>NC_046294.1:29561368-29868868 GCF_004115265.2 Rhinolophus ferrumequinum | reverse complement strand
AGGTGAATGAGGACTATACATACGATGTCACTTGTCTGTGGTCTAGCTATGTCTGAACCAGCACTTGATACTAGGTCTGTCTCCTGAAGAGACAGAGCTCTTGCCTATTCAAAGATACTGCCTTGATCCTAAAAACTAGTGACACACAAGATTTACACTAACTGTGGAAATAAGAATTGGAAGTGTTCTAATCACTAGGTGCTATATGAGACAAACTGTTACAATGTCCATCCACACTCACGGCCAGGTTAGCCTACTCTAAAATCAGAACACTTTCCACAATGCAAGCTGTTTAAAGTTTTGCAGTAAACATCAGTGACCTATATATTACAGATACTGGAGTGAAGGCTCAGAGAAATAAAACATATTCAGATACATCCCTTAGGAAGTAACAGAGTACAGATTGTAACTGAGATCTTCTGAGGTGAAGTCTGCATACTTTTCTAACGATCTCCCTGTTTGGAAATCAGGGACCAATCACTCAGCTATATAACGATCACCACACTAAAGGTACAGTTTGGTGATGCATCTGTTAGGGAAAATAGAAAACAGAATAGGACTAATAGTCAGAGATAATCAGAGATCAACTCTGTATATGATTCTGTATAATTAAGTGCTGAATTATTTAGTAAGGATGAAGAAGCTCAGAAGAGACTTCATGTGGGCTGGTATATTCAGGGAAGAGATGGCACATCAACTGGGCCTCAGAGAATGTGGAAGATGAACAGCAGGTGGGGAACATTCCAAAAAAAGTAACAAAGATAAGTATTCTGGGTTATTTTTGTGAGGCGGATAAAAGAATATATTCTGACCCAAGTTGACAGTTTGTTCTGGGGAATCGAAAGAAATCTGGTGGATAAATTAGGCCAGGTTATGAGATTTTTTTTTTAATGTTTAATTTTGTTTTACCCATACATCTACATAACTTTACATAAATGCACAAATGTGGTAATAAACTTGCTATTGAATATATAGTCAGTTTCTTTTTTCCCTTTTTTTGGCTTCCTTCTCTTCCTTTCCTCTTTTACTCAGCCATATTAACCTACCCACTCATCCATGTGAACAACCTAGTATGTAGCTTTCTACATATTTTCTCCTTGTTCAGACTATCAGACTTCATAGTAGGATAAATCATAACTTACCATATTGCTGGATATGAGTTGTGTCTTCAGTGTTTTGATACCAAGACCAATGAAACAATAAACACCCTGACACTTAGGTCATTATTTATGACTGTGTGGTTTGGATAGACTTCCAGGACATGTATTTATTCATTACAATAGCCGCAAATGCTTCATAGTTCCAAAGCACTGTATGAAAGAATACTTTTCTCAATATCCCCTGTAAAAAATAAGTATCATGTCTCCTTTCCATTATTTCTAAAGTGAAGAGCTTAAATGTATACTTTATAATATTAATTTATATTTCCCTAACTGCCAAAGAAAATATTTTCCCATTTTAAATTATTTATGGTTTGTTTTTTGTTTTTTATGTTTGTTTGTTTTAATTAGGATCAGATAATTGTGGTCTGTAACTGCTCTGTTTTTTTTTTCTTTTTTCTTTTTTTTCCTTTTTGTTCTTTTCATCAATCAGGGTTCAATCAGGACAGCACAATGAGAAATACTTAAAGCATTAAGGAATATAGATTTATTATAGGAATAAGGACTTATCCAATTATAGGCGTTTGGGAGAATAATGGTCCAGGAGAGGATGTTGGAGCATCAGAGAAAAGGCACTAACCAGCCCTTCTGAAACACTAGTGTGGCCGACAATTCAGAGCTTATTAAGGAATTTTTGGGACCATGATGGAAGGCTAGTAGAGCAGCCTATGGAAAGGCTATTGCCGCTGTATCTGCTGGTGGCATGACATTTCTTTGGGGGGAAAAATGAGCTGGAAATGGTACCAGGAAGAAGACGAGTTAGCTAGAACCTGTCTGCACCTCTGTGTTGTTCTCTCATTGCAACTAAACACAATGACCTTCAGAGCACAGTGGCTTTTGCTTCCCTTCTGCATTCCTAATCTTGCACAAGTTTCTTTTTTGATCAGCTTTAATCTGGAACCATACAGGGAAGGAAGTTCTGGAAAACATATTTGTAGCTTAGCAAAGTTGAAACAAACCAGATGTGACAAAGCACATGATCAATGTCTATAAATGTCCACAAAATACAAAAATAACATATGTACTTATAACCTTTTGTTAAATGAAATTGATTGATTGTAGTAATTCTTCTGGATCTTTATTCATTTGTTTATTTTAGTCTACTGTATTGTTTAAATTTTTAGAGACATACATATATTATCTTCCATTGCAGTTATAATCTTATTAATTTATTTTTATCTTTATTAACTGTATTGGGGTGACCTTGGTTAGTAAAATTATATAAGTTTCAAGTATACAATTCAATAATACATCACCTATATACTGCATTGTGTTTCACCACCCAGAGTCAGTTCTCCTTTCATCACTACATATTTGATCCCCTTTACCCTCTTCTATCACCCCCATACCCTTTTACCCTCTAGTAACCACTAAACTGTTGTCTGTGTCTATGTTTTTGCTTGTTTGTTGCTTTCAGTTTTATATCACACATATGAATGAAGTCATATGGTTTTCGATTTTTTCTGTCAGATTTATTTTGTTTGGCATGGTAATTTCAAGATCCATCTATGTTGTCACAAATGTCAGTATTTCATCTTTAATTATAACTGAGTAATATATCATTGTATATATGTACCACATTTCTTTATCCATTCATCTGTAGGACACTTCAGTTGTTTACATGTCTTGGCCACCATGAATAATGCTGCAATGAATACAGGAGCATATATATCCTTACAGATAAATGTTTTCAGATTTCTGGGGTAGATACCCAGAAGAAGCATTGCTGGGTCATAAAGTAATCCAAGTCTTAATTTTTGGAGGAATCTTCAATACTGTTTTCCATAGTGGCTTCACCAATTTACATTTCTATCAACAGTGTATGAGGGTTTCTTTTTCTCTACAACATCTCCAACACCTATTACTTTCTTTTTTATAATAGCCATTCAAACAGATGTGATGTGGTATTTTACTGTGGTTTTGATTTGCATTTCTCTAACAGCTACTGAAGTTGAGCATTTTTTCATCTATCCATTGGCCATTTGTTTGTCTTCTTGGGAGAAATGTCTGTTCAGGTCCTCTGCCCATTTTTAATTGGATTGTTTGCTTTTTTGTGGTTGAATTGAATGAGTTATTTATATGTTTTGGATATTAGCCTCTTATTGGAGGTGTTGTTTGCAAATATCTTCTCCCATTCGGTTGGTTGCCTCTTCATTTTCTTGATGGTTTATTTTGCTGTGTAGAAGCTTATTAGTTTGATTTAGTCTCAATCATTTATTTTTGCTTTTATCTCCCTTTCCTTTGAGGTCAAATCCATAAAAATCTCTCTGAATCCAAGGTCCGTAAGTTTAGTACCTATGCTTTCCTCCATGCAATTTATTGTCTCGGGTCTTATATTTATATCTTTGATCCATTTTGATTTTGGTATATGGTTACAAATAGCAGTATAGTTTCTTTCTTTTGCATGTGGCTTCCCAATTTTCCCAGCACCATTTTTTGAAGAGGCTTTCTTTTCTTCACTGCAGGTTTTTGGCTCCTTTGTCAAAAATTATCTTCCCATATATATGTGTGTTTATTTCTGGGTTCTCAATTCTATTACATTGGTCTGTGTCTGTTTTTCTGCCAGTACCATGCTGTTTTGATTAGTGCTTTGTAGTATAAATTGAAGTCAGGGTGTGTGATACCTCTAGCCTTGTTCTTTTTTCTTAGTATTGTTTGTCTATTCAGGATCTTTTGTGATTCCATATAAATCTGGTAATTTTTTGCTCTATTTCTTTTGAAAATGCCATTGGGATTTTGATAGGCATTGTATTAAATCTATATATTTCTTTGAGTAATATGGCCATTTTAACTACGCTGATTCTTCCAATCCATGAACGTGGAATATCTTTCCATTTCTTTGTGTCTTCCTCAATTTCTTTTAATAATTAATTTTTCCATTGTCTAATAGTTGTGCTTTTGTGTTTGAAGCCATATGGTTTGATACATAAAATATATGACTGTTATTTATAAATTATAGCTTTGTTTTTATGTAACATGTCTCTTTAATATTTTATTCCTCCTAATGTGAAACTCCATCTTGACTGATTAATATTGTTAGACTTGCTTACTTTTTAATTTGCTGTAATCAGTTTGATCACCATTTTATTACTTTGCCTTAAGTATTTATATTTATTACAAAGTACATATGTTGATTTTAATCAAATATGTCTCTGTCTTTTAGTGGAAAAATCAGTCTGTATATATTTGAAATATTGGCTGGTATTCTTGATTTACTCATTCCATTTTGCTTTGAATTTATTATTTATGTCCATTGAGTATACATTTTCCTTATTTTTTTCCTTGTTTGATCCAGGTGCAATATATTTCATTTATTTTCTCCTTGGACAAATTTCAGGGTTTTTTTTTTCCCATTCATTAAATATTACATTCATTTTTCTTGTTCTAATAATCAGATGCTTTAAAACAAATCATTTCGTTTATTAATGTACATGCTTCTATTTGCCTCTTGTTTGATCACCTAGCCGATAAAAGAAGGTCTTAAGATTATTTTTACTTTCCAGTTTTCCTTTGTCATTCTCCCATCCCTCATTATACTCCTGTAACATTTTTACTTCCCCACTCCCAACTACCTGAATTTGTTGAGAGAATCGATAACTAATAAGAATTTGTTTTATATTATTTCCTTCCTCTTTAATATCTTTTTATAGCTCTTATAAGTGTCCCTGGAAAGTGTATTATTATTATTATTATTATTATACTTGAATTTAATTAGATAAATAGATAAACATTTGATACTACTGTATTTTACTCTTTTTATTTTGCCTTATGGTCTCTCTTCTGATTCATTTTTTCTTATTCAGTAGTCTTTAAGTGTTTAATCAAACAAATTATGTAAATTATATATTCCTCAAATTATTGAAAATCCACATGTGTCTTCCTGTATTTGAGAATAAATTATATGTAGTCTAAGTATGTGATTCTGGGATGAAGTAATTTTTATCATCAATCTAAAGAAGCTATTCTAGCTTCCAGCATTGCAAATTTTAGAAATCTGATGTCACTCTCTCTTCTCTTTTCCTTAGCCAATATTTTACTGATTCCTAAGTGACAAAATCTAATTTGGGGATTGGAAAATGTAGTCACTAAAGTTAACAGGCAGAGTTTTCTGAAAGGAACCATATGCAAATCCCTGATTTTATTGTATAAAATGTAACGGTATAATTTTGTTTTACCAAATGTTCAACCTTGTTTTACAATAGAACACCACAAACTTGGAACTGGGCTTGTATAACCATTTTCTATGTACTCTTAGGTAATTAAAAAGATGCACTGTTTCTTCTTGTATAAAGCTTGCAAAAACTAAAAATATATATATCCTGGCTGAATACGGCACAGAGATTCCCAAGTATATATTTTTTAATGTACTGAAAAGAAAATACGTAGCTTTTTCCTATCACTTGTAGAAATTATAGGAAGAAGGAAGAACTTTATATGATTTAAAGTATGATTGCTGAATGTTTTTCAAGGTGACACGATGTCATCAATTATTCAGTGATGCTAACAGATTCTTTAGATTTACTTTCATGAATGCAAAAGCTATAACTGACACATTGGTTATTGATAGATAAATGGTTTCAAGTTGCCAATATTGATTTTTAAA
The DNA here is from genome assembly GCF_004115265.2 of Rhinolophus ferrumequinum. Lineage (NCBI taxonomy): Eukaryota > Metazoa > Chordata > Mammalia > Chiroptera > Rhinolophidae > Rhinolophus > Rhinolophus ferrumequinum. Next base: position 29,863,105 of record NC_046294.1, on the reverse strand, counting down.
TAAATTTAGTGATGGCTCATTAGTTAAATAATTAATTCAATATTTTCATGTTATAACTTTGTTTGGGCAAACTGTTTTTTCTCTTGAGAATAGTACAGTGTTTAATTTTAGACTTCACTCAAGGTCAGATTCCCACAAAGCTTTTCTTTGTAAAATTGAATCAAGAGGATTTTCTGTACTATTTCCACTATTTCCTTTCAGAGGACAAAGAATAACCCTGGTCAAACCAGCCATAAAGTCAGAGCACATGAAATTCTCTTCCAGCAGACAAGAATCTTAGAATATGAGACGTGTCTAATCCATGAGTCTTATTAGAGATGAGACACCTTGGGCCAAGCAGGCAAAGTTACTTTCACACTATTTGACGACATGCTAGTTTATATACCAGGATAAGTGTGTAGGCTCTACACTCCCCAGACAATACCTTCCTTCCATGTTTCTCTGCTGGGTTAAAATGGTGGCCTCCATGGCCAAGTGACGACTTGTGTGTTTTTTTTTTTCAATTTCAAAGCTGAGCTCTCATTGTATTAAGATGGCATGATGATGTTTTGTATCAAGATTATTTTTAAATATTTGTTATCATTTTGTATTTCTTTTTTATATTTATTCTGCTGACATAAGTAATACATATTTGATGGATAAAGTGTCCAAACCAGGACACTTTTAAAAATCTGAGGCTATTAATTACACTGTGACAAAAGGCAACCCAGAACATAAGGTCCCTCTAGGAATGAATGGAGATTAAGGTTAAAATATTGGTAAGCAAAGTGAAAAAAAAAGTTCAATTCACTCATATCTCCTCCAAGCAGATTTAGCTATATTTTGAGTTGTATCATTATAGATGTATCTATACATATATATTTTTTGCAAAAATTGATCTTGCACTGCAATCAAGTTTGCAGCCTGCTTTTATTAATAAACAATGTATACAGAGCCTTTATTGCAGTAAATAAATATTTATACACACTGTCTTTTTAAAGGACTGCTTAGTATTACATTGTTAATCTCCAGACACATCCCTTGTTCCAGCTGAACTGGTTATGTTCAAATAGAGAACAGAGTGTGTTCATAACCAGTCACTCCAGCTACTCAGGGGTCAAGCATGTATTATCTCTGAAAAGTAAATAGGTAATTATAAAAACTACCTTCATTCCCACCTGCCTACTAGCAAACATCCAAACAGCCTGTACGGACGGATACGGCAGAGGCCTGAACCAGTCAGCCAGAAGCATCAAGCTATCAGAACAGATATTAGCCATGAAAAACTAGTACCACCATACCCAGAACTCCAACCAAGTATCATCTTTACTCAAAAGTGTGCCAATTCACCCAAATGTGGTATAGTGGTTGATATGACCAGGGTTGATATGAACAGTTGAAGTGCTTACTCCCCCCACTCTCAACTGAGTTGACATGGAAAATAAATCAATAATTATTATATTCTTAAATTTAAAACAAAACCAAAAAAAAAAGCAAGAACAGTCTTTATGAAATCATCTGCCTGGAAGGAGTAAATCACAAAGCAATGCAAACTATAGTCTTGCATACAAATCTTTAAAGGCAATTATTATACGGTACTTTATTTGACTGTCTTATTATTAGACTACTTTGACAAATAAAAAAACCATAGCTGAGGATGGTGGATGACCATTTATTCAGCAAAAGTGTATTTGATTAGCTTTTATGTGTCAAATGATCTTTTAGAAGCTGTGAGAAATAGAAAAATGAGTCAATACAAAGTCTTCCTTAAAGTATTTCTTCTGAACTAGGAGAAAAGTATGAGCCTACTTTCAAACGCTTATATGTATAATACATGGTAGAAACATAGTGAAAATGCCATGGAATGAGGTTATTCATATTCTATAGGAATTAGAGAAGGTTAAATCCACATCTAACTGGCTCTAGGGCCTTGAAGGATGGGTTAGGCTTGAGAAAACTTATGAATAGGATGGGAGTTCTAGGATGAGGATTCCAAGTGGAGAACACAGCAGAACGACAAAAGCAGAGCACCCTATGAGGAAGAAAACCATTGTAGAATCAGAAGAGTTTACAAAAGAGTCTTAGAAACAAGATTGGAAAGTACTGAGTGCAGATCATAGAGCTCCCTGAATGGTAGAACAGTGAAGATGGACTTCAGTCAACAGGCAACTTAAAGAAGTAATACAAGTTTTCAGCAGGGCCATAAGATACAAAATGTCATTTAATCCATCATCACCTACTCTGTCCCACACATCTGCCTGTTCTCTCTCTCTCTCTCTCTCTCTCTCTCTCTCTCTCTCTCTCTCTCTCTCTCTCTTTTCCTTTTAAAACTTTATTTTTATGAATGAAAAAAGGCTGGTTTTCTCTTTTAATTCTGATCAACATCAGACACTGTCATTGCTGATTCAGCATCTATTCTGTCCCTCTTACTAAAGCACCCTTTTTTATTTAAGGCAAACATGTACCTAGGTGAAAATCTCCCTCTTCCCAGCATAAGAGGTCTGCTAATTAAGTTCACAAACTTGTTGCAGCGATGTTGCTAACTTTTTTGATATCAGAGGGATTATTCATTATGAATTTGTACCAACTGAACAAACAGTTAACCAAATTTACTATTTGGAAGTGCTGAAAAGGCTGCGTGGAAAAGTTAGATGACCTGAACTTTGCACCAACAATTCATGGCTCTCTCATCACTACTATGCACCAATTATACGACACTGTGTGAAGGAGTTTTCAGCCAGGAAACAAACAACTGTATTGGAGCACCCTCCCTACTCCATATACAAGACACTTTGGTCAATGTTGCTCAAGCAGAAGTTTGCCATAATCAGAAGTGTCTGGACGCCGATGGTAACCACTGTGAGCACCTCTTGTAATTGCAGATGTCAAAAGTGACTTGTATTCATCTTTTGTTATTGATATATATTGAGTATTACAATTTTAATATTTTTTTCCTGTCTTAAAATGTGTATACATTTTTGGCACCCTCTGTATATACATATGTACATATATATTTAATTATAGTTAATATTCAACATTATTCTACTTCAGCTTCAGGCGTACAGCACAGTGGCCACGCATCTATATAAGCTATGAAGTGATCCCGCTGCTAAGTCCAGTGCCCATCTGGCACCCTACATAATCTATACAACATGATTGATTCTTTTCCCCACACTGTATTTCAGATCACTGTGACTATTTTGTGACTATCAATTTGTACTTTCTAATACCTTCACCTTTACCCCCATCCCGCAACGGCCTCCCATCTAGCAACCATCAGGTTTGTTCTCTGTGTCTATGAGTCTATATCTGTTTTGTTTGCTAATGTGTTCTTTGGATTCCACATATAAGTGAGATCATATGGTATTTTTCTTTCTCAGTCTGACTTATTTCACTTAGCATAATGTTCTCTAGGTCCATCTATGTCGCTGCGAGTGATAAGGAATTTTGGTACTTTTATACAATGGACTATCACTCTGCTATAAAAAGAATGACATCTGCCTTCTCTTGAAGCTGTCTTCTTAGCCAGCATTGTGTCTTCCTGTCTCTTCAAAATACCCTGTGGTAAGACCACATCAAGCTGGATTCAAAGAAGATAGAGGCTGCTAATTTTCGTGCATTGCTTTCTCTAATTCTTATATCCATCAGGAATGTCATTTCAGAAGGCTTCTGTGAACATACACTCTGGATATCAGCAGGACTAATCTGCTTAATTCTGTTGTTGTGCTGTCACATATGGCCAGGAACCACAGGCTTTTTTGGGGAAGCAATTGTTAAATTGTACTCCTCCCTCGCATTTATCACATGTTTTTTTGAAAAACCTGTTTGTGTCTATAATATAGTATGGATAGCAACTAGAACCCAGAAAGTACTTAATATATTAATTTAAATATATAAATATAAATGAAAATTTAAAATATGAAATATTGTAATATATTTTCCTTGTTTTACATAAGAAAGAAGACAGTCGCTCAGGGCACTAAACAATCATTTACAAATTTTAATTCATTGCTTTCTTTACTTATTGATTAGTAAGCATTTATTAAGCTTCTGTGGCGGGAACCGTAATGTTTTTTGAAGAAAACGATTGTAGGGACAGAGCCCCAGCGAGCAGTTTCTAGGCTCTCAGCCTCATGTGGAAAGGTGCTGGCTCGGGTAGTAGGTGGCCATCAGCTGTGACTCGGCCATCAGCCGTAACCAGTTAGCCATTAGCACTAATATAACTGCCATGGCTACCCTAGCAAGCACATTACATTGCAGATTACTTTGTGTTGATCCTATTTCCTGCGTCTTGCCTGGCCACCAATGAGACTCGGGTGCAGGAAGACCACTCGTTGGGGTACTGGAGGATGTTTGCTTTTTTTGTCTCGACCAGCCGCCATCAAGAATATAGTGGTATGACTTCCCTATCTATGGCTCCGTTGGTGTTCCTTTTTGGCCTCACCATATCCTGCGTTCTTGTGAGGGAAGAGGGAGGTGAGACCCTGCGTGACTAAGATACTCTACAGTCATTCTTCTCTCAGGGAGACCAGTCTCCCTCTGATAATGTCTCCCAAGAAGATCTCTCTCTCTCTCTCTCTCTCCCTCTCTCTCTCTCTCTCTCGCTCTCTCTTTCTCTCTCTCCCTCCCTCCCTCCCTCCTTCTCTCCTTCCCTCCCTCCCTCTCCCTCTCTGTCTTCCCTACTCTTTACAGATAAATTCATTACCAACATGATTTGGCTATTTCACTTTGCCCATTAATACCTTACATAACTGGGTTCTAGAAAGGAAATAACTGCAAAGAGATTTTCTATTTCTATTTCTGTCTCCATTTAGGCAAGGAGAAGCTGACCTGCCAATTTCAATTTCAATTAAGTCAGAGATACAAGATGTAAAGAGATTGTGACAGAACTCCTGTAGTACCTATGGTGGAGCACAATATAGGGAAACTCACAATTGCCTAAGCTGAGGTTCATATATTAGAGATCATTTTTTAAAATTATATATAAATTTATTCATGTAAGTATAGTTGGTATACAATATTACATTAGTTTCAGGTGTACGATATAGTTATTTGACATTTGTATACCTTACAATGCGATCACCACACTAAGTCTAATAATAATGTCACCATGCAAAGTTATCACACTTTTATCGACTATATTCTGCTTCACCTTTTTCACCCATCAAAGCAATAAAAAGCCTCCCAGTGATGTAAAGAATAGAGTCCTTACTTCTCCAGGAAGCAAAAGTTAGCACAGGGCCTGATAAATTAATTACTTAGGAGGACAGGAGACAGGTGGTGAGCTATGGGAGGGCGAATGCAGCAGAAACCTCAATGAGAAAAAAAAGCCAGAATGCAAAACTGAAAAAGAAAAAAATGCAACTGTACAAAAATACATATGGAGGGAGTTTAAAGCTATATATATGTAATAAATAAATATATATATATATATATCATTTGTAGAAAGTATGAAAATGACAGAAAAATATGGAGGTATACAAAAAAAATTAACCTCAATCCTAATTTACAAAAATAATTATTCTGGACATTTTGATGTTTCTTTCCAGACTGTTTTTTTTTTCCATTTTGAAAAACATAGTCAAGATCATACTATATATGATATTAATCATGCTCCCTCATTGAAAATTTTATAAAATAAATATTTTCTCATCATTAAAATTTGAAAATGTTTGAAACCAAAAACAGAAAAGAAAAAAAAGAAAAAAAAAAAACCAACATCAATTTAGCCTTCCTTAATGAAACTAATATTTGTTCCTAAGCTGACAGTGGAGCTGTCAGTATCAAAATATTTCCTTGTATCAAATCAGAGGAAGATTTATTTTTCAAGAAGCTTGTGGGACAGAGCTAGGAGAGCAGTTTCCAGGTTCTCAACCTCACGTGGAAAGGTGCCGGCTCAGGTAGTAGATGGCTATCAGCTGTAACTAGTTGGCCATCAGCTGTGACCAGTTAGTCATTGGTCATTAATATAACTGCCGTGGCTACGCTGGGAGGTTGGTTGGTTGGTTGGCAGAGAAACAGACTGCGATTTGCAGCTAGCAAGAGCGGTTGGTTGGCAGACAAGCAGATAGCGGATTGCAGCTAGCAAGTGCGGTTAGGAAGCAGATAGCAGATTGCTGATTGTGTGGATCCTACTTCCTGTGTCTCGCCTGGCTGCCAGCAAGACTGTGGTGCAGGAAGACCTCTTGCTAGGGTACTGGCGGATGTTTGCTTTCTGTGTCTCACCCAGCCGCCAGCGAGACTATGGTGCTGGAAGATCCCCTGTTGGGGTACTGGCGGATGTTTACTTCCTCTGTCTCGACCTGCCACTGACAAGAATATGTAAGCACCTTGGCTGTGAGCCACTATTGTTCCAGTATGGTACCCTGAGAGGCCCTGGCTGTGCCCAGGAGGTTTGGATGTGCCCAGGGGGACTAGTGTTGCCCTGGGAACCGTGGCTGTGCCTAGGAAGTTTGGCTGTGCCCAGACAGACTGGTGATATCCTGAGAACCCTGGCTATGCCCAGCAAGTCTCTCTATGCCCAGAAAGACTGGTGGTATCCTGAAAAACCCTGGCTATGCCCAGAAAGTAGGTGGACATTGAGGGACACCCCCTGGGACGTTACTTGAACTGGACTGAAATTTTTTCTCGTAAGCTGGGTTCCTTGCATAGGGCCCCCCACAGAAGACGCTTGTTGCGTAGATTGTGAGGCGAGACCCTGGAGAGGTGGAGTGTGGGGACAGAGCCAGGAAAACAGTTTCCAGGCTCTCAACCTCATGTGGAAAGGTGGTGGCTCAGGTAGTAGATGGCCATCAGCTGTAACCAGTTAGTCATTGGCCACTAATATAACTGCTGTGGCTACGCTAGGGGGTTGGTTGGCAGAGAAGCGGACTGTGAATTGTGGCTAGCAAGTGTAGTTAGCAAGCGGATGGCAGATTGCTGATCATGTGGATCCTACTTCCTGTGTCTCGCCCAGCTGCCAGTGAGACTAGGGTGCAGGAAGACCCCTCATTGGGGTACTGGCGGATGTTTGCTTTTTTGTCTCGACCAGCCACCATCGAGAATATATTGGTGTGACTCTCCTATCTATGGCTCCGTTGTTGTTCCTTTTTGACCTCACCATATCCTGTGTTTTTGTGTGGGGAACTGGAGCTGACTCCCTGCATTACAAAGATCTTTGCTCAAACCCCTCTTTCTGAATTCTCCACTTCCAAAACATACACACTGTCTCCCCCTACACACACACACACACACACACACACTCACACACTCTTTTACTTCTCTTTGCATTGCCTTTCTTGTAAAGCAGATGGTGCTTGAAATTTCCTAGGCCCCTCACAAAGCTGTTCCTCCAACAATCTTCCCTAAAACAAGCAAACATGTTCTTCGAATCCCCTGCTAGTCAATCTGTCAGTCCTGCCTAAAATGTTTCTAATTAAAAGTAATTAAATTTATGAGAAGATAATGTAATCATAGCTGCACTGCAGAGGTTAAGGTGCAATGGTGTTATAATACTAAACTATTTTGGGGGGAATTAATTTCTAACGAGGTTCAAATTTTTAACTCATTTCTAGCTCCAGCTTTCACATCCTTGCCTCCTGCTGGGTTGTGGGTTAGGGAGTTGGTTGAAGACAATCAGACATGCACAGAAAAAATATCAGACATCAGCAGAAAGAAGAGGTTTTAGAAAATTGAAGATGATACCTGTGCGTGGAAGTGTAGAGTCAGAGGTTTTGCATTCTTTCAACTGTTCCTCTTGATCATAAACTGAATTAATGCTCATGTTTCGAAAATATTTCTGACTCGAATCCCAGTGATTCAAAAAGGTTTTAAAAAGAAGATAAGATCCTCAGAGGTCATAATTATAATAATAGTATCTCATATGTATCAGGCATTAATTTCCTGCTATGAACAACTCCTAAAATCCATGATGTAACTTAATCCCCACCTAGGAGGATTAGGTTGTATTAGAATCCGATGAGTTGGTCGTATCAGAATGATCTTATGAGGTGAGCTGCATTAGAATTTTAACTGCAATGAACAAAACATAACAAAAACACCTTCAGACGAGTCATTTATTGCTCAGGGTTTCAGCGCTCTCTTCTGTAAAATATCTCTAAAATGAATCTTTGTGGATATGGTCTCTGGAGTTTGTTCTGTATCTTCAGTTGGAGATAAACTTACATGGAGATCGTTCTTCATATCCAAGTATTTATTCAGTGCCTGCATATTGAGCTCTTACTGATTGCTCAACAGTTTCCTTCTGGAAGCACCATTATCCTTCATTAAAGAAAGCTGCACATTCTTTGCTATACTTCCCATTGAGAGTAGCATCCAGTTTCTCTCTTCTTGCTTCAGATGACTTCAGTCCCAGTCACTGAAAACTCAAGAGAGACTCTGAGTCAGAACCACCAGGCTGAGCCTAGTCAACCTATACAGTGCCATAAGAGAGAGTAATAAAGTGTAGTTTGCAGCCTCTACTTTCAGAGTGGTTTGTTATGCAGCCACATAAAACTGGAACATCTGCGTGTTCAAAGCTATATTCCCTTTGCTGACTTTGTATCATGCACCACAGGGAACATCAGAGACTATCCTATAGCAGCTTAACCTGTTCGAGTTCTGAAAATTTTGAATCTCTGCATCTCTCTTTCTCATCTGCCTTTATTTGGATCCTTCTCCAGATTCTGAGTTGATTTCACAAACCTTCAAAACTCAGGCAACAATAGACTCTTTTGTTGTGTGTCTGTTCAGTAATAAGTTACATCTTCCAGGAGGAATTTATGAGGTTTGAATGAGGCAGCAGTGAGCGATAAGAGGAAAAGAGACTGTACTGAAAATGTATTGAGCTGACTCCTAATCCTTTATTAGCTCCTGAGGTTTCGCCTTCTGAAATGTACCTCACCTCTTTGGGCAGCAGGTGCTTTCACTTTCAAATAAGGTGTTGGTTTATGTTATCTTGAAAATTCTTCCTTGTCTGGGCCTCAGTTTCCTTTATAATATTATAATAATAAGATACCACTTTATAGGACTTTTATGAAATTTAAATGAAGTATTATGGATAACTTTCTTTTCAGCATCTGTAATAAGTGGTCCAATGTCACTATCATATATGAGTCAAGGTCTCAATAGGTGAAGCACAAGAGGACTCAAGTGTAATGCACTAGACATTTAACATATTTCATGTATTAAAATCATTCTACTAGACAAGTAGAAGCTATCCATATTTTTTTATATTCACGTTTAAGAGAGAAAGACCCCAAATGTCTCCACATCTGTCGTTGCATTCCTCTCAGAGAAGACCCCTTTTGTAAGTGCCAGTGTTTCGACCAACTTCTATAAAATTAATGCTTGTGCCCAGATATAATAACCAGACTCAAAACTTGAAAAAGAGGGAATTACTAGCGGCTCTGGAGATTTGTTGGGATTTACTCACTGTCACTAAGACAGGTCCTATCCTCCCTCTCCCAGCAAACCCCGCGCAACTCCCACCCACGCTGCGGCATTGGAGGCAGGGGATGCGGGGTTATTCCGCAAGTAGCCACTAAGGGGAGTTGGACGCTGGACCGCCCTCAGATGTTGCCATGACAACGCTGGGCGCGCAGCCTTTGGAGCGATGCGCTCGCTAAAGCAGGTATCGGGTTGCAGCGCGCTCACCGAGGCTCTGGGAGTACTTGGAGCCAGGGATCCTCTCAGAGAGTCTGGCCACTATTCCTCCGTCTCCCTCTAGGACAGCTTCCTAACCCGGCGGGGACGCACAGAGTGAAAATGGTTCACCATTCAGGCTCCATTCAGTCTTTTAAACAGCAAAAAGGTCAGTTGGAATCGGCCCCCCCTCCCTGCGGGTGTCACGTCCCCCTCTGCATGCCCTTGCAGTTGTGTAGGAGCATCCTTTCCAGGTTAATGCAACGCAGAGGTGAAGAACTCTGTGAAGTTTTTGTTTGTTTGTTTTTGTTTTTGTTTTCAACTGTTCTTTGTTTTAATGCCTCTTCACTCTGCATCTGAGATGAGTCTGATTTCTGAGCCTCCGCACAGTCCTTGGGAGAAGCAGAATTCGTCATTTCAGGGACTTGATTTAATATGTATTTGTGCTCAGACTGTTTCAATGCATTACAGTAAACCAGTTTAGTAGGGTTGTCCTACCAGCTCTGAGGTTTGAAGACAGAAGTATTGGACATGTTTGCCCCAGTCAGTCATTCAAATGGCTAATAAGCTTCACACAAGCAGATCTCCTATTTGAGCAGCTTTTACACAATCGTAGGATAAGTGAATTTTTGGAGAATCCCAGAAGTTAGTCTGTGGAAAGGGCTCTGAAACTTTCTTGGAAAACTTTATTTTTTTGTCCTTGTCCTATGCTTGATTCTGGGTTTCAGTTTTTTGTATTTATTAGTAGGTTCTGTTTCTAGGGGCTTTATATTATCTCTTTTAGCTTCTAGTTCAAGTTTCTCCCAGGGTACAGTAATAAGAGGTTGTATGTTCATAGTAAAATCAAGAATTTTTCCAAGTTATCCTCTGTTCCTTATTTTGTTTAAAAGGCTTTTAATGGAGTGCATTTATCTTAAGCCATATTCCCAGTTTGCTGGAGTTCGTCCAAAAGTCATTTATAAATTCAATAACATTGCCATTTTATTGAATTTGTAATGGTAATTATGCCATAGTTGACCATATGCTAAGATATGTGAATTCTGGAATGGTAAATTTGCTCATTCAAAGTGAAGTAAATAGTTACTTAAATATTCCAAATTCTCCCCCCATGTTACGTGTGTGTGTGTGTGTGTGTGTGTGTGTGTGTGTGTATGGTCAACAGTTGTTTCTGTGTAGATCTTTGACTTGTTTTTAAGAAACGATTGGATGGACACATCAGGGATAATTTAGTAGGGATTCCTGTATTAATCAGATTCTTGGACTGAGTGAGCTTTGAGTTCCATACATTTATACTATGTTCAAGATCTCTAGGTTCTTTCAAAAATATGTTGAAATTGAGAGTGGATCAGAGTGGAGTGAGAAACTGTCTAAGTAGGCAGAAATTTCAGCTAGTATTATTCAATTCCACTTCAAGTCTAAAGGTTCCAAAGAAAATTAAGTTGCTTGAAAAAGTTGTGTTCTCTTTTATCATTATTTTAAACACATACAAACTTTCAAAATGAAAACAAAAATTATAGGAACTTTGCATCAGCTTCATGCAATTAATGTCTTCCTCTAATGCATGGCTATGTGAACTCATTTCTTAGATCTGGAACCTTGAAATTGCCCCCACACAATTTATTATGTATACTTTGTTTTTGAAAGTAAACAATTGCCAACTTTAGGACTGTTGACTGGCCAAAATAACTCTCCAGTAAATCTACCAAAAAGTAGTTTATTTGGGAAAAGAAAAAAGAAATGAGACCACCCCAGCAGTGTGTGAACGCACACCTCAGGCTGGCAGACCAACTGGCTGCACACCTGCAAAAAGAGAGCAGAGTGAGTTCCCACAATGGCTTCTCTCTATATATGAATCCCTTCCCCAGAAGTTACCACAAAGTTTAACAGGAAGTCAGGACTAGAGCGGTAACAAAGGGCCTAGCTCCACCCATAGTCCTTCCCCATCTATGGTGAATCCTCTTAAGATGCCAGTTCACTTTTATCAGGACCAACTGTCATTGTTCAATGTGAGTGATAAAAAATTTTGCAAGTCCTGGCATTTCATATTGTTTCTTTTATGATGCATTGTGAGCCACTTATTTTCAAGTCTTCCTTTACTTTTTGACATAAAAGGCAACATTAGAAGAGGGATAAACGTGGAGAAAGGAGGGATAGGAAGGAAGTACCATTAAAATGGTTCTGCTTAATTCCTTCTTAACCCTGAATGGGCCTTTGAAAAAGACACACCAATCTGAGGATTAGCTAATTTAATTTTTCAAAGAGAAAGAAGCAAAATAATATTTGAAACATTTTCTGACACAGAAACATGAGACAGAAAACTTACAGGGGTGCTTTTCACCATAATATTATCCTAAAAACTGCACACTAAAGGCAGAGAAAAGTCTGTATTGGAACTCTGGAATCCTAAATTGTAATCTTGCTTTTATAACTGGCTTAAAAATGTTAACTTCTTCAGACTTGCTTCATATAGAATATGAAGATTGAACTCCAGACCTCTTTGGCCTTTTCTTTCTCTTTTCCTCTGTTTTATGGGGAAGGGTAGATGGCAATATAACAACAGCAGAAAAGATTTCTTTCTGAGCCAGATACAGAGGAAAGCACTGCTTTTAGTTCACTTTTAGGAAATAATTTAGCTGAATAATCCAGTTTATGGGGATTGATTTTGCTTTAATCCAGGGAGGTCAATGTATTTTTTTTCATAATTTTAAATTTATAATGCATAGAAATTGCTTGAGATATCCAGAAAACACCCTTATTATAAGACAAAAAATTTTTACCCTCACTTGGAAAACAGACACACTGTAGTTAAACACTACTGAAGGCATGGAGATTTTCCTATGTGCATGAGAACTTGTCGCAATTCATCTCTGATCCAAATCCCCTCACTGATATTACTCAATCTTTTTCAACAAATTAGTATAGCTGTCAAAATAGTTATCTGTAAAGTGAAATATTATATGTAAAACCAAATTTCTTCATTAATTTAATCCATGGTCTTCATTTTTAGCCCTGGATTTTAATCATCTGTGTCCTACTTACAAGTTATGTTCTTTTACATCTCTAAGCCTCAGCTACCACTTCTGTGAAATGAAAATAATAATATCTATCTTGCCAAGTTGTAATATACGTAGCAGTTTGTCTGGCACACAATTGGGGCTCAAGAAATTGAGTGAATAATTATAATAATAGTAGTTATTATTCTTTTTCCCAGTTCATCCATCTTTTGTTGATTCCTTAGGAGTCAAAGAAACCCTTAATGCTTCCCTTGTAATTTTTTGCCCTTCGTTTTCTGTTTTTCTTCTCACTCAGTTTTATTTCTTAGGGGGTCATCTTAAGGAAAACAGTGGATTCCAGACCATGTAGAGATAGTTCCTTACAATAGTCTTGAGTTACAATCACAAACTAACCAATTCATCTGACACCCCCGTCAGGAAAACTTCCAAAATTTCCATAAACTTAGATATTCAATTCATAATTTTAAAATTTCATTGCAAAGAAATGATATTTATTCACTCTCCACTTAACCCATATTTATCAAGTTCTTGCTGTGTGTCTGGCACTGTGCTTCATGATGATGGTACATCGAGAACACTTTTGTTCCTGAACCTACTGCTGCAAAAACCTCCTGCTTCAGAGAACTTTGTAGAGTAGGAAATCTGAGAGCTTTGCTAAAAGCAGCCTTTGCACGAATTGTAGGCAACTGCATTTTGCTGGGAAGATGTTGACATTTAGCTTCTTGGCAGAGCCAATTAAGTTGTGTTTTCTGAAGAAGACATCCACATATATTTTTGAATTTTTATTCCACTTTAATTAAATTCTAGGTTGCTTTATTAAGAAGCCTAATAAGTTAGGAACTAAAAAGTGAGAGTCCCTAGTTGGGGAGGCAGTTTATTTCTGAAGTCCCAAGGGGAATTTGAATGTATTATGGTTACAGACAATGGGTAGTGTGTGTTTGTCTTCGCCTTAGCACATATGGGAGAAACACATTAGCTGGTAAATCAGCAGTGATTTCTGGTAGAAGTCCAATGGTGCTTCCCAGCCTGGCTTGCTCTGTTTCACTTGATTTGAGATGGATTCATGCGTCATACAATTGTGGGCGAGAAAAGGACAATGCTAGTTCTGGCTTCTGGTAGCTGGTATTTACCAATACATCTATCTAGCAAGACTTTCAGGGAAACCATAGGTCACGCCAAACACAGCCCTTCCCAAAAGGCTGAGGCTCAATGGGATCTGCTGAAGCTCTTAAGTGATTCATCATTATCCTAAAGGACATTTATTTAAACATGGAAAGGGTGCTTTTATTAATTCCATAGAATCAAACACTTCCGACTCAAATAAATGGTTTAATAATAAGAATCTTTACACTTACTTCCATGGGGATCTGTAGACCATAAAATACTTTCATTCTCTTTTTCTCTAAAGCATTCACCATTGCAGGTGCCCACCTGTGAAGCTGCTTAGCAACCATCCTGTTTTGTGCCCCGTTCCTACTTCACAATATCCAGAAGGGACGATGTTGGGGGACAGACCTACTTTCAGAATCTCTGACACCCACTGTGTAAGCCTCCTTTTCCCCTCACTGATATCTTCAGGATCTAGAACCTTTCTATACTCTTCTCTTGGTGAAGCCAGAAACAAATCTGAAGCCTTAACAGAGATTCATTCATACATGTATATTAGCTCTCCCTGGTATTTTGGCAGTCTGTTCTTTTATTTGTGACTGATAAAGAGAAGGCATTGTTTCTTGTTATAATACTTCTCAGCTGTATAGGAAAAAGCATCGGGGAGATATTTTAGGGTCAGAAATCATACTTCTCTTTGGCTAGTACTGAATGTCAACCTGGGTCATTAGAAAGGATTAAGGGTCTGCATTAGAGCCCCTCAGGTTTTCTACCCTGTACTTAACTTACACCCTTTCCTTTCTTTCCTTCCACAGGAGGTTTCCTAGATATTTATAATTCCAGTTCTCCATTAAATGGGAATCTCTCAGTAAATGCTAGCTAAACTATGGAAAGAGTATAAAGATATTTCAATTCCCAAAGAAAGTGCATATATCTGGGACCATTTCTTTAAAAATCCTGCATATCTCAAATGGCTCAGAGGAAATACTGTATTTTTTTTTCAAAGTAAGAATATTGTGATTTGAAATGACTTTGAATTAGCAGAAATAATATTTGTTATGCAATAAATACATATCCTCTACTTAAGAATGAAGAGAAGTGCTCAAGTTTAAAAGTAATTTCATCCAAAATAATAATGTAAAAGATGTGAGTGTTTTATGGCTATCTAAAAGTTTAGTTATCTAAAACATCACACTTCTTGAGGATTCCAGAGAGCTAAAGTTCTCATTTGAACCTAGGATTTAACATTGTACTCTGCATGTGATGTTACTGGGAAAAAAAAAAAAAATTAGTGCTAGATGATTATATTGGGGGTGCCAAAAATATGTGTACACATGACTTGTATTCATCTTTTGTTATCGGTATATATTATGTATTACAATTTTAATACAGTTTTTTTCTTTTCTTAAAATGTGTATACATTTCTTTGGCACCCTCTGTATAAATCAAAATATCAAAACAAACCCAAACCTTTAAAAAAAGCACAGAAATCTTTAATCGTCTTATCTTTATTATTTTAGTATTTTATAATTGTGCAGATATTTAGAAAACATTAATGTAAAATTTGTGGATTAATGTCAAGTAGATGTGTTTTGATGAAAAGAGCATTGTCTCAAAGTTCCCTGTGAGTGAATCCTATCACTATCTCTGTACTTTTTGTTTATTAACCTTTTCTGAGCCATGGGTTTCTTATCCAAAATTTTGGAGTGGTACTCCCCACCTGTCAGGATTATGATGGGGGATAATTATCACAACAAAAATAGCAGTAGCAGTTAATATTGTATGGACGCTACAATTACTCACTGTCTCAAAAGCTTAAAAGTCCACCGCATTACTTTATACTCACTAAAGCTTTAGTAGTTAGATATATTATTTTTCCTATTTTCAAAGTGAGGAAATTGAGGTTTCAATGTTATATGCATTTGCCAACTTAGCTCTTAATGAGTGACAGAGCTGGGGTTTGAACACAGCCCTTCCGGACTTCAAAGGCTACCTTTCTAACTGCTCTGCATTCCACAAGGAAGCCTACTTACTGCAGGTTCTTTGGAGGAAAACAAAAATAAGTGAGGGAGCTGGAAGACATCTCACTCCCATCTGATTTCCACCACAGCTGTCTGTAGCTTCTTCTCTTGTGCTACTTCTTTTCTCTTCAAAAATTATCAGAGTTCCAGGCAAAGTTCTATGATTTCCAAGATTGATCATGGGTTCTTCCTTCTGTGTCCTCAGTAAAATGAAAACTTTAGACAGAATAATCTCTGTGATCCCTTCTGACTCTGCAGTTCATCAAAGGTTACAGACGTGTGAAATCACATTCTAAACCTCGCAATGCATTAGTATACAACCAACACTGCCGCCTCTTCAGTTATTGCTTTGCCTCCTAAATTGTACTGCAAAGCAGCAATTACTTTAAACTCTGTTTGGTTTTAGCCCAACGGGCATGTAAGAAGCCTGCACCAGCTGCTGGATCCAAGTTCACCAAAGCATGAGTCACCATATTCACCTCCTCACTAGGACTGAGATGCAGTTGGCCCTGAGGGAGAGGACTTGCCTGTGGGTGAAATTGGGTGGATGTGAAAGTACATTGCTGCAAAGTGTTTTGCAAATATACTGTATCAGTTGTGGTACACATTTTATCATTATATTTCTAGAAAGTTAACAGGCTAACCAAAACAGGCTAACAAAAATAACTCTTAAAGTTGTATGTATTTTCAGTCTGGCTTTGGAGCGCTATTAATAGTAATTTAAAGGTGGGGGAGGGTGACTACTTTGCAAATTTATGCACGAGGTCTGGTTTCCATCACTCACTGGTGTGTTGAGCAGTTTGTTTCATCAACCTTAGCTCATTTCCCTCAACTGTTAAGATCAACTGTTTCCCAAACTTACGAGATCTAAAGTTCTTGTTAAAATGCAAATTCTTCAGTCCCTCCAGACATAGAATCTCCAGGGGAGGACACTAGGAATCAGTATTCATAACAAACATGCATCCTATGGGATTCTTACAACTGAGCCCATTTGAGCAACAATTTTGTAAAATAATAATATAACTGTGTAATAAGCACTGAGTGAGATGACGAATTTGAATAGACTGCAGTAAGTTGTAAATAGATGTTCTCTGCTATTAGTAATGACAAACTATATTGATTCTAGAGACACGGAGCTATCTATATACATGAGTGTAGCACAATGAAAGCATAACTTTAATATATTGCTCACATTAACGATAGTACCCCCACACTTTCTTTTCAAGGTTTGATGAGGTTTCTAAATGAGAGTTATTATTTTGCCTCATTTACTGGACACTTCAGTAAATGAGTTATTCAACTTTTAGGGGCAAGCTCTCAGACTTTGTTTGCAGTTGTTCTGTAATGACTCTTGTAAATACCCCAAATGATGTCAATTCTTTATCTTTGCTGTAGGTGTTTTAGTTCCTATATTTTACTGTATAACTTTGTGCAAAAGGGGAGGCTTTGGTGATTACTCTTTTATAGTGAAATATCTCAGAATGGCTTTTTAAATGAAACACATGGAAAAATTTTTCATTTCTCCTTGATTGATGTAAAGAGAAGATATGTGTTAGGCTTGTGTGTTTTTTATAATTCATGGTCGTAATTTAAAGTCACTCTGTCAGTAAGTCACATTGTCAGAAAGGCAATGTATGAAAAAAGAAGCAAGACTATGCAATCACATAAAATGAATTGTGTTTGAATCTTAAGACTATTACATAATGAATGATTGTGGGCAAGCTAACTAATTTCAGTGGGTTTCAATTTTCTTACGTATGAAATCAGAATAATAATGCATGCTTTTATTAAATGCTGCTTCTTTGCCAGACGCAGTTTAAAGTATTTTGTTTGGAGTAACCCAGTTAATCTTCATAAAAATAAATATCTATTAATGTCATTTCATAGATGAGGAAACCGAAGGACAGAAAAGTTAAGCAAGTGTTCAAGGTAACAACCAGTAGTGGAGCCAAGATACTAATTCCTGGCAGGTAGAAAGGTTCTGCAGGTTAACAATTGTGTATGCTTAGTTCCTCCTGTAGGGGTCGCTATAGAGTCAGCTCATTACTTGATAACTAGTGCTTTTATAAAGTATCAGTCCTTTTTTTTAATTAGTTTCAGGTGCACAAAGCAATGTAATAGTTAGATATGTACACCCCTCACAAAATGATACCCCCCATCTACTACCCCTTTGACATTATATATAGCTGTTACAGTATCATTGACTATTCCCTATGCTGCGCTCTACATCCCGTGACCATATATATATTTATCAATCTTTTGCCCATTTTGCTATTTTTCTGATGTTAAAAATGTCTAAGACATTCCAATATGATGTATGCTTACAGTTGAAATGTTTATATAAAACATAAGTCAGGAAAAGCCAAATTTAACAACCTTTTCTTACAGTTAGGCACTTAGGCTGATTTCTTTTAAATTGTGGCATGTCTATGAATTTCAACGTAACAAGGATTTAAATTTAGAAAACAAAATTACCTAAAATAATCCATATATTGTTAATCTCTGAATTTACATTTATTTCTGATATAGCAGTATTCTCTGAATATTCATGATCTGTTACTATGCTTATAAAAATTATACAGCAGTATTAATCATGGAATGAAAATATAGAAATGGCAACTAAAAAGAATTTTATTCAGATAGGGTTCCAATTACATTCTCTTCACCACATTTTTTTTTTGCCTATTATAATATGAAACAAAGTTTTAAGATGTCAGTTACTGAAAGTAGACAAAAAATTGGAGCGAGAACAATAAATTCAAATTTACTCACTCAGACAAATATTCTTGTTTAACATACTGTCTTTGGTATAATGCTTCTTTTTGGACACTAATATTTTTAATGATGATTGTCTATTGCTTGCACATTGCTCCAAGATGAGTGAGTTGGTGGTTCACACCACATTGAACAGCTTGCAATTAGTCATAACTCTTAACCAGATGTGAAGAAATCACCCACTCAGACATTTTTATGCCCACTTAGACAACATTGCTCTGGAATATAAATCATGGATAGCAGTGAAGTATATAATCCATATTAATTCATGTTATCCTTAACTTATTTCTACATGCTCTAAAGAACACTATATAATGATATAATTGAACAGTAAGCCATACACAAGGTTATTCTGTCTAAATATAATGTTCAAGTCGTAACTCTTAAAAATTTTCCTCACATAATCTGAGACCTGCATGGTCCTTGAGTATCACATTGTCTTTGAGGATGGCACGATTTAATATTAAAAAGTAAAAAGGTATGGGGAGAGTCTGAGTCTTTCTCTGCTTCAAACCTAGTCTTGAAAAACCTTACATAGCCAACTGGAAATGTGACTGTCAAGGTTTTCTTTGAAATTATCTGATATCCCTTCATTCAACCCAGATAAAAATCCTTGTTGTGAATGGTACCCAACAGATACATAGCTTAATGTATTTGAATTTTATTTCTGCCAATAATTTTTTTTGTCAGATTTAATCTACTCTTTATCTTTTCAGTAAATGAAAAGATATTATCAAATGTTTACTGAACACTGTTTAAAATACCTGTATTAAAGCCGTGGAGGCTTCATAATTGAATTTACTGCATGCTGCTCATCAATGTATTCTTGGTATGTATTAACTCATCTAATTCTCTCAGAAACCCATCAAAGAAGGTACTATCAACTCTATTTTACAGATAAGGAAGTGAAGGCAGATGTGAGGCACAGAGTTTACCCAGTACCATAAGTGTTTAGAGGAGCTAGAATTTAAACCAGCAATATGGCTGTATCACTTGTTCTCTAAAACACTGTAAGGAAACAGACTAAGAAGTAAGTTGCATATGGTCACATAGCTAATATGTGGCAAACCTGGGAATAAATCTCATGGACTTGCTAGTGCGCCATGAGATACATTATGTTTAAGAAGAGTCATTTGTTTCTGCCATAAGTTACCCTGAGAAATGGGATTAGGAAAAATAGTGTACTGATAAACATTTAGGATGAACACTCCAGGATATGATCTTTGTGTGTTATGCAAAGTGGAAGGAATATGGGTGCTTATGAAACTCAGTCAGTAACAGGTACAACAGGATCTCAACAAAGAATATTTCAGAATTTCTGTTACAGCTTGTGTCTCACTTTTTATAGGATGGTTACAATATCTGAAGATTTTCTTATCATCCAGAAAGACTCCCTTCCAATCCCATGCTATTCTAAACCACCTTCTTCCAGAATACCCAACCCCATTTAGTCACATATCCTCCACCCTCCCCTTTTAAATCTGGATTTGCTGTTTGCACAGTTATTTCCCCTGGATATGAATAGTGAGTGTTCAGTTTATTTGTATGGGGGTATATGGCCAGGGATGGGAAATGACAGGGACCAGGAAGCATGATGTGCCTTACTTTACGTCCCAGGACTATGTGTTTCAGCAAATACTTACTGAATATCTATGTTCCAGGCACTATGCTAAACATTGAAAGTATAATAGTTAGTAAAATTTGACATCTGCTGAGGAAGCTTTGCTAAAATTTATGTCCTTCACCGTCAATACTCATGATCTTTCAACACAGAGCTATCTGTTAGCCAATTATTTTTATTGAAAAAATAACTGGCTGTCATCAGTTTGGACACCAGCTTTAGGCATAAAAATGCTCTTTTGATCCAGGAATCACTTAAAATTTTGAGAGCAAGCAAAACAGCTTTAAAAACACGTATAGTCCGCTTTATCCTTGGAGTGAACTCCCGGGAGCTCATCCAATATTGAAATTTAAAAAAGAAAAAAAAATGTGCTGCCCATGTTAATGTTTTGGAAATATTTTAAATAAAATTTCACATGATCTAATTCATATATGGAAGTACTATAAGATAACAGCTGCATGCCACTATCAAATTTTTGATCTGTCACTTACTATCTGTGTCATCCTGAAAGCTTCAAAAATTATCTGAAACATGATTTTTTTTTAATCTATAAAATAATACGTACTTCATATGGTTGCTTGAGTATTGGATGACGACATACTCGTATGTGAAGCAATTAGGACAATTCTTTGCAACTAGCAAAGTGCCTGTCACAGGATTGGCAGTTAATAAGTATTTAACTACATCGAGGTTAACCTTTCTTGATCATCAGAAATGTGAATCCAGTGATGATGAATACACAACAGATATGCACTGGGTATCTAGCAAATGCAGTGCAGTATTGATGCCACAGAACAAAAAAGGCAACTATCTGTGTTCCAAATGATCACACCCCTCTTCTGTTCAAGTCCAAACCAGACATCAAATTACTTCTTCACATGGCATTTTCAGGACCGAGCTCATGTAGAAATATTTCTGTCAAGCTGATTACAGAGTCAGGAATTCATCTCTACTTATTTGCATGTTGAAAACTAGTCAGTATCACTTCTTCTTTCACATTCTCCTACTGGCATATGTCCTCCACTTATCAGTCCCTGAAGGACAGGAAGTACATTTTTCTGCTTTTTATTAGTACTTGTGAGGAAGGAGGTAAAGTCAAGGGGGAAAAAAGAAGAATCAAGGAGAAACCTAAAAATTGGGAATTGTATTTTATGATTTGTTGTGAAAGTAACCCAGGTGTTGCTTGTTTTGTATCTCGAAAGTCGAGGTATTATTTGCTTTCATTGAAAATTAATGGATTGTGCAACACTTTCTACAAAACTATGTGTCTACAGGGAGCAAGAAATGGGTCTTGGGTCAAAAGATCATGGTTACAATTGAACAATCATTCTCTCTGTCCCTGCTCATTGAGTGCTATTTGCAGAGATGAAGAAAAAGGTATAACTGCTCTCCTATCTCAATAATATCCCCCTCAGTAAATCCCATGTCTTTTTTTAACATGTGACTTTTTATTTAACAAAAATACAAGAAAACAAATCCATTTTATTTACTTTTCAATAAGTGTAAATCCTTGAGGGGAACAGCATTACTCAGATTGTGTGTCCTATGGCCTTAGCAGGAAGGTTGCTTTGGAATTTGGCAGGAACCATGCCACTGTTTTCATCAGCATGAGATTACTCTGGTTTCGTTCTGTTTGCCACCAGGAGTCACTGTGTTGTTCTCTGTACACGTAAGCACAGCTCTTGCCTAGACAGAATTCAGTTTCATCTCGCGCACAAACACCTTCAATTTTAAGAAGAGCTGTGACTCCCTCTGGTTCCAGAGACCCTACTTGTGGCCAGCGAAAATGGCCTTGGACCACGGCCTTATAGACACATCTGTCATTTTAGAAGTCCTGTCCCCAGCAGGCCTTCACAGGCCCCAAGATGGAAGAAACGAGGAACCGGGGGTTACTTTTCAATACTGTTTTTTTCTGTTTTCTTTCCTCCTTGTCTCATCCCCTTCCTGATCATGAAACAAACAGAAACCCAAAATCATCACCACTTAAATGTATGTGCCTTAAATATTTTGTGAAGTGAGGTATGATATAAACAAATAATTAAGCATCACTTATAATAGGAATAGTGATGTTTTTGGTCAAATAGAAAGTCACCTTGTCAGGTGTAAAGTTAGTAAGGGTTAACATTAAACCTCTTATTACTGTAAAAGGCATATGACATTCCTTCAAGAATCCCAGAAACATTTTTAATGCTATAATCTTGGAGACATAACTTGGGATTCTATAATGGATTTATTTTATAAAATATTGAAGGAATTCTTACTGTTTTCCATATTCTCAAGTTTAGAGTCTATAAGCTGAGTTAAGCTTGCAAAGATGGCCAATTCATACTTGTATTTAAGAGGGTCATAAAAATGGGGATAATGAACATTAAGCAAAACTTTTGACCTAAAGTCTGTTTATCATATATCGATGGTTAACTTCTCTGAGTTCCTGAAGACCAGGAATGAATCTTGAAATATAACAAAATTGCTCGTTTATACATATTTCAATTTATTTACTCAGTCAGTGAATTTTACTAAGCATTGTGGAAGATACAAAGGATTTAGAGAAAAAAAATCAGAAGAGATCTTTATTCTCTATGATATGACAATCTTACGAGGAAACTGTTGGGCATATATAGGTCAACGGTGGAGTGTGATGGGATTGCTAGCGGAATGCTCACCGGGAGACATGGTACCATGGGAGATAGAATCCTACCTTAAGATGAGGAGATGGTTTCTCAGGAGAAGCGTGTGGTTGCTGTTATGGAATTAGTGAGTTTGGACTTCTTCTGCTTCATTTCAAAACTTGTTACCCAGGAGCACCTGTGATGGTTAATGTAAACACTGAAGTTTATGAGACTCTTTGGAAGGAAGTCATGAGCTCCTTCTTCTTATAGTAGATTTTTGGTTGATAAGAAATATTATTTCATTAACTTGGACACATTATTAATCACTCTCAACTCAGAGAACTTATTTTGATCCACAGCATGCACTTAATCATTAATCTGTGCATCATTTTAAATATTAGTTACAAATTACTTTAACATAGCTTAGAGTTTGACCTTTGAAGCTGAGTTTTAAAATAACTTTCCAATTTTAAGATCCATGTTTAGATATTTCTTGTGTAACCTACTTATTGAAATCAAAATAAAAAATGGTTATATATAACTGTTCTAGTAAGGTCTTTCACGTGTACAACTATTTATAGTGTACAACATCTCAAAAATAGGATAATACAGATCACGTAATACACATACCTAAAGTACATGGAATTGTTATTTTTACCTAGCATTTCCCAGTTTGCCCCAGTACATGGTACTATTCTGTAGGAACCACGAGTCACTGACACAAACCATGTGAAAAACGAGGATTGCTTTAAGGAAAAATGAGCCAGCGAAGAAATAATCTTCCCTAGTGTTAGGCAGAGCCCTGATATTAGCAGAAATGAAGAGTTAAGCACAGTGACCTCCTTTCTTATTGGAGCAGAGATACTCCTCTGGCAATACCCATTTCACCTTAAAGCTTCATTAATCTGAAAGAAAGAAACAAGGAAGGAGAGATGGAAGGCAGAGGAGAGGAGGGTTTGGGGTGGCGGGAGGGGGAGGAACATAAAACAACAGACAGACCTGTGTGGAAACATGCAAAAGCAAACCAAAATTTACAAGCAGTCCACTGTTGATACTAAGAACCCAATTTTCAAACTTCTGTACAAGGATGGTGGATAAGAGTAAAAGCCATGTCCATTCTCCTTTGGGAGGCATGACTGAGGCTTGTCAGCAAGGCATGTCCCATGAGCACCAGAGTGGTGTGGTGAGTGCTGCACAATTACAGACTTGCGACCTGTTTGTCTGGGACCTGTTATCTATTCCAGCCACTCAGTACATGATCATTGTAGAAAATTCGAAAACAAATATTACCTTTTAAAATTGTGCCTGTTTAAACATTCTACTTTTTTTTAAATAATTAGATTCTGAGTTTCTAGTTTATATCAGTATTTAGACCTTATTATTATTATTTTTCTAGTTTATTATTATCTTAGTTTAGTTTTATTTTTAGGTGGATCCATTTCAATACTTTTTTACAAGTTTTACATTTTTTAGTTATATATATTTTGATTGCTCTCTCAGTTGAAAAGAGTACAACTTTGTGATTTTTTTTCAGAAAATACACAGATATATCTGATGGAATACATTTTCTTGATACCTTCATACATGAATGAAAACTTTTCTGCTGTAGAATACTTAGGATAGGAATGATTTCCCCTAAATGTTATAACTTCTCCATAAAAATGTAATTCGGTACTTATAAAAGAGAAATCTAAATCCCTGCCAATATTTTCTTTATTTGGGATAAGCTGCTCCTTTATGCTCAAATTCTTGTAGATTTTCTCATTATCAATGAAATCCAAATTTCCAACAGTTACGTCAGAGTTTTAAATTTCTTTCTATTGTTTTGCCTGGTATACGGGGAGCTCTTTTGAGCTTCAGGGTATATTTTTTTAGCTCAGGGAATTTTATTGTAGCAATGCTTTCGTTATTATTTCTGATTCTTTCATTCTTGCCTCTTTGTTCAACCATCACAGTTAATTGTATAAACTTTGGGATATACACCCTCCAAACTTATCTTCTATCTTGTCATTTTCATCTTTGTCCTCTTTTTTGCCTACATTCTGGTAATGCTTCTTAAGATTGTCGCCTCATATCAATGATTCAGTTTTTTCCATGGGTAGATTCTGTTCTTTACTTCTTCAGAAAGTATTTTAAATAGCCACCAATAAATTATTAGTGATTCTAAATTATATCTACAATTTACCTAACTTTGTTTCCATTTTAATGTGTTGTAACTTAATTTCTTGAGAATGCTATTTTTATTTAAGGGAAAATTGCAGATGCTCTATTTTGTTTATTGTAGCATGTCTTATTCAATGTTTTACTCTTCAGCAAACTTTGAAACATATTATTTCCTCTTACATGTATAAAAAAACATAAAAGCATTATATAAGCCAGATAGTTTACCCAAAGCAGTTTGTAAAGATTCTATTATACCCTCCAGTCATATCTTAAGGTGGATGACTGCTCTCAGTTCATTTGCCAGTTCAGTGACCTAGAATCTTGAGATGACTTGGAAAAGAAGCGGGTCTTTGGGCAGTCTTCATAGATGCCATTTATCTCTTAAGTGTTTGCTCAGTCCACTATGCCTCTGGGCAAATTTACTAATGAAAATTTATTTTGAGCCTGGTTTCTACTTTTGGAAAATTGTGTTTTTTGTCTAATTCATTTTTGTTTCTGTTTCCTACTGTATCAAGGTAAACCCAGTAGTATCAATGAAAAACTCCACCTCCATTTGTTTCTCTCTTTGGGATGGACTCACTAGCCCTGAGATATTGCTTCTAAGCCATTAAGGTAGTGGTGAAGGGATGCCAAAAAGTCTCTTAACCTGCCCTGTCAACTTTTCCTTGCTGTTCCCATCAAGGAATATTAGTAAACTCAAACCAGAATCCCTTCAACTTTCTCCTTGCAATACAGCACCAAAAATGACTAGACATCTTTATTTAATCTAGCTTTGTCTATTCCATAACTCTTTCCTAGGTTCTAGCATGAGATAGGAATGAAGATTCATTCATTTATTTACTTTCCTCTCCCTCTCTCTTTCTCTCTCATCCCTGTGGTCATTTCATTTGGAATTTCAGATTAAGGGAATTAGAAGCTTTTCCTTAATAAATGACTTCTCCAGAATGCTCTTTTTGGAAATTTGAATTGAAGAACTTTATCAATATATGAATTATAATTATCAAAATGGATGTGCCTTGCCTTTTAAAATGTTGTTTTAATGCTTCCTGGATTTTAAGTTTACCATTTCCTTTGCTTTCTGTCTTTGCTATATTAAACTTTAGTTTGTTGATTTTCAACTTTTTCAGTGATCTGGAAGGTATATATTCTCTTTCAAATTCTAATGTTCTGGCCTTGTGCCTGCTGCTCAGTAAATATTAGATCATTCACACTTTTTCTCCTTCATTATCTTGATTACGTTTGTCCATCCAAGAAGTTTTGCTAAAACTTGGAAACTATCCCAGTTTTGACATGTTTTCATAACTAAATCCAGCTGCCATCCTCTCTGCCTTGAGCATAATCACAGTGAATTCTAATTTTGTATTTACTTACTGCTACCACCCACCAATAAACTATAATCTGTTGAGAACAGGTTCTTATTAATTTTCATCACCGAAATTAAATCATTGCCTAACACACAGTAAATACTAATTTTTTATTTTATTTTTGAAAAATTGGTATGCAAGGGTAATGAAATTCAGGCTTCTATTAAAATTATTTTATACAGCTTTTTTTTCCTTTTGACTATAAAGCATATTTTGCTGAAAATAAATGATTCAGCATGTGAATAGTGGCTTATGCAGAGCTGAACTAATAGGAGGTATTGATTGCTAAAACAACAGTTGCTGATTTCCCATTAAACACTTTAAAAAAATCAAAGTAATATGTGTATGGTTTAAAAAATAGTGCAATACTGACAAATGACTTAAAAACAAACAAACTGTAGATGGAAAAGAGGACCCATGTCAAACCTGACAAGCTCAGGAGACTGAAAATAACCATATAGGATGGTGGGACATAAAAATTCCTAACTGAGGTGGGCCGTGGCAGGAAGTCACATCCTTGGCCTGTACCTTCCTTAACAAAGATCAGGCTGTACCTTAAGTAAGCTTGTCTGTCGTCTTTTATCATCTAAGATAACATACCATTGGAATGTCAGAATAATCCCTTTTTCTGGACTCCCCAGGGGGCACAACCCACCACACCAGAGCTGAAAACTACAAAATCTCTCATTGTTATCTTGTTCCCCAAATACCATCTCTATGTACTGTAAATGCTATTAATTATCCTGTACCTACTAATGTAAAAGAAGTGTGTGTCTCTCGATTTTGCTTTTTATCCAATCCCAGAAATTTACGCGCTTTGTTTTCTCCCACCCCCTTAATCTACAACCAATGGATTTCATGTAACCCTCCTCCTTTGATTCTAATGTATAAAATAAGTTGCAAAACGGCCATTTTCTGGAGCATTTTCTCAATCCATTGAGACTTTGCTTCCTGGCAATTGTCGTCAGTTTGGCTCAGATAAACTCTTACAAGCTTTCTCTTAGGCTGGCTGTTTTTTTCCTTGGACATTACATACAGCAATATCATGCCCCACACCTTTGCACTTCCCAGGCCCTATTCCCAGAAACAACCTCTGATTGGATTCTCGTGGTGCAACATGTCTTGGAAAATCTGTCAAGACAGTAAACTGTCGGAATCATGGGGCTCACCTCACTTGTTACTCGTCTCTCAGGGCTTACTTTCCCTTGATGCCTAATCTCTAGAGACTTGCAAACCATTATTTCAGATGGGAAGGTATATTTGATTTCCATTGCTCTTTCTTGGTCAGAGTGGAACTTGACTGCCAATGTGTATGTTTTTATATATACATAAGTGCATATAAATATAAATTTAATGGTTAATTATATATAAAATATAAGTGGTATACATCTCCTTCATCTTTTTTAATCTCTCTGAAAATTATAATTGTGATTCTTTTTTTTGTATTTTATAACATTTTTCCTTTCTTTGCCCACTCCATCTCTCTCTCTCTCAATCTCTCTCTCTCTCTCTCTCTCTCTCTCTCTCTCTCTCTCTCTCTCTCTCTCTCTCTCAGCATGCTGCAGTGCTTTTGTTACCTCCTGTTGTTTTGTTTTGTTACTATATATGGTTTCCCTCTGTTATCTATCTTTCATTTTGCTGGCTATCTTAAATATCTATAGATCCCAGAAAGGCCCACTAGAAAATCTGGAGGCTGGGCCTGGTTCCTGATGCACTGCATTGTGGGGGGATCAGAAATAGAAGCGATACATTCAATCCCCTGGCT
This sequence comes from Rhinolophus ferrumequinum, assembly GCF_004115265.2. Classification (NCBI taxonomy): domain Eukaryota; kingdom Metazoa; phylum Chordata; class Mammalia; order Chiroptera; family Rhinolophidae; genus Rhinolophus; species Rhinolophus ferrumequinum. The sequence continues at coordinate 29,835,066 of NC_046294.1, read as the reverse complement.
ATTTGAGAGCTGGATGTAGGAAGCACAAAAGGGTGCTGGCATTTTAGGGGGAGAACAGTGAGAGGAGACTGAAGCTGTCATTTTTAGTAGGTAGAATCTCATTTATCATTATCCTTCTGTAGTCGGGGAGGAGTCCTGGCAGATGAACCTCTCTGTAGACAGAATGCCAATCTGTTTTAGCTGTAGGAGTCACCCAGCTTTCCACAATAAATGATAATAAATGCTGAACTTCTTAGTGAAGGTCTCATGGAATCCCTTCTGCATGTTTTGCTTTTTCTACTTCATTAGTTTCCTCTGTCACCTTATTACTGTATTCTAAAAGTTTATTAAAATCTCTTAGTTGATACTATCTAATTATGTTTCCTTGTCTCATAGATTGAAAATGATTTGTATTATTCTTATTTTAGTGAAATTTTGGGGGTAAATGGACAAGTCATAAATATGTTTGAGATAAGTCTTCTGTAATTAAGTGGATAACCTGATACCTTTAGAGAACTGACAACTTTGAATAAGTACTAGGTGCATATACAGCGAAGGTCTGTATCGACGTAGGTATTGGCAGTGATTTTCAGGCTTTGACACCAAAAGCAAAGTCAACAAAAGCCAAACAAACAAGCAGCACTCTACCAAGCTAAAAAGCTTCTGCACAGCAAAGAAAACCATCAACATAGTGAAATGACAACCTGATGAATGAGAGAAAATATATGCAAATTATGTATGATAGTGGATTAATACCCCAAAATACATAAAGAACTCACACAACTCTGTAGAAAAAAAAAATCTAATTAAAAATGGTCAGAGAATCTAAATCGGCATTTTTCCAAAGAAGACATAAGATGGCCAACAGTTATGTAAAAAGTTGGTAAACATCACTAATCATCAGGTAAATGCAAATCAAAACCTAAATGAGATAGTATCTCCTTACACCTGTTATTAGATTGGTGCAAAAGTAATTGCAGTTTAAAAGGTTAAAAACAATTGCAAAAATTGCAATTACTTTTGCACCAACATAATAGTATGGCTGTTATCAAAAAGACAAGACATAAATGTTGGTGAGGATGTGGAGAAAAGGAAGTCTGTGTGTACTATTGGTGGGAATGTAAATTGGAGCAGCCGCTATGGAAACAGTATGGAGTTTTCTCTAAAAAATAAAAATAGAACTACCACATGATACAACAATTCTAATCCTGGGTATTTATCTGAAGAAAATGAAAATGCTACCTCAAATACATTCACCCCCATGTTCATTGCAACATTATTCGCAATAGTCAAGACATGGAAGGAACCTAAGTGTTCATCAATGGATAAATGGACAAAGAAAGTGTGATATATATGTATGTGAATATATGTATATTCACATTCATATATCTTATGGAATATTATTTAGCCATGAAATAGAAATCTTGAATTTGTGAGAACATAGGTGGACCTCAGAGACATGCTAAGTGAAGTAAATCAGACAGAGAAAGACAAATACCATATGATCTCATTTATATGTCATATGGAATGTTAAAGAAAACAATGTTAAAAAAAAATGTTAAAAAAAAAGCCAAGCTCATAAATACAGAAAACAGACCAGTTGTTGCCAGAGGCAGGGTGTTGGAGAGGGCAGGGAGAAAATGGCTGAAGTGGGTCAAAAAGTACAAACTTCCAGTTACAGAATAAATAAGTCATGAGGATGTAATATACATCATGGTGACTACAGCTAATACTGTACTACATATTTGAAAGTTGCTAAAAGAGAATAAATCATAAAAGTTCTCATCACAAGAAAAGAAAAAATTTATAACTGTGTGGTGACAGATGTTGACTAGACTTATGGTGATTGTTTCACAATATATACAAATAACACATCATGTTGTACATCTGAAGCTAATATAATGTTACATATCAATTGTACTTCAATTTTAAAAAAAGGGTCCTGCATTAGGTGTGTGAATGCAATTTCACCCCTAAATTTTATCCTATTGAGCTTCATACTCAGCATGTGACTACATTTTATACTTGTTTACCAGAGGCCCAGAAAGACCAGTTTTATTTAATTTGATGACTGGTTCAACCATATCAGAGGTCAGTACTGTATTACAGCCTGGATAATGAAAAACTGTTGTTTGAAATGAGAGGTATCCAGTTCCTTAATGAGTATTTGTTAAGAGTTCCACTGTCTTGGGGAAAAAAGTTCCATGGGTGCTTTTGCAAGCATTTTGTACTTAACAGAAGTTTGGGAAATATTAGATTTCTTTTTCATTTCCAATATGGCATTTTATTGTTTTGTCCCACACCATAACAGAACAAATGGAAACTGCACTGTAAAGAGATTTATTCTTTATTGTAATATTATAATAAAACGTAATTGCATTTAACACAGAAATGGGATCTAACTGCCTTTTATAATATAACTGATGATGTAATTGTAATGATTTAGTTGAACCATTGTCGTTTATGTTTCTCCCTTATGATTGCCAGGCAAAAAAAGTAGAGAACATTTGCCATAAACATATTTATTCTGAAGGTAAAGCAAAATGGATGGTAATTAGGCTTCTGGTGTCAGCTGCCAACTTTGGTACTTGTTGCCCTGGTGATTTAGAAGGTAATAATTCTGAAAATATTATTCCAACTACTTTAAGCATGGCCCCGGTAGTACAGTAGAAACCACTTATAAAACCATCAGTAACTATTTATCGTTAGTCCTTTGACACTCCAATTTCCTTTTGCAATTCCCACTATTTCCTTAAGATTTTCATCTCCTCTCCATAGCTAGTTGTCATTTGGCTCTGCCTGAGTAATGAACCTTATTCCAGATTTTTGTAAAATTCCTCCTCCCCCAACCCCCATTCTTCTACATATCTCCATCAGAATTCAGGGGAACAATGGACAATTCTTTGGACTTAGTGCTTGATTCATGGATTCAGGAGAGTTACTGGAACTGAACATCGCTCCCTCCATTTATCATTCCTTCCTTCAAATAGCAGTTTTTAATAGGAGACTGACAATTAAATGTGACTCAGATTGCAGCTTCTCTCTCTGATGCTCATGGCAGAAATTTCTCATTGACCATGGCCATAGATATTGAGTCATATTGCAGACTCAAATCTTTCTCATGGGGCCGGCCCGGTGGCTCAGGTTGGAGCTCCATGCTCCTAACTCCAAAGGCTGCCGGTTCGATTCCCACGTGGACCAGTGAGCTCTCAACCACAAGGTTGCCAGTTCAGCTCTTTGAATCCGGCAAGGGATGGTGGGCTCCGCCCCTGCAACTAAGATTGAACACGGCACCTTGAGCTGAGCTGCCTCCTGGATGGCTCAGTTGGTTGGACCCTAGGCTCTCAACAACAAGGTTGCCGGTTTGACTCCCGCAAGGGATGGTGGGCTGCGCCCCCTGCAATTAGCAACGGCAACTGGACATGGAGCTGAGCTGCACCCTCCACGACTAAGATTGAAAGGACAACAACTTGACTTGGAAAAAAGTCCTGGAAGTACACACTGTTCCCCAATAAAGTCCTGTTCCCCTTCCCCAATAAAATCTCTTAAAAAAAAAAATCTTTCTCGTGATGCTGCTCCAGGAAGCCACAATCAATCATTAAAAATCATTTTGCCATTTTTACTTTGAAACAAAATAATAATGATATACATTCTGCATGCCTGTTGTGTGTTAAATAGCCTGCTTAGAGTTTTATGTATCGTATCTCTAATTCTCACAATAATTGTTCAAGGAAGATTATGTTTTGCCAGCATTTAATTATGGGAATTGAAGCTCTGCAAGTTTAAGTTACTTAAATTCAGATTGGTCTTTATGAACTTTATAACAGCTATACCTGACCCTGAAATCCCTCTCATTACTCCAAGCAAGACAATTATCTTAAAGGAATGACTGATGGCAAGCAAAGGTTGCATGTTTTTGTGCAGATTGCCTTGTGGCAGTTAGGAAATGCTAGCTAGGGATGACCCAAACCAGAGAAATTTCACCACTCATTTTAAATGCATGAACAAATTGTGCCCCGGTACATGCCTCAAATTATCAGTCCATCTCCTAAATTAATTTGATGGGTAAATTTCAATATGACATTATACTGTTTTCTTCAAATATTTATGAAGCAAGTATTAGTAGATTGCTGTAGCAACTAATAAAATACATTTCTGAATTAACTGGCCTAATTTTGCTCATTAGTCGGTCCCATGAGAGAAGGTGTCATATGTATCCTCTTCATAATTTTGTTCTCAGCATCAATGGTTCTTCACACATGTTTAATAAATATTTCTTAAATGACTACATAAATGCATGATCTGGAGTCTTCCCTCAAGACTCTTACATCTCAGTTGATGGAACTAAAATATGCATGCATCAGTCAAGAACAAATGCTATAACTGGATGTGTTTTCTACAGTGAGTAATGCAGTCTGTTAGGTGCATTTGTCAAGAGAATGGGAAACCTTGGTGGGTTGGCATAATTAGGAGTCGCCATTTCCATTACCTTTAGAATTGTGTATGTCTTAGAGATGAAGTTCTCCCATCATCCAGATAAAAAAGTTGTGACCTACAGAGAATAAATAACTTTCCATAAATCATCCTGTTAGTTAATGGCAGAACAGAAACTCATCAGGTAATCCATGTGCAAATCTGACCTGATTGATGCCCACTTTCAGGGTTTGTATTAGTCAGGATTATTTTTAGTGCTGTCATAACAAAACAGCACAGAGTGGATGTCTGGAACAACAGAAATTGAATTCTCATAGTCTGGAGGCTGGAAGTCCAAGATGAAGGTGCTGCATGTTTGGTTTCTCCTGAGGCCACTCCCCTTGGCTTGCAGACAGCCGTCTTGCTGTGTCCTCATGGCCCCTTTCTCTGTGTGCATGCACCCTTATTGTCTCTTCCTCTTCTTATAAGGACACTAGTCATACTATATTAGAACCCCACCCATATAACCTCATTTAACCTTAATTACATCTACGTAGGCCCGATCTCCAAATACAGTCCATTGGGGAGTAAGAATTCCCAGCTGAATTTTGGGTGGACACAGTCCTTTCTATTAGAATGTGCAAGCCTATTCTTGCAGCAGTCTACACCCTTTTCTAATGAATTTCTCTTTTCTTCAAGTCTCCAATCAGCTTCAGTTCTTACTGATAATTGTGTTTTCTCATGCTCCTTAATATAAGTCATAGAAAGAAAGAGATGAAACCAATTGGCCTAACCCATCTCTCAAGGAAGAAGATACCACAGATCTCTAAGAAGAGAGGAGATTGTCTTTTCAAAGTTCGATGGCCTAATTTTGGTCCATTCACCCATGACCAGGATAGTCCTTAAAGGACTGCCTTTGCAGTAGGGGTTAGGGTATGTTAATTTGCAATGTTCCTTAGGAGATGAGATGGGCTAGTAGAAACTAATTAACATCTGTGGTACAGATATTTTAGCCACATCCTTTTGCACAGTTTCAGCATGACAGCAGATGTGCTGCCTGCCTTGTGTGGGTCCACATGGCTCCAGGATCCTGGGTACTGTTCCAAATCCAGCAAGCTGAGAAGAGATTTTAATTTGTCTTCCTCCACACAGAATGGGTCTGTTGGCAAACTTAGTCTTATTTCTCATGCCTGCCCCCTGTTTGTTTTGAGGATCACCTAGAAGCCTGGGCTTGGACCTACTCCTTGGGTTTGAAATCCTTACTGGTTCAACAATACACTCCCTGCTACTATTTTCAGTAATTTCAGTGCCGTTCTAATGCATCATTGCCATTTGTCCGAAAAGGCCTAGCTCTATGAATCTTCCCTGTTTATGCCTGCAAGGCCATCATGTAGAGACAGCATAATCTCTGTATTGATTTTCTCTCCAGTTAAAATCCTGAATTCTTCAGTATTAAATTCCACCTGAGTGGGCAACACATCCTGGTGACAAAGAACTGTTGTCCAAAAGTGCTGAGAGAGCTTTCTGTGCCTAATCACTGTGAATGCAAACGTTACTGACAGATAGCTTTGTGGGTTTTGTAGAGTGAGCCAGAAGAATCTGTGAGCTGTGATTTTCCTACAAGAATTAAAGGTTAGCTCTAATATCAGTTTCTGAATGATCTCCTTATCAAAGTTTATGTCAAGAACCTCAATATGAATAATTTAAAATAAAATTATACATTTTCTGGAAATAAAATTGGCAAAGCTTGATGTTCTTTATTTTTACCTAACTTTGTATGAAATACAACCTTTGGCCAGTGCCATATGTGGGAGGTGGAAAAAAGCAGAGAAGGGGTGTGAGGGAGAGAAAAGGAATCCTTTTAAAGAATGTGCCTTTGTATACGATACTTCATGGTTCAAACAAGCACAGAGATCTGCAATCGTGGCATAGGTAATTTTATATCTCTCCCAATTTACTGAGCTCATATTCATAGAAAATAAGGTCTCATTTATTTTTCTATTCTACATCAGATGACTCTAAAATAATAGAAATCTTTACAAATGATATGAATCTTTTTCTCTTTGTGTGTATGTGATGTGAGTGCGTGTGTCTATGTGTGTGTGTAGGTGAGTAGTGAAAGTGAAGGTGGCAAAAGAAGCAGAAGCTTAATTCTGAAATATCAGATTTAAAAAAGGAGTCTAGGAAATCTTTCAAAATCTGTGCTATCTGGATACATTTGAATGTCAAAGAAACTATACCATTTCTCTTTGGTATTTTCTAATTTTCAACTTCCTTCTATCACCTTTTCTTCCTCAAAAAAAGAAAAAAAAAGAGTTTTAATTTGAGAGCTCTGAGGCTAACAGGTATAATATAAAGCTGATTTTTCATGCTTTCTGACTTTTTAATTAGGAAGTAACAATGCACTGTCAATTACCAGTTCTTTTTTTTTTCCCTTTGTCACATTTTTTCTAATGCCCTTGGCAACCTGTAGGATACTTCTCCAATTTTAGCTCTTACTTTCAACAAAGTTGTGACTTTTTTTCTTTATCTCTAACTTTATCCTCATTTTCTCTACTCTATCCTTGTAAAAAGAATGCATCTTCTTCCATTTTATCAGAACAATATTTCCTACTCTCTTGTTTACTGTTGTTTTCTAAGTTGAAATTCTCCCAGTTTGGTGTATCAATGAACTACCATGTGGGAGTTGATCCTTGAATGCTCAAAAGAATTTTAATTTGTGAACATCCGTTGTTCTACCTCCTGTACCCTGCTGATAGCCCAAAGAGAAAATGGAACTGAGCAGGTGAACACCTTCTCATCTTTTCTCTCACTCTGTGCACTCAGACTACTCATTGATGTGAGAAATAAATCTATTTGCAGATAAAATGAACTTGCCCTGTTTAGAATAGCATAAGCACTAGGAATGACTGAAATCCTTAAAAATATATTGATTGCTCACATTTTTGTCTTCTTTATGATGAAAAGTCAGACCTGGTCAAATGAACTTAAGCGAATAAATGTTCTTTTAATAATAACTTCACTGCACATTTATAAAGCATCATCAATGGATAAATTTTCCTTTTAATTCAAGTGTGGCTCTTTAAGTCACTATTTGTTATACTATTTCAATTGTTTTTACTTACTGACCAAATAGTGATTGATTTCATATAATGTTCTAGGCACTGTTTTAATTCCAGCTATAAACAAACTTTAAAAAAGTTAAACATTCATGGTTTGCTATGGCAGTAGCAAAGGGAGATGCTTCTCAGTCCTACGTGAGAGGTCTTAGAGTGAAAGGACCCACAACTGGGATATATGGTAGATTAATATAGACCCATTTTCCTTTAATGCTTTTGTCTGTTTCTGGAATCGATTTTATAATTGAGACCTTAAATATTAAGTAAGTTTGGTCATTAGAAAGGAACAAATCAAATTGTAATTGATCCAGTGAAAAGCTGAGCAATAATCATTTGCCCATTTTAATTATATAATTTAGTCAGGGTGGCTTTTGAAATGAAATATTACAATAAGATTTTGATCATGATAAAAATGATAGATTCCTATTCTCTAGGAGTATAAAAACTCTTTTCACTTGTTCATACTGTAGTTATACACATGCCCAGAAATTTATCCATCGACAAATAATGAGTTCTTAATAAGTATTTGGTGTTTGGTGGATAAATTATTGTTAAAAGCATGAACAAGTGACCGACCTCATATGATATATGGAAATTGTATGAAAATAATATTTAAACTGATATATATGTATATCATATATGCATATATGTGATATTTATATGTATAGCTATACTTATAAATGTGTATAGAGGTATAAACATACATGTATACCTCTCTACACACACACACACACACACACACACACACACACACACACACACAGGAGGTCTGACAATTAAGTTCGTAAACTCATCCTAGAAAAAGTGCTACATACCTCATTGCTGAATATCACTATGGTCACCTTCAAAGTACTCCCCTTTGGGAAGCTATGCACCGACACCAGTGCCTAGTCCACCCTTGAAAGCAATTTTGGAACTCTTTCTGGAATGGCCATCAGAGCTATCGTTTTATTACGCTTGATGTCCTGAATGTCATCAAAATGTCTTCCTTTCAATATTTCCTTTATCTTCAGGTAAAGAATGAAGTCATGGAGACTAGATCAGGTGAGTAGAGAGGGTGTTCCAATACAGTTATTGGTTTAACTGGCTAAAACACTTCCTCACAGACAGTGCCGTGTGAGCTGGTGCATTGTCGTGATGCAAATGCCACGAACTGTTGGCGAAAAGATCAGGTTGTTGTCATCTAACTTTTTCACGCAGCCTTTTCAGCATTTCCAAATAGTAAACTCGGTTAACTCTTTGTCCAGTTGGTACAAATTCGTAATAAATAATCCCTCTGATATCAAAAAAAGTTTAGCAACATCATTGCAACAAGTTCATGAACTTAATTGTCAAACCTCCTGTATATATGGGGGGGGCAAAAAAATGTATACACATGATTTATATTCATCTTTTATTATCGGTATCTATGGAGTATTACAATTTTAATATAGTTTTTTTTTTCCTTTCTTAAAATGTGTATACGTTTTTTGGCACCCTCTGTGTATTTACCTGTATATGCGTGTGTAATTTTTTGACTTTTCGGCTGAGAGAACCTAGAAGCAAGGGCACCCAATGGCAATAAGCACAACAATTGCCCAGATCTTGGTTTTAAAAACCATCCTCCAGCAAAAGGAACCATGGCTCCTTTAAAAATGATTAGACTAGGGCAGGGAAAATACATGATAAGCCTGGAACAACTTGTGATGGAAAGTAAGAATGTACTAAAAAATATGGGGATATTTTTATTAAAAAGAAATGGAAAATCTGTGGTAATTTTAATATTAAAATAAATAATGATAATGATTACAACCCACTGACTGGAACAGGATTCTGTGGCTCCATAGTTATGTAAATGAGTATGAATAAATATATACATGAAATGGGTACAAAGGAAGTCTCTTCATTACAGTGCAAACATATCAATGTAGAAGGGATGATGGAGATGGAAGGTCTCCTTTTATAACCATCATAGTGCTGGTTAATTCAGATGGGATTTTCAATAGAGACTAAGGCTAGTGAGGAATATAATTTGTCATAATCTGTTATTATCTTCTCACAAAATCAGTTCTCACAAAATCAGTTGCAAAGGGAAAATGATGTGGACAAACCTGGCAGACACCAACAGGACCAGGCCGTCTGTGTTAGCGTCACAGTGGTACAATGCGTTGAATTCCTGAGTCTACTGATTTAATGCACTGAGAATACATTATTTTTGTGGTATTCCTGCCAGGAATTTTTCATTAAAAAAATCAGACAAATTCAGATTCAGTTTCATTCTACAGAATATAAGGGCTTTAATCTTTAAAACTGTCAAAAACGTGGAAAATAATTCCAGATAGTACCAATAAGACAAGACAATTAAATGTGTGTTCCTGGGTAGTTTCCTGGCTCACAGGGAAAAAGAGACATTGTTGAGGTAATTAATAAAATTTTAATCAGATCTGTGGATTATATAGGAGTATTGAATCAGTGTTGATTCCTTAACTTGAAATATCAACTATGTCTATGTAGAAAAGTATCTTATATGTTTTGGTACGGAGGAGACACACTCAAGTATTCAAGTATTTAGGTATGATGAGGCAACGTGACAGTACCTCCCAAAAGGCTTTGAAAAATTCTCATAATAATAGTGTGGAGAGCAGGGTGGGAGGAGGGAGAAGGAGAGGGAGAAGGTGAGGGCGAGAGTGAGAGAGAGAGAGAGAGAGAGAGAGAGAGAGAGAGAGAGAGAGAATAGAAAATGGTAGGTTGGTCTATGGCCATCCCACCCTGGACACGCCCGATCTCGTCTGAAAATGGTGGGTTGGTCCAAAGTGGTAGTGATGAAGTGATGAAGGTGACCAAAGTCGACTCTGAGAACATCTAATGCTTTCTTCCATGTGTTTTAACCTTTCTCTCATTATATTGCTTTTCCTCTCTGTCCTGAATTCTGTGTAATTTGTTTTAATCCAGTATCCCAGTTCTCTCTTTATCTGCATCTAATCTACTGTATAACTTCATTGAGTTTTATATTTTAATAATTATATTGTTCATTTCTAAAATTTCTTTTTCAAGTTCTCAAAATCAGTTTTATGAATATTAAATACTAAATACTAGATCAGTTTTACGAATACTTGCTTCTTCATCTTTTTGATTCTATATTTTATTTTTAAAACATTTAATTCTTAGTTACTTTATGTTCTGTATGTTATTATTCCAGTATCTGTTTTTATATGTCCTAATTTTCATAGTAGAGGTTAATTTTCTTGTTTCTTTGGTAGTCTTCATTGTGTCTTATATTTATTTGCCAGATCTTAATTGGTGGAAGTGCTGAGGGCTTAAAGCAGGTATGCTTTTCACCAGAGAAAATTTGCTATTTTTCTGCAAGTTAAAGGGCGGTGAACCTGGACCACTTTTCCCAGCTTTAACTGCCCAAGCTTAATGTGGACATTGCAGTTTCAGCCCTTCATTTTTGAGTGGCCATAGGTCTATCTGATCAGGTTCCCGATCATGGTTATAGTTTTTGTCTGATTTGGTTTATGCTGTTTTTTGACCCTTAGAAAGTTTTATTACTTCCTACAAACCAAGAAACACATTAAAATATGTTTTAACCAGAATCAAGTAGTATTTTATGAGAAGAACCCTACAAAATGTCAAGTCTTTTATCATGCAAAGTAAGGAATATGTTATATGTAATATTTTGTTATTCTTCCTAAAGTGACTGTAGGTCTCTGTGGATAACACCAACATTCATATATGCTTATGTCTTGACTTTAGCCCAGAGTTTTACACAAAATAGTTGATTGTAAAGTGAACAACAAATGAATTAATGAAAGCCTGTTTAAAATCTCTTCACAATAGCATTGCATGTAATCTCGCATTTAAGCCTTCATAATATATGTATGACTGTATACTAATTGTTTTCTCACTTTACAGATTAGAAAACTGAGACTGAGAGCTAAATGAATTGTTTAAAATCAGGCCTTATAAATCGTCCCATTATGGCCAATTTTTAAAGTGTCCACTTGTCATAGAGCCATTTGAAGGCACTGCTTACGACCCCAACTGAGACAGCACCAGCATCTACATGGGGGGAGGGGGCATTTAAGCAAAAATAAATACACAAACAAATAAATAAGTAAATATTTAACTGCGCACACACACATTCTGTACATTCACATCTTTCTCTATATCTTTCTTAGATTTTTCTAATATGATTCTGTCACGTAAACTTTACTCAATTAGAGTGCTATTAGGCATTCTGTTTGGGCATTCTGTTGCACAATGTTTGCACTTTAAAATAATATTTTCAAGTTTTATACTTGAGAAAAGCTAAAACTCAAGGCAAACATAGGTGTTCTTATATTTAGAATGCAATTCAGTGCTCAGAGATAAGTCCTGCAGAATTTCTTCCTAGGCAACGAATCCTTAGGACAACTTTGATATGTTAAATTAATTTATAAACTCGTATTTTGATTTATTTTCTATTTCCATAGCAACAAGATTAAGCAAGTGTCTGAGAGATAGCAGCAACTATTTCAGGTACTATTTTTTTTCTCTCTTTACCATGGGGGAAAAAAAGTATCAAAACAAAAACAGTACAGCAAGTATAAGAACAGGTACTGGCACTGCTTGGGTTCAAATCCCAGCTCTACCACTTAACCTGTGGTCTTGGGCTAACTTAACCTCTAAGTGCCTCTGAATATGATGTGAATATTAAAAGTTGCTATTTAGTAAGGATTTTGTGAAGTCTAAAGGTAAGTGAATATAGCTAAATTAGTGAACGAATGAATGAATGAATGGCTCCAGGGACTGACACATAATTAGTACAACGTATTTTTTTTTATTATATTTCTCCAACCTTAGCCAAGCTGACTTGCTCATTTTCAAATGGACACTGTGCAAATTGATAACTATAGACACCATTCTTCTTAAAGACTGTATGAACTGTGATTAACATTTGAAAAGGTTTTTCTGATCCTTATGAAAAGTCTTACTTTATAATCATAAATATGTATTAAGTAACACATGTTTGCTAATTTTGTTTAAAAGTTGACTATCTCAAGATACTTTTTATAGTGCTTAATCTTTTCATTATGCATGCTGAAAAGGTATTATTTTCTTCTTGAATAAAAGACTCAGGAATATTGAAATTCTAATTCTGTATGGACGCTGCCAAATTCTAGAATTTAAAAGAGGTGTATGGTAAACTTGATTCTTTCAGAAATATTATAATTAAAAGGCATTGTACACCTGCAGCTGAATTCAAGAAGTATATACTGAGCTCTCTTGGGAAGCTCAGTGTGTGTGTGTGTGTGTGTGTGTATGTAATGGTCTGAATTAGGAGGTAGCACTTGAAAACAGATATAAAAGTTAAACAAGAAGGAAAAAAAGAAGGCAATTGGTTATCAATAAACCACTCACTATTTCCTGCCTTAGGATGGTTCTGTCTTTTATTAAGTGTCTTCATACTGTTCAGATCTGTAGGAAGTGGTTTTGTGGTTGGCAGACAATAATCTGCCAAGCTCTTGGAATAGCAGAAGTGTCTTTCAACTCTTTTCAGTGTAGTTTTATAGAAATATACACTTAAATTAGGCCTCCAGTATATCTTCAGTATTGGATGGATGTTAATTAAGGTCTGGGTAATTCAAAAGAGGACTTTTTTTCATAGTTGTGTACAGTGTGAATTATAGGTGGGAGAGAACAGACACAGAGAAGCAAGAGACATTGAGGAGATTATTACAATAAGGTGGTAAAAGTGCTAGCGGGAAGAGAAATAGACCTCAAGCCCTACTGCAAAACTGTATCTTGAATTTTGTAGGAATTGGCACAGTGCTGTGTGTGTGTGTGTGTGTGTGTGTGTGTGTGTGTGTGAGAGAGAGAGAGAGAGAGAGAGAGAGAGAGAGAGAGAGAGAGAGAGAAGCAGAGAGAGACTTAATTGAAAAGATTAGGTGACTTGACTTGTAATCACTTTTTAAACTTTGAGCTGGTTTAATTTTGGGGACCTGGGCTCAAGCCCTAGCTGTGTTACACATGAGCTGTATAACTTAAGGTAATGATGATTCTTCCTCATCATTAAAATAGGAATAAAGATACCCAGTAAAATGGATTATTGTGCAATTTAAAACCAAGTAAAAATGCTTTGTAAATTCTAAAAATAAAAAGGTAAATGAAGGAGTCTAGTATCCCTATCTATCTCTTAGGAATCATGAAATTTTTCCTTAGACCTCCACTGAAAGTACTTGAAACTTATTTTCTTTATTACTTTTTCCCTTCAATTATTGCCTTAGGATTAATTCCTAGGAATAAGCTGATTCATAAGGATAAACATTATACCCTTGCCATGCCTTGCTGTATTATTTTCCACAGAGTTTGGACCAGATTTTGAGGCTAAAAATGGTATGCAATTTTACCAGTTTCTCAACTACCTCATCAGACCTGGGTTTTAGTGTTTTTGAACGTTTCTTTGATTATGTTATTATTAAAGGGTCCTCAATGGTGCTTTATTGTGCATGCTCTTGATTGAAAAATTTTTGCAACTCTTTTCAAAAACTATTTCTATTTTTTTCCTTTTTGAACTATCTTGCTGATTACTTTTGAATTGATCTTATTTACTGGTACCTTGATGTTATTCATGTTCATTATTAAATAATTAATGTAATTATTTATTTTAACATTTTATTAATAATTTACTATATTTGATAAATTAATATTTTATTAATGACTTCCATTGATAAGTAAAATAATTAATTAAAATATTGACACTTTGCCAATCACATTTGGTATTAATATTTTTCTAGTGTGTCATTTTCTTTTTAACTTATTTAGTTACTTTTATACACATATTTAATCTATATATATATAGTTTTGTATACATACATATATAATTTTTCTTTGTGATTTTTGTCTTTTGTTTCATTTCAGAGTTGAATATAATATTTCTCCACAGAGCTAGTAGTTTTCTTCTTCCATCTGAGTGTTTTTTTTCCCCCTGTATGTTGTGTTTTACCAATATTTACCTTTTTAAAATCATCCAGAGCTTATTTTGAAATGTGGTAGAAAAAGTATGTTTCTGACTTAGTAGACCACCAGGCTTCCTTAACCTCTCATCTTTCTGAGCTTCTGTGAGTTGCTTTTTCCTGGTTTTCCTTTTCATCATCTGACTTCCTTTCTTCCTTCCTTGTCTCTTCCTCTTCTTGCTCCATAAATGTGAACCATTATCTTGAATCATTTCTCAACTTTTCTCACTGCATTTTGCTCCTGAGAGACTTACCTCATCACACTTCACTGTTTATGCCTCTTTTCAATTATTATTATTATTATATATATATATATATATATATATATATATATATATATATATATATAGCTGTGACCTACCATAGATCAGTTTCCCCACTTCCATTTGCCCATTGGGAGCTCTGCTTTTGAGATCTTGCTTTTACTGCAGATGCAGCCTATGGAAAATGAAGTTCACTTTCTCCCACAAAATGTTTCCCTTCTAAACTTTCTTAATTTTCTCAGACAGATTCTCCTTATAATAATGATTTGTATGTGTACATATATATACATATATATGTGTGTGTGTGTATATATATATCTCAATACACACACACACACACACACGCACACACACACAGAGTACCAAAAAATGTATACACATTTTAAGAAAAGAAAAAACTGTATTAAAATGACACTTATGGTAACCATTTTGAGTACCTCTTGTAATTGCAGAAGTCAAATGTGACTTGTATTCATCTTTTGTTATCGGTATGTATTGAGTATTACAATTTTACAGTTTTTTCCTTTTTTAAAATGTGTATACATTTTTTTCGCACCCTGTGTGTGTGTGTGTGTGTGTGTGTGTGTGTGTGTGCGTGTGTAATAGGTTTAGAATTTGGAAATCATTGGGTACATCCAGAAGGATACTGTGGTCTTACTTGCAATAGAAGTCAGGATCACGCTGTAGGGAATAAGTATGAGGGGCAGGAGGTCTGCAAGTTGACGACTGAAACAAGATGTTTCAATTTGAAGTGGAGAAGTATTGATAGGCAGGGATTCTAGCTCTTCTGTTAAAATGCGGAAAGATCCTGGGCAAGGTTTGGACTAAATGATTTTGAATGTCCCTCCTAATTCTAAAAAACGGTGGGTGATTGGGCACTTGGATGCATGTGTCTTTTTAAGATTCTTCCCTTCCTCTTTGGTCTTCCCTCTCTCTGGCACTGATCCCAGTCTGTTTCATTTTATTGCTGTGTAAGTCTCTCCCTTTTGATCCTATGAAATCCTCATCCTGATCCTTCCCCGAAGGAGCAATCACCATAGCACCAAACACAGCCATGTGTACCTTTGAGCACTCAGTGAATGCAGGTGGTTCAATCCTTTCCGTGCTATTTCCTTCTCAAGGGACACACAAACCCAACAGCACTGCAGCATGCCCTCTTTGGGGAAGGAAGAGAAAAGAGGGCAAGAAAAGAGAGAAATCAGTATCTAAAGGCAGAGGAAAGAGGCCATAAGAGTTTCTCGAATGTCATACAATGAGGAGTGCATGCCCCACTCCACAGTAGAGGGGAACCCTAGATTTCATCTTTTTAACAGTTCTGATGAATACGTATTGGTTGACAAATCCCTGTAGTCAGGCTAATGGTTGACAATTTGTTACTTTAATCAGAATGTGTTCAATATTAAAAAGCAAATATAGGACTGAATTTTGTTAATATGCTACCAGATAGATCAGTCTCAAATTTTTTATTTTGATATCACAAATAATACAACTTAGGAATTGTTATTGGCATAAATCTTTTTGAAACCTCAAATAAATAAGTATATAATATATACGTTAAATTTTTTTAATATATTAGTGAAAATGTAAGAGATTATTTCTACAATATAGACAAAACCTTTTTTACCTGGAAGTATTAAAGTGAATTTACTTGCAAACTAACTAATCTAACAATATCCAGTTGATTTGTAAATGCACTTTATCATTTATTCAAATGGACTTTCTAAATAATTGAATATTTTGACCAACTTGTCAAAGGCAGCTGATTTACATTTTAGGATACCAAAAGTTAATTTTAACTGTCAAAATTACACCATTTCATTGTAAAGATTCTTTCATAAGTCACTTGCTTTTGTTTATTATCCCACACTACTTGCATGGTCTAAAATTTTCATTACCTAGGTAAAATTCTAATGATATTGTATAATTTGTGATAAAATATTTTCTAGTGATTGCTAGATCCACTCACACATGACTTGAAAAACCTTACCTAAATGAGAATTGTAAAAGTCATAAAATCAGGTAACTTTTAAGATGATCTGGTTCTGACATTATTATAATTGTGTGGAAACAGGCTCAGAGAAGATATACTGCTTGTTTGGATCATAACACAGGCTAGAACCCAGACCTTCTGACTCACAATTAGTGTTTTTCCATCACTTAATACCTATAAAATTAATTCTCTAGACATTTCATTGTGTATTATGTATTCTTACAAATTACACTATTCCCTAAAAGCTCTCCTGTGAAATGACTTATCTTTCTAGCTGATTTAGAATAGTAAATATTTCATATGTTAAAATAGATTTAGAAAGTTAGAAAACACACAGAACTTTTGATATAAGAGGGCTACTGATGATAACTTTGGCCAAATAACAAAACTGATCAAAACTCTAAAACCCTCAAAAACAGTGTTGGTTAATGTCTTCAGTAGTTGGAGCTGGATTCAAAAGAAAAAAATGTAATTGGTTTCTGTATATTTTCACAATTTTCTATAGTTGTCAATCTCACAGATAGTAATCAATCAATAAATAAGCCCCTTGAGTTTCAGTCTCCTCAGTTCATAGTACACTTAGTTACAGCTACTATCATCATGTTACAGATGAAGAAAATGGTATTAATATCGTGCTGCCTCAAGCTCTCCACTAGGACTGAGAAAGTATCCAAAAAAAAGGGGCAATTCGGATCGTTCAATCAGTTAACCCAGAGAAAAATGTTGAAAACCAATGAAAGAATGATACGGGTCTTTGTCAAACAGATCTACGTCGCAGTCTTGACCTTAGTATCTGTGACCTTAGAAAAGGTCACATGTTCTTATTCTGAACCTCAGTTTCCTCAATGGAAAAATGTTATAAATAGGTTTTTTGTCTGTTTGTTTTCTTGTTGTTGTTGTTTCCCTCCCCTGAGAAATGTGATGAATAAGATTTAGCCTCACAGCATAGGTTTTAGAAGTTTTCATCTGATATCATATAATTTCTTTTTTTTTTACCTCTTGTTCCCTTTTCTTCAAACAAAAGATATCTGGAATTGAAAAAAACAAAAAAAACACTGAAATAGCCAAAGTTCTCAAGATTGCTCGCAGAAACTTGTTTCATAACAGTGGAACTAAAGTTCTCTGATATGAAAAAGAAAGAATTTTGGAAAGAATGTCACTGTATTCTGTGTAAGTTTTAAGAAGAGATGAAGACACAGTTGTAAAATGTTAAGATGTTTTCTCTGTTTAGTCCCTTGTGGATTGTAACACCCTCAGCCTGTCTCTTACATTCTCTATTCCTTCGTTTGTTTCTGTGGTAAAATGGTGAAGAAAACCTGTTCTCTTCAGTTTTTCTCAGTTGTTATCTGAGTGGAAAAAAGCCCTTGAAAATAAAAGGTGCTGTACAGCAAAATTGTATCACATAAGAAACTTGTAATGAAAATCTGCAAAGCTCAATAAATATTTAGGAAAAGAGCGCTCTGAAAATACCATGGTGCAGTGCCAGGGGGCAGCCCTGACTTAGTCTATTAAGGGACAGTGTACCCAGAGTCATGCTCCATTCAGGGTTCTGGGCACACTAATTTTAGGGGGAAGCCAAATAATGTAAGTCATTTTATAAAGCAATCTAGAACAAATTTTTGCTGGAAAATAAGGAACTCTCCGCTAGCATATAATCAAGGGGAACGGACTCTATGAAGTTTCAAAAAACCCCTGTGAGTATAGTGTTCCCTTTAGAGAGGAATGGAAGGAAAGCCCTGGAAAGAGGTAAAAAGTAAATTCCATGTGTAGGGGCAATGTTTTATGATTTTAAAAAGCATGACCCAGAGCAAATTTAACAAAATGTTAATATTTGTCAAATACGAAATTTTACTTTGTGGATGTTCACTGAATTATACTGTTTCTTTTGTATATCGAAAATATTTTATAATTTTAATTTGGTTTTCAAATAAGATGATATGGTGTACTGCTGTATAGATGAGTATTATTAGGACTAAATGAAAGTAACTGTGTAAGGCATGAATGAAACCTAAGAAGTGCTTTCACTGTCCTGGTAGCTGTAGGGCTTCCTCCTGGAGCAGGACAGGATGTGCCCTGCAATTCCCCAGGGATGCCATTCATGAGATATCATGAGACTTGTGTCCCTTGGTGGTGTTCCATTCACCAGCCATTGGAAGGAAAGATGAGAGAGAGGAACACAGATAACCAAAGTGCCAGAGAAATTGAAGTGAACTAAGGGGCAGGACCAGTTTTATGAATGTGGTGACTTTGAATCTTAGTCTAGAAAGATGACTAGGATTTGGGTAGGTGTTGGGGAACGGGAAGGGGACAGGCCATTCCAGGCAAGTGAATTAAGAGTGAAATCATACACTTGAAAATATAGGATATTTGTACATTTTCCCCAGCTCAGAATGTGCCCAATACAGACAGTTTGTTATCTGGAAAAACTAAAAATCTGGGGAGATAAAATTGAGTCCAAACTCACTTTTTGCTCTCCTCCAACGCAATTTTACCTACTTCCATTCACCAGTCTCTTTCTGTGAGTTTCAATGAGTCCTTTTTTACTCAAGTCTTAAGAACTGGAGGTATTACTTTTCCTAGGGGCATTTGCATTTGAAAATAGGACCAGGAGGAAGAATGGTGCTTTCAGTGATAGAGGCTCTCAACAGAATGATCTTTCTAAAACAAAACGACCTTCCCTTCATTTGCCAGGCTGCAGGCACCTCTCCTACACAAAGTCCACAGCATGACTTCCAGACCCCAGTGGTCTGCACCATTTCATCATGTTCTCTCAACCCCACGTGCCACAGCACGTCTTAACACTTGCACTGGCTTCTGTCTTCCAGAGAAGCTTTCTCTACTGGTTGCGGTCAAGAGCCCAGGTCTCAGATGCAAACGGAGCTCAATTACAGGCTTCACCATTTACCAGCACTTTTAACTTGGGCAAATTATTTCCTCAGGGAACATTGGCTCTTCAATTGCAAATGAGAAAAAAGTATGTAGGGTTCAGGGTGATATTTATACGCAGGGTGCCAAAAAAATGTATACAAGTGGACACTTTGGTCAACATTGCTCAAGCAGTAGTTCGCTGTAATTAGAAGTGTCTGGATGCTGATAGTAGCCACTCTGAACACCTCTTGTAATTGCAGAAGTCAAATGTGATTTGTATTCATCTTTTGTTATTGGTATATATTGAGTATTACACATTTAATACAGTTTTCCTTTCTTAAAATGTGTATACATTTTGGAGGGCACCCTCTGTATTTACATGAAGTACATGTAAAGTGTTAAGGTTTTCTAGAGGCAAACTGTCAGTGTAGTTCCTTTTATTCCTCATTCATTTTTCAATGCAGCCCTTTGCTTTGGCTAATTTTTGGACTCTGTCCTTCTTCCTCATTCTCCCCTCCCCCCATCGCCCCAAGCGTACCATTTTTAATGGGTTTAACCTGACACATTTTATCCTGCCCTTCCCTTACCACACTGGAAAGCAAGGCATTTTCTCCCTCCTCTCCTTTTGTGTTTATCCTCTTCACAGGATCAGCTAGCTGCCTTCCTGGAAAGTACACACACACACACACACACACACACACACACACACGCACACGATCTCCTTCCTGGAGATATATTACATTGGCTTCTGGATTTAAATTGTTTACATTCTACAGTTTGCTAAGGCTAAACTCATGATAAAATACACGGTATTATAAATACAAGATGAAATACAAAGGCATAAAATATTCATACAGTTCTGCTAACCACACATTGAATAACTTCAGGAAGATATTCTTTAATCTTTATTACCTTTATCTGTATTGCCACAGTGACACCCTTGTGGTAAGGTCTGTGTTCCTACAAATAGTGATTCGGCAAAGCAGAGAATATTTTGCCTTTGTGCTCCTAATCTGGGGCATTAACCCAAACATTTGAGGAAACGTTAATATACAAGGTCATCAGGAGAAGTAGTTTCTGTTTGTTACTGATTAGGAGCTTACAGTGGATTGCTGGGGCATTTTCATAATCAAATCTTAATTCTGAGGAAGCACTCAACTGATGACATATGCCAACACAGACATAAGGCAAGTCTCATGTGTACAGGCCATTAGAAAAGTTATAGCATACAAAAGGAACAGATCACTCTGAACAACTCTGAAATTTTTTGTTGTTGTTGTTTTGAAAATATAAAACAAGGCTGAAAACCATTTTGAAGTGAAAATCACTTGTAAGAAATTTTAATGAATTTATTTTGCATATCACCTTCTGGTCCTTGACCAAAGATATACATATTTGACAATTTCAAACATACACTTAGTGCATCTGTTATTCGGCATGCTTCTTTTTACTCTATAGTTTGTCTTTAATATTTTCCTTTCATTAGTATGGCTTTTTGTCAGGGAATATGATATATTGCGGTGAACAAAGAATTCCAGGCAAATATGGATTACACACATATAACATGCACAAATATGCCTGTATATGTATGTATGAAACAGTTAAAGAAAACGGGATTTTTGTTATTAAGGAGGGAAAGCATATGGTTAGTAATTGACTTCCTGGTGTCTAAATTCAGGGATACAAAGATGACCTAAAGGGCTGAACAATTAGATTTCTTTAAAAACAGACGTCAGTCTTCTTTAACATGCGTATCATTGGAATTTAGTATGCAACTGGTCATTTGTTTCTGTCAATCCAATGCACTAATGGCAACAGTCAGATACTTTGTAATCTTATGTAACATGAGATTTTTCCCTCTTCGCCACATTCTCCTATATTTTGCCAACTTTCCTGCTAAATTTTCTGCTTCATGAGTTCACCTCCCAACAACTTGAGTGTGAAATGGGAAATAAAGTTTTCCAACTCTAGAAGACTCCAAAGTGTCCATTTTTATTCTGTGCCAGAAAATGTTTCCTTTGAAAAGCTATCCAGTAGACCCCCTTATCCATGCTGTTGCTGTCCGTGGTTTCAGTTACCTGGGGTCAACCGTGGTCCTAAAATGCTACATGGTAAATTCTAGATATAAACAGTTTATAAGTTTTAAATTGGTGACATTAGTAGCAATATTAGTGTGAGGAAATCTCCTGCTGCCATGCCTAGGACGTGAATGCCTTTGTTCAACTCACATGATACTATTTTCCTCCTACTATGGTTGTTCTTCCCACTGGGAACTAATGCCAGCTATTTATTTATCTGCTTTTTCATTTATGCTGTTTGAACATATTCTAGTGTTGACAGAATGTTCCTTCATATGTAGTATTAAATGAATATTTTCAATCAAAGCCCGTGACTTGTGAACATTTTAACTTTCTAAATTTCTCTTTTCTGTCTTCTCTCTTTTCTCTCGTCCCACAGCCACAGCAGTAGTGTTCAGGCCACTGTGTGTTCTCCTGTGGGTAACCGAAGCAGCCTATTCACTTGTTGCCATGACTTTCATTCCATCCTACTCACATCTGTTCTCCACACTGAGAAGATGAATTAGACTGCGTCACGCTGCATCTTAAAGCTTGCAGTGGTGCCCCGTTTCCTTTAATTCAAAGTCTAAACCCCTCAATCGGCCCTGCCAGGACATTCAAGAGCTGGTCCCTGTTTTTCTCTGTAGTCCTTTCTGTCCCCTGCCACCTCTGCATCACTTCCTGCTTTATTTTCCAGTACTACTGAAATACTCCCTCACCTCCAGATGTCTCTATGCTATGTTACTTCTCTCTGGAAATCTCCCCTTTCCCACCTTATCTGGCTAACTCCTACTTGTTCTTCAAATACAGCTTAGAAATCACTTCCTCTGGAAGACCTTTCTGCCCTAAACTCCCTCTCTAGGTTGAGTAAGAAGTCCCCCCTTTATGCTGCAAAGGCCTTGAATACTCCCCCTACATTAACACTTCTCACACTCCCGTAAGTGTACGTGCTTACACACTTCAGGACTCCCTTTTATCGAACTTGTCATGTTTTCCTTGAGCTGACACTATATTCGGCATATAGTTCAACAAGCATGGACCCACTGAAATGAAATGTATCAGGCACCTGTTTTTCTTGGAAAATAGAGGAAAGGAGATGTTTTTGGAGCTGGAGTTAGTTGACATAGTGTTGAAAAATGCACATGAAATTACTTACCTCAGGATATAACACTGGACCTTGACTCCCGTATCTACTCTATATACTTTAGTGACCTCACATTGGAGGTGCAAAAGTTACATGAATTGTGCCAGTACGTTACATTTGCTCTATATGTATGTTGTAAATGTTAAGTACTGAGATATATGTCGTGAAATAACATGACATTTCCCTCTAGGTAAAAACTATCATGAAAGCAAGGAATATCATCTACTTTTCCCACAGCAGATTATTTCCATCTAATTATCTTGTCTCCGGTCGTGCCTTGGCAGGGATATTAAAATTTGTATGAGTAAGATGGCAATTTAGGTGATGTGTTGTCCTCCTTTGGCTTCTAGCAAAATGATGTAGTAATCAGGATGATGGCATTAGACCCTTAGAGACAAAGCAACCATATGGCTGATGGTTAATGTGGTTGAGTAATTAAGTGACTGTGTCTCAGTGACAGTGATCGACGCCAGCGTAATTGTCTGTATGGTTGTAAACATCCTGATCCAGAGTTCTTTTTCTTGACCCTGTCACATTCTATATTTCATGAATTCCAAGGATAAATTATAAAGAAAAAAAATGCTTTTGACATAAGTGTAAATAAAGCTTAATGGGGTAGGATTCACTATTTAAGTATCCTTCGATATTCACTGAATAAATACTTATTCAGTATTTACTGAGTAAACTTGTTGAGTGCCTATTATGTGCCAAGGATTGTGGTGGCCTCTGTGGTAGTTTCTCAGTGTAGCTGTGAACAAGCCAGATCTCCTGCTTTCTGGGGCTTTCCCATAGAGCAGCTGTACAGTCAAGAATCAAATGATTACGGGGATAATTATGTAATTACAATGGAGATACATGCCTATATGTGATGAAGACATAAGTAAGGGAAAACCTCCTTTAACTGAGGTGGGATCAGAACCTATGTGCTAAGTAGCTGGAAGTAATTGCCTTCCTTTGTAATGTCAAGAGCTGGTGAAGTGGGCAGAATATAACACAGTGGAGTTGAATACAGATTAATTGATGATTTTGAAATGAATCCAAAATGGTCACCTTTATAGGAGTTGAAAGGAGATGATGTGGTTTGGCAACATCCCAAAAACCAGTTGTAGAAACAAAATCTTTAGTTTAGAAAAGAAAGGATTTAAAGGGGAAGTGATAGCTGTCTGCAGATATCTGAAGAACTTTCATATGAGAGAAATACTGCAAACTTTTTTTTTTTTTTTTTTTTTTTTTTTAATTTTCTGAAGGGCAGAACAAGGACCAGTGCTGGGAACCATAAGAAGGTAGAGGTCCGCTCTACAAAAATAAGTTATTTTCTTTTTTTTCATTCATTCAGCAAGTATTGATTATGTGGATCCTGATGTCAAAGCACTATGGTGGGCAGCAGAGGTACAAAGGTGAATAAGATCCACGTTCTAATTACCAGGAATTCCATTTATTCATCCATCATTCATCATTCATCCATCCATCCATCCATCCATCCATCCATCCATCTATCTATCTGGTCCTTCTTTTTCATTCATCCATCCATTCATCCATCTGGTCCTTTTTATTTTTTTCAAAAAGAAGTTCTTAATAGCTGGAACATCTGAATGTGGGACAGCCTGATCTGGGGGGAGCCACTGACAGTTTTAAAGTACGTAATGGCATAACCTAGGCAGGACTGCAGAGTCTAGCATTAGAGCAGTATCAATAGAAATGTCCATTGTTTGGAAGAGGGGTACCCTGTGTACTCAGGATGCCACTGTCTTCCAGAAGGTCTTTTATCTTTCTGTCCTGGGATGTGAGATCTCTGCATCTCAGACAGAGGGTTTGTCTGATTCTAGGATAAATCAATTGGCTTAAATTAAAATAACTTTCCAGAGTAGAAAAAAGAGAAAATTCTCAAATATGATGAAAATAGAGGCATCCACTGTAAAACTTCTCACATGGAAAACCAACTCGGATGCAGCCCAGAAGTGAAATATTTCATTTTTTCATTCAGTCATTCGTTCGCTCTGCAAAATATGCAGAGCGTGGTGTCTGTGGTTTGGAAGATGTAAAGATAACTTAGTTGCAGATCTTGACTGCAAGTAGCTTATAGTCTAAGAGGGAAGACTGACGTGAATGAATCGTTGTAGTGCAGATAAAGAGACATTGATTGTAAAAAAAAAAAAAAAAATATGTTAAGACTAATTAGATTAGCTAAAGAGGAGAAATTTGCCAGTGTGAGGACAGTGCTCACACTGTGAGGACCTCTGGGGACGTGTGGCTGTACTCAGAGGCCAAGTATGTCATCTAACGGGAAGATTTATCTGGAGCCACTGTCCTCAGCCAAGGCTAGAAGTGGAGAGCCTCCCAAGGAGAGGTGAACTTTCTGAAGGGCTCAAAAGCTCGCCATTCTCAAATGAGAATCCACCCCTCACCCACACCCCAAAGGCACTAGGGACATGTCATAAAAATCCTTTTAACTGCAAAAAAAAAAAAAAAAAACTGTTTCCAGTTTCCACTGTTTCCAGTATTTAACTCAAGGCAAACTAATTATTACTTTTAGAGATAGGCCAATCGTAGTGTGAATATTAGGATATATAGAAGTAGACCTTATGTAAAGGCAGGTATTGCAGATTTTTAACAATAAATTGATCATGTTAATATAATCCTGCATTTCAGCCGGTACTAGTTTTTAATTACTCAAGTCCAAACGCCCAAGAATATATTCACAAACTTTATCCAGTAAAATCTCCAAGTCACATGCTAGCTTGTTTGTCTACATTTATCAAATACTCTGTACTCATCTCAATGCGCTTCTTATCATTTCTGTTCATTAGCTCAGTCCAAGAAACACACACCTAATTTTGCTTTCCCTTATTCTTCATTATTTGTAACTGTATGTATCCTATATTATAGGTACTATTAATTGTATGTCTGTTTTCACACATCTTTGTATTTGAAAGGTGCATCTGGACTTGTCCTTCCTCCTCCACAAATTCTAAGATGAAATGTTATAACTCCACATCTTCTACTATCGTTGTAACTTTTTAATATAAGGCCAGGGAAGTGGACACTTCCCGATGTGTGAGGTCGATCCTGAAAATTGGAAATGTATTATTTTGAAAAAGAATGACATAAATCAGTCATGGGTCTGTGAATTTTAATATGATCGCAACAACAAATATTTCCAAGTTATATACTAATCGTTCCTTAAATTACAATTTAAAATGTGTTAATATTTATCGAAAGATGAGAGCTACTGTGAAAATATCATAGGATTTGGAGAAATACAAATTTGGAATTGAATATCAGCTCAACTATTTGTATGACGTCAAGCAATGTAGTTAGGCCATCTGAGCATATAGTTTCAGCCACCTGTTAATAAGGATAATGACACATTTTATGCGATCAGAAATATTGTATGAAAATGACTTAACATAGTGTCTGGCATATAAAAGCCCTTAGTGAATGTAATCATTATTATAATAACGTTGACTAAAAACAGAAAAGTCATAAAAGGATTTGTTTGATAACTCAACCAAATCATAAAATGATATGTAATACTCTTGAGTATCTATATATTTTAACAGGTAATTTAAAGAATCTCTTATAACTGCAGTGTAATGAAACAATATTGCTATTGATATTCTACTCCAATCATTATTTTTGGATTTTAAAAACACCACACGGACAATCTAGTTATTATCTCTAGTTACAAAACAAAATTGAAGTAATTTTTTCAGTGAAGTATCTATGGAAAAGGCATTTAGGGATGATAGGATGACAATTCCCAAATATGTGTGATTGAGCCCGTTTTCTTTATTTCCTCCTGCTGTTTTTATGAGCACCATGGGTAGTATAGTACCAAAGAAGGATTCAGCACTGCTGAGTAAACATAGCTCATAGCTGCCGTGGGACTGCAGGATGAGGAAGAATGTTCTCGCCATGCCCACCGTAAGGCACACATGTAGAATATTCTGGCTTGTGAATCTTGAAAAGCGCCCCCAGCTTCTGGAACAGTAATGACCGCCTACAACATTGATATCTAGAAATACAGGGAGATTTTTCCGATTCCATTTATGCCCTTAGACTATTGTACCAATTGGCATATGGAAAAAGACCATATACTAGACCTGCTAGGAATTTCAGGAGACCATATTCCCTTGTGTAATGAGAGTCCCATGCAAACCTGTTTATTACATAATAGTGTGTAGTCTGCAAAAGCCATTGTCAAACCTAACTGAAGATGCCGCCTTGAAAGCTTCAGGGCTATTCCCTGAACTGCGTTTGTGGCCTGTAACGATTCCAGGGCCATCTGTTTGCCTACTGCTACCTCTTTAGCTCCCTCCAGTCAGTGAGCTAAAAAGAAAGAAAGTGACCTTTACTGAAAAAGCATATCGGAATCAGCAATTATGGCCACAGCTTCTGCTAAAAGAGAGAAAACAGCTAGCTAGCGGGCGCCTGTCTTTTGAATCTGTTTTACTTTGCATTCCTTTGCTTTTCATTGTCCCCACTGCAAAAGGTAGCTAGCTATTCCTTATCCATCAGTCCGTTTTCCTTTCAAGGAATAGAAAAGAAAATTCTAGAGCATTTCTTTGTTCTTCTATGTGGCATTTTGGAAGCAAACCTATCAAGGACCAGTGATTCCTTGAAAACCAGCAAAATAAAGTCAGACACGTGTTCTCTTTTTATCTGTCTTTGAACCAGGCATTAAGTCTCTGCATGTGAGTGATTTTGAAAGCATTCTTTTCTATAATGTCAGTCTGTCGATTTTAAATACATTATTCATTCTGTAGTGACAAGGTTAGAACAGTTATATTCATACAGCTTTTAAAAGAAAATTAGGTGATGAAACCCCTTTGAGGTTTTTGACATTCATCTTTAAATGAATTAAATGAATTCTTCTTAATGTTCTTACTGTGTTCAGCTTTGATATAATGATAGAAGTGCTCAGCATTGATTTTGTATAGGTAGGCAATTAATTTCTTACTGACTTCCGTTTTACATAACTAGTGGCCTTGCTGTAGATACTCTAACCATATTCTTGATAAATATTCAATTTTTCTTCATATATTTTAAAGCACTTTTTTGTTGTCATTTAGATATTATTTGAATGCTCTTATTTCTGTTCAGTAAATAAGTTCCAATAATGCTGTGGAACTAGGCAAATAATGTGATCATAGAATTTTGAGGATTTGTAAGCACTTCTTGAGTTAAGACAAAAGAATGTAGTTGAGACCCAGGAAATTCAGATTGACCTGGATGGTTTCAGCCTCCAACACTTCCCACATGTGGGAATTGAGACAAGTTACTTATGTCCTCTTTGTCTCGGGATTCTCATATGTAAAGTGAGGATGACAAATCCTAATAAGACTATTCTGAGAATTATTCATGATAATACAGGATGCACCTGGAGCCTTGCAGGCACTGAATAAATCGTGTTTTTATCATTAGTGATAACTTCTGCCAAAAAGGGCACACTCAAGCAACAAATCAGAAATGTTCCTTTGAAGAAGACAGAGCTACAGGGATTTTGACATGGAAGAAAGTAAGAAAATCCTGTGTACATTTATGCTTCCCCGCCCCCAATGCTTATTATTTAGATAAATATGCTTTGATTATATCCACTAATATAGAAAAGAGTGTTCGGATTTTATAAAATTAAGTGGCATCCTGAGACACCACCTATCCTCAACCCATCGATTCTAAAATACTTCTGAGGAAGGTATTAAGTCGTACTAAACCACAGAATTCTTCTTGAGACTGTAACAAGAGGCAGAAAAACATATTTGTTATTTTTTAAATTTTCCTCTTTTGGACATAGTGTAAAATCCATCAGGTAACTATATCATGTTGTTTCACTATAAATATTCCAAAATTCTTCTTGGTAGAAGATTACTTGGTAGAATTTTTAAAGTTCATTCTATTAAAAAATACTTTTTTTTTCTTTCACATGAGTCATTAGTATGAGTTAGTTTTCTGGAAGAGAAATTTTACGAAAAGAGTGATCCTGAAAAATGTGCATTTTGCACTGAGAACTAGCAACCAATTTTTTTTTTTTACTCTTTAATTTTCTTTTTGAAG
The DNA here is from genome assembly GCF_004115265.2 of Rhinolophus ferrumequinum. Taxonomy (NCBI): domain Eukaryota; kingdom Metazoa; phylum Chordata; class Mammalia; order Chiroptera; family Rhinolophidae; genus Rhinolophus; species Rhinolophus ferrumequinum. Next base: position 29,806,202 of record NC_046294.1, on the reverse strand, counting down.
ATTGCTAAGGATCTATTTTTCCAATTAAAACCACATCAGGTCAAAGCCCACTGAGTTAAATAGTATCTGAATAGCAAATTTTCCTCTTTTGATGTCTGATATCTTATGTGAATGCATTTCTAGACAGTATCTTTTTGCAATTACATCTCTTGGATCTCTGTGTATACCCGAGTGAAACTGTCATTTCATTAAATCCTTTTAAATGTGGGAGCATTTATGAAGTGCTCTTAGAACAGTTGGAAGTGGTACTAATTGTTGCTTTAGAAAAATCTGTTCTAAATATAGGAAATGACACGTTTTCTGCAGTTCTGCAGGTTTATCCTTGAACTCGAGAGCAGCATACCCTCACCAAAACTGACATGTTACTGTGGTCTCTTTTCTAGTTATTAGCTTTAAATGAGTAGCAATCACATAACATGTAAGGATACCATAAGGATACCAGGTCAAGTCGTACAACAAAAGAAATGGAACTTCGGAACGTAGAAGATAAAAGGCCTTAATATGCTGTGGGGGTAGTGGATGTTAATCACGCCATGCAAAGAACAGATTCCGCTAGTCATGCCAAGCAGAATGTGATGGCATTTGATATGGAACTTTGTAAAGAAACTTTGTCCTCTTTAGAACATTAGGGTGTCAGGCTTTCGATTTAGATTATGTTGCTTACTAGCAAAAATGGTCTGTATCATATCTTTGGAAACAATAGTTCAGGACATGAGAAAGTCCTGCATTAAACACAGGGGAAAGAAAATGCAGAGCAATGGGAAGGGCATTTGTTTTGTCTTCAATATTCTTGTTTCAATTTTTTTTTAACTTTTATTTATTTCAAGTGTGTTTTTCCAGGACCCATCAGCTCCAAGTCAAGTAGTTGTTTCAATCTAGTTGTGGAGGGCGCCGCTCACAGTGGCCCATGTGGGGATCCAACTGGCAACCTTGTTGTTAAGAGCATCGAGCTCTAACCAACTGAGCTAACCGGCTGCCCATTGTTTCAATTTTTTTAAGGGTTTCATTTGACAAATATTTTCAGCAATGATGTGTTCATGGAGAGTTTTCTACAGGCTTCCTTATTTTATGTACATAGTCCTTCAAGAGAATGTGTTCAACCCAAGAATTAGAAATAAATAAAAATGTAGGAGAAGAAATATGCCGAAAAGAATCATCTCAAATGACCTTCACAAACAAGACTTCACTGGTACCACCATCTGGATTAGAAGTTCCTCTTGGGTGGTTTTATAATGGCCTATGTATATTTTTATACTGGTTTCTAATATAAACATCTGCTTTTATGTATCTGCTTCTCCCGTGAGTGAGCACCATTTTATGCCCAACACAGTTAAAGCCTGACTCAGAAAACGAACTCAAGAATTATTTGCAATTGTTAAATAAATGATGAAAACTGAATGAATAAAAATCAGTTTTAGAAACATTAATTGATGCTTATTTTGTGTAAGTCAGTTACACACATAACTCATAGCAGATTATATATTATTAATATCTGTTATTTTATAGATCAGTTTGAAATAGAAGAAATACAAGTTGATAGATGATGGGTAGACATTTCCTGTTGATACGTACCAAGCAGCACCTGTTTATTTTTCATCAAAATATATTCCACAGTTCACTATGATTAAAGAGGTAGAATTATTAGAGGTCCTGAGATTTGCTTTAGCTCTGTGGTTTCCACATTCAGAGCACTCTGCTTAAAATTTGTGTGGCATTTATACTAAACCAAACCATGGTAACAAACCATCCAGGATTGGGGTTCATGAGAAGCCATGGAGATTTCTGGAAAGATCATAGGCTTTGGAATCCAGTAGCTATAGCTTTAACATTCAGTTCTGCCAGTTGCTAGATTCATGATCTTGAGGAAGTAAATTTCTTAACCTCTCCCTGTTTCATTTCCCATTGGAGGTGGGCATTGTTTACAAATATTTCCTGAATTTTGGCAAATGCAATTATTCAAAAAAAGAATGTAGATAGATAAATTTGTAGAAAATAAAGGACAAATAAACATTTATATAGATAAACAACTCCTCAAGGAATGGTAGCTTGTATGTATCCCCCACTGGACTGCAACAAAAGACCTTGCATACCTCTTCCTCTCACTTACTACAACGCAAACAGATTTTTATTTTTTTCAGGTCTGTAAATACATTGCAGTATTCCTACCTCATGGCTTTCACATATGTTATTATCTTTGTTCAAAAACACCCCCCAATACATGCACACATATAAACAACAACACAAACAAGACATAAACACCTTTCTGTATGTTAAGTTCCTTTTAATTATGTTGGCTTGGCATGTCATCTCTTCAGAGTAAATATCCCTGACCACTTCTTAAAGGAGGTCCCTTGTACTATTCTCCATTAAATAACAGTGCCTGTGTTGCAATAGCATTTCAGACAATTTATATGTATACGCACATTTCTTTGTTTGGTCAATGTCTGTGTTGGTCAATGACTGGATGTCCCATGAGGGCAGGAATTATACATCTACTTTTCTCTCCACTCTTTACCCAGGTCAGCAGAGTGCCTGTAGAGAGCAAAGCCCTAATTAATATCTGTGGAATGACTAGGTGAATACAGAAATAAATCAAATAACAATAAACACTGACAGCATTGGTGAGCATAATTAAGTTAGCCTCACCCCATATTGGCTTATAAAATAATATCTACCAATTCAATAGTCATCTTTCACCCAAAGAACAGTTGAAACCTGCACTCGTGTTTGAATATTTTAAGAAAGGGAAATGTAGAGTTACTGTTTTTGGAAGCTACATGCTGGGATTGTGGATTGACGTGAATGGTATTATTACAGAGTTTCCATCAAGGCCATTTTTTCAGGGGTCCGGGTCCTCAGTTCAACATCTTTACCATCAACTATCACTGTTTTCCATCAATGCACCTTCCTTCCCCACACCAAAAAAATAGATTATTTATTATTTTACTCATATGTTCCACTAGAGTGAAAGGCTATTCTCAACCAGGACCCAGAAATAGAAAACTTACCATTTAATATTCTGTATTAATGTTTCTTAAATAAAAGTAAGTGTCAGACCACATGAAAAGATTTATAGGCATAAAAACTTAGTAGAATAGATTTGTCCTATGCTTATCCTTGGATATAATATAGAAAGTGCTAGTTGGTCTTAACTAAAGGGGCTTGTATAGTGTTTTGGTAGGATTTCAGTATTATTTTAGTGGACCTTGGGGAATTCCTCTTCAAAACAGTATTTTCTTGTCATTACAGAGTCCCAGAAAGCTAAGAGACAGTGTGTTATTCTTCCAGTCATTTCAAAATTCTTCTTTGCATCCCTTTCTGGTTCTCATTTTATTTGCACGCTGAGAATTAATATGGAAAATAAACAAATACCTATTTTTATAAAACAAAAGATTAAATCTTCACTCCTAGATTTATTTGAATTTCTTCTATTCAACCATGTGTTATTTCTATAGAACTTACTTTGAAAATTGTCTTATTCTTTTCAAGAGTCCCATTTGTCTTAAAGGGCAATAAATGCATTGGTATCTTTGCTTGTCTTTATAGGACTTTATGCATTTGAAGAGTGCCTTAGAAATTTTTGAGTTAATTCATGAACTGATTGTAAAATCAAGTAGCTAAACATTATTGACCAGAACAACATGAGTAAAATTTGTTATTTGCTTTATAATAAATATTATAATTACTGAAAATATACCTTTCCTCTGTCTTCACCCCTTGCCCACACCTACTATGAACAAGATTCTACTGTCTCCACAATGAAATTAAGACAAGTAAGACAACAGTTTCATTAGTTAAATGCTGTCTGTACTGATGCACTTGCATTATCCTTTTCACTTTTCAATCACTACATTCAAAATTTACTTTAATGTAGAGGATCTGCATATGGGTAGGTAAGTAGGAAAGGTGCTGATGTGTCTTCAGCTCTGTTTCTTCCGTGTTTTAGCCTCCATTGGTATGGACTTTGCTAAGTGTTCTTTATCTTTTAGCGTCTGTGAATTTCTAGGAGAATGGATGCTGTTCAGGACTTTCAAACTAATTTATAATGTGGTGGTTTTAACACGAGAAGCTACTTGGACCATAAATCCCCTTTCTGCTTACCTATCAGTGTGATTTAAGACATGTAACTTCTCTCTCACTCTCAGTTTCTCCATAGCTAATAGAAATAACAATATCTGTCTTGTAAGATTGTTGGAAAATCAAATGAAATAAACCCACACATATATTGCACATGCTATATAGTCACAAAAATGCTATATATAAGCACACACACGCACACGCACACGCGCGCGCGCACACACACACACACACATACATGCACCTACTACCTACTATACAGTAATAAGAAAAAGCCCTACATGAGCAAAGAAACTTAATTGTCTAAGAAATATATGAAAACATGCTCAATCTATATTATGAAAGTTAAACTCTTTTTTGTATTTGTTTATTTTATTTATGTATTTATTGTTCAGTATTAAAACAGTCGATACTGTCTAGAGCTGGTCAAGACATCAGTAAATGGGTTCCATCTTGTACTATTTTGAGCAGTATGGAAAGATGAAGCTTTTAGGAAGAGAAGTTTGGCATTATTTACCCAAATGAAAAATATTGATAACTTCCTTACCAGCAGTTGTACATCTGAATATTTCCTTTTGGAGACATACTCAATGTGCCCAAAAAAACATATGCAAAAATGCTAAAATATGCAAGAAAAGGCATATCCCAGAATGAGAGTAGTAGTATTTTTAAAGTGAAATACTGAAAAGTACTTAAATGTCCATTTACAGGGGAATGATCAAATTAATTACGGTTGATCCATACTGTGGAATAGTGCAGTAGTTTAAAAAGGCCGCAATACATAGATCTGTATGGACTGAAAGGGAAAAATATTTAAAACATATTAAGTGGGCAAATGTCTAATGTGACATACTGGGTAATCCCATTTGTGTAAGAAAACTATTTTGTGGACATACTTATATGTAGAAATATGTAGACAGAGCAGTAAAGTGACGGCATTTGTTTCATTTAGGGAAGGGATTAGAATTTGGGAATCAGAGCAAAAATGAATTTTTTCTTTTTTATTATGTTTACCTCCGTAATTTAAAACCTTTACAATGGAGTGTATTGATGCATTTACTTGTGTAAAATAAAGAAATATTCCCCAAAAGGAATAAATAAATTCACCAAGTCCAAAGCCTGACATGTAATAGGCACTCAAAAGTCTCTGTGTCCTATGTGGCATGAAGCCCAAACCACCAGTGAAGTGAGGGGAGTCCCTGGTTTTATTCACATCATACAGACATTATACATATCCAACTGCTCGACGTAGGTGTCACTGAGAAACCTTTCTCAGGATCAAGCAGCTTTGTAAAAAGTTATCTTCTACCAAGGGAACGTGAAATGGGGAAATGTTACAACCATTTTTTCTGAAAAACAACACCTTACCAGTGGTAAGTTATTTGAAAATCATATAGTGACCTAAACTAGTTCCTTTGTTTTTGCAAATGGGCCTATAAAGTCCTGTTTATAGATGTGCTGAAGACATTGAGGTTATTGAACGAGCTAAGAGTCATAACCAAATATTCATTCCACCAACATTCTCTGAAAGCCACTTATGTGCCAGGCATTGGCAGTGGGCCACAGTGATAACAAAGAAGTTATAACATAAACCTGCCCTTATGGAGTACACAGCACTGTAGGGGAGGCCAGTCAAATCACATTCAAATGTCTTTTCATTAAACATGTTTCTTGAGGCTCAACCATGAGCCAAGTACTGTTTTAAGACACTAGAGATAATACAGTAAACAAAATAGAATAAAAATCAGTGTCATCAAGGAGTTTGCATTCTAGTGAGGTATACAGAAACAACATAAGTGAATACAATGTCTAGTATGAATGAGAGTGATAGGTATTAAGCAGACAATAAGCAAGGGGGAGGTGACTTAGAAGCTAAATTTTTCAAAAATGGTGGGATATAACCTGGAAGTCATAAATGAAAGTGACAACAAGGAAGAGTAGAGGCTTAGAAGGGTGGGCAGATGTAAGGATACAAACTTTTAGTTATAAGGGGAATAAGTTCTGAGGATCTAATGTACAGCATGGAGACTATGGTTAATAATATGGGATTGTATACTTGAACGTTGTTGATAATAGATCTTAATCATTCTTACCACACACACAAAAATAGAGTTAACTATCTGAGGCAATGAATATATTAATTATCTTGATCTCGGTAATCCTCCCACAATGTATAGGTACAGTAATCTCCCCTAAATGCATGGAGGATGCATTCCAAGACCCCCAGTGGGTGCCTGAAATTATGAATAGTACTGAACCCTATGTATGCTATGTTTTTCCTGTATACCTATGATAAAGCTTAATTTATAAATCAAGCACAGTAAGAGATTAACAACTATAGGTAATAAAATAGAACAAGTATAACATACTGTAATAAAAGTTCTGTGAATGAGGTCTCTTTCTATCATATTCTCTGAACAAAGAGATAATTGACATCCCTGGCAGGCTATAGTGGGATGTGTGAGATTGCAACATGCAACTCAGAATGTCAGGCAATTTAAAAGTTATGAATTGTTTATTTCTAGAACTTTCCATTTAATATTTTCAGACCACGGGTAAACAAACCGTGGAAAGCAAAACTGCAGATAAGAGGGGACTATTGTATATCAAGTCATCATGTTGTACATTTTAAAGATATAAAACTGTACTTGTCAATTATTCCTCAGGAAAATTTAGGGGGGAAAGAATTGAAAGGGGCGATTGGAAGCAAGGCGGATATCTACTCCACCTCAAGTCAGGTTGACGTCAAGTCTTTGGTTGTGTAAAAAGCAGCCTCCACTGGAGATGGCTGCAAAGAGAAGCAGTGTCATTGGTAGGGGATGTTGGGCAGTGCGGGTTTGGTGAGATTATGGTGGGAAGTAGAGTATCCATAGAAAAACCTGAGGATGACATTAAGTGGGTTTTCTGATGTTTGACATGAGTTCCCAGGGATACAGTGACACAGTCTGCCTAGGAGATGCTGTCAGAAATGGCAGTGTGCAGAGATATTTAGGGATTAGAGTTCGGGGGTGAGGAATGACCAGAGATTGATATCAGGGATGACAACGGATGGGGACAGGGTAGCGGGGCCATTCTTTGCTGGAGCATACAGTTACCGGGGCTTCCACTTACGGAGTCAGAGTGCTGCTGAGGCGCATTCTGGCAGGTCAGCCTTCTCTGCAGGCAGGGAAGAACTGTTACACTTGAGCCCTGCTTCATCCCTGCTTGGCCAGTTTTGGTAATATACTATGCTATCTCTTTCCAGCCTCTTGGCCACTATTAATCTATTATGCATGTGTTTGAGGGAGTCTAAAATATAGAAAGGATGGCTCTGTTTAGTAATAGTAATTTGAATATTTATGAATCAGTTTTATTTATTTATTTATTTATTTATTTATTTATTTATTTTATTTAGTTTTCTGCTTGAAAACCTAAGTGGTTAGATTTATCCAAAGACAATCCAACTCATTGTTCTCATAACTCCCCAGATGAACTTAAACATCTGTTACTTTTGTATGGAACCTTTAAAAAGGGGGAAAGATCAAATTGGAAGAGAAACTGTTTATTCTTCACAATGATTTAGAGAACGAAAATCTCTAAACGCTTTCCCTGACACAATATGAACAAAACTAACTCAATTAACATCCCTAAGTGGTGCTTCTGAAGAGTAGTTTCCAGAAGCATCCATCACAACATTAAAATGATGTATTGACTTCTGCTGATTGTTTCTTAGTGCTAACACTCACCACTTTGGATTTTCAGGAATGAATATGAGCAAGAGTGAGATAGCGAAAGAAACTTCGTTAAAACCATCTCGGAGATCCCTGCCTTGCCTGGTCCAGAACTACGCCTGCTCAAAGAGCTTGAGCCAGTCCACGTCACTCTTCCGGTCAGTTGAGAGTGAATCTCAGGCTCCCACTTCTTTAACTTCAGTCTCCGCTGACAAAACAGAGCAAGGTGAGCTCCATTGTCCTGTTCAACTTAAAAAGAATAAGTTTTTTCAAGCCATTTCTTGTTTCTTTCCCTCATCCATTTCACTAGCATTTATACAGCTCTTTAGAATGGAGGCGGGTGTAGGAAGGAGACTGCACCCCGTGCCAGTCAGATGAAAGGCCATTTGTTGGCCAGATGTGTTTTCAATCTGCCTTGCCTTGTAGGTAGCGAACCCCATGCGAACCTCGACCTGATACTTGCTGTTTTTAGGTGAAGACAGACCAGCTTACCTGAATCGCTGGCTCATTACCATTTCTGGTGAAAAGTTATAACCAGTAATTGAGTAGCATGTATCATCAATAATAAACTCAAGTCCCTACAAAGAAAGACCAAAGACTTTGAATAATACTGACAATAGAGCAGTGAAGATTTGATTGCAGGAAAATGTGGTTGGATAAATGTTGGTAGCCAAGTCTTTGCACCAAAGCCTTTGATAATACAAGGGCTGAAATACAGGGAGGTGCCAACTGGATTCCACATTAAAGAGACTTGCTGGCTGCCCTTAGGCACTCATCTACACACACCTGCCCATATGAGACACACCATTATGCTTTAGACAATTTCTTTTTACAAAAGTCAGGAGTCAAAATACAACCAGGACCCCTGTCACTCGGTGAATGGAGTATGTTTTTATTTCCCCACCCCTCTCTAAGAGGCACATGTCTTATGAGAATGCATTCCCTTATGATTCCTTAGGGTTCTTTCTTCCTTTGAATAACTTGAAAACACCAAGATTGTCTTTTCAATAATACTGTGAAATCACTAGCTATTACAAATAGTCCTCTGACGTCCATGTCCAATAAGGAAAGTGGCTAATTGTTCAAGAGGATGAAGGTATTAAGATTAGTATAGATGTCCACCGTAAATAAAGACCAAGATACAGAAACAACTAAAGTGACCTTCAATAGATGATTGGATAAAGAAGATGTAGTATATACGTATATACACAATGGGATACTATTCTACCCAGGAAAGATGGGTAGAATAGGAAAGATGAAATAATGCCATTTGGGACAACATGGATGGATCTTGAGATTTTTAGGCTAAGCAAAATAAGTCTGACAGAAAAAGTAGAGAACCGTATGATTTCACTGATATGAGGTATATAAAACTGAAAACAACAAAGGAACAAGATAAACAAATGAAGAAACAAAAACTCATAGACACAGACAACAGTTTAGTGGTTCCCAGAGGGTAAGAGGAGAGGGGGTGGTAGAAGAGGGTAAAGGGGGTCAAATATATGGTGATGAAGGAGAACTGACTCTGGGTGAACACTCAATGTGATATATAGATAATGTATTATAAAATTGTATTCTTGAAACCTATGTAATTTTACTAACAGTTTTCACCCTAATAAACTTTAATTTAAAAAAGAAAGATTAGTATAAATGTTTCTTTCCCTTACTGAGTGAAATTTTAAACAACTCGTTTCAACTCATTAACTTAAAAATTTCTTTATGCTTGGTCATCATTGATATTTCAGTTACCATGGTCGTTTTCTAACTATTGCTATGCTTTTATTTCTCAAATCTAAACTGTCTTTTTTCCCCCAGTTAATGCTGAGGACAGAAAAGACTTTGTGCTCAAATGCTCTTTTGCTGACCTCAGCGATTTTTGCTTAGGTGAGTTGATTTTTAATATTTCCTTCCTCCTTCCCCCCTCTCTCTAAAGGTAAGCTGTTTTCTTAAAACCTAAAATAATATTTTTTTGGAAAAAATATTCATGTTTGTTCCTTAATATTTGTTGAGTGAGTATAATATTCTGAGGTTAAAAAAATAATTAAAGTATCTTATAGGTAGTTTGACATTCAAATAATATATTAAGACTTGGACAACAATATATCATAACTGAAAAAAATTAATAATTTTCGCTGTTAGTCTTTTGGAGGTTTATTTCAATTCTCTATGAATAAGTACATTTATACTACTAAGTCTAGATTTATCAAATTTCTGCATTGTCTGTTGTTGCTTTCTTTTTGTGCTAGATGGTTTTTTGTGCTAGCTTATTTGTATAACGTTTCAATTTTTCGTAGTTATATTGCTGTTTTAAATTTAATCCTCTTTGCTGTTTAAATTTGTTACTTAAAAAAAGTATAATTTCACCTTTATATCATGTTCTATCCCTTTTCAACAATATCTTGACTCCTCACTTGGCATATATATTACAGCTATGAAAACACTGCTTTCTTCTCATATAATATCACTTCTTTTTCTACACTTCCAAGTTGTTAGGACTTCTGTGCCACTCAAATATTTCTAGCATCAAGGTCAAATTGATCCCCCTTTCCAATCCTCCATCAAATACTCAAAATCATGCAACATTATACTTACTTCATTGTTTATACTGCAAACTTTTGTTAGTTTTATTTTCCTAGATTATCTGATTTTTTTCCTTCTTGTGAAAACAAAAATATCCCTTCTTCTAAATGCTGCCATTATGTTTCAGTTTTTTATTTTTATATCATTCATCTCATTCTTCTTTTTAAAGAAATTCTTGATGTCCACTGACTTTTCATTGCATTACTGGATAATTGCAGTTTCTAATGTCCCACATATCATATTCCTCTTTGTTAGGTTTCATTCTTATTTTTTTCAGAGTGGATACTTAAGCAACAACCTCTGAAGGTTGTTGTGAGAAGCAAGCTTTCTAAGTTATTGTATATCTGAAATGATGTCAATTTGCTGATACAATTGATTGGTTATAAAATTCTAAATTAAAGTTAATTTTTCTCAAAATTTGGAGTCTAATTCACTGTTATCTAGCACCCGTCATTACTGTTGTCTGATCATTTTTCCTTTGTAATTGATATTTTTTCTCTATGTACATTTTCATTATCTTTAGTTTTTGTGTTGTAGAACTCAACAACATGTGTTTCAGTGTGTATGTATGCACCAGTGTGTTTTAATTCATCCTGCTCTAGAGATTGTGTGTCATTTCCGTTTATCTCATACCTCTTTTCCACTTCTGTATAATTTTCCTACCGTTTATGCCCTCTTATTTTTTTTCTTTCCTCTTTCTGGAAGTCCAATTAAAAGTTAGACATTGTCTTCCATCTTACAGGTTTGATTTCTGTCCGGTTCTAAGAGATACCCTGAAATTTTCTTCCACATATCTTTACGTCTGTGTGTGTTAAAATCATATATGTTTACTTAATTTCCAAGACTTGTTTCTGTTCTTATAATGTAACTTTTTCAGAGCATGATATCTTATTTCATGACTGCATCTCTAGTCTCTAGTCTCATCTATGACTGTCTTAAGTTTTTTCTTTGCCTTTTAAATTTTACAAGGATCAGTTTTTCTGCTTGTTTAAATGAGTCCTTCTCTTATAGGGTGTAGAATTTCCTAAAATTTCTGATCTTTGAGTGCCTATTTACATTTAAGAATAAAAGAACAAAAAGGCTATCTCAGCGTTCTGGGTGTATGGACAAATCTTAGAAGCTGAAAGACTGCACTTTAAAGTGGATGACTAAGCAGCCACTACATAGATGACCCACCCAATGTCAGACTGAGAAGCTTATCGAGTGACAGTTCGCGCATTGACTGCTCTTGCTTTCAATTTCTTTAGAGCAATGGTTTGTGTTTGCATGTTCTTTTGTCAGACCCGTTTTCTTTATGTTTTGACCCCTGGTTCTTACTCCTGGCCTCTTTATATTTGCCATTTTGCGCCCAGACATCTGTAGTGTCTGGCTGAGCAGATTCACTCTCCCTGCCTCTGCACAAATACTAAGCTAAGCTACTCTATCAGTCAGCACTCTTCCATCAGAATATTGCCTTCTAGAAAACTTGTAGGCTTTCACTTTTCTAAGTTATTTTATTATCATGTTAATGAAGTCTCCAGTGAAAGGAACAGCAAACAAACTTGTAAGTTCATTCAGCCATCTTAAACTCTGCTTTTTTATCAACAAATTGATGATAAATGGCTCTTTGATGATATATTTTACTGTATGGACCAAACAAGGAAACCTGAAGAACATTTGTTTTAGGGACATTTTATTTTTACATCTAAAAACCTATCCCAATAAAAATAATATCAAAAACAAACAACAAAAAAAACATACTTGTTTCCTCACAGCTTTGGTTATAATATTGTCAAGCTTACAAATGGAAGCAAATTGAATATTCTAGTAATAGGGGAAGAGTTAAAATAAGGATAAATATGTACATGCTAGAATTTCACAGAGCTGTATAATAAATTGCATTATTGAACAGTTAGTGGCATGTTGCTATGTGGTGTAAAATAGCTTAAATATAATTGTAGACCTCCCTTCATTTTAATTAAAAATGTATTGGAGAAGAGCTAGAAAGGAATATACCAATATGCTACCTAATAGAGAGTATTTCCATATGAGATTATTTGTGGTTGTTATATTCTTCTTGCTATCTGTTTTCTTTCTCTACATAATATATACAAATATTATAGAATGAGAATATATAATGAAAAATATTCACATCAGAATTTGGGGGGCTAAGTAGAAAAAATGCTCATATTTCAATCAAAATAACATTTCTGTGAATAGTTTTTTTTTTAATTTATTGGAGTGACAATTGTTAGTAAAATTACATAGATTTCAGGTGTACAATTCTGTATTACATCATCTATAAATCCCATTGTGTATTCACCACCCAGAGTCAGTTCTCCTTCTGTCACCATATATTTGATCCCCCTTTCCCTCATCTCCCACCCCCCACCCCCTTACCCTCTGGTAACCACTAAACTATTGTCTGTGTCTATGAGTTTTTGTTTCTCATTTCTTTGTCTTGTTCTTTTGTTGTTTTTGATTTATATACCACATATCAGCGAAATCATATGGTTCTCTGCTTTTACTGTCTGACTTATTTCGCTTAGCATTATACTCTCAAGATCCATCCATGTTGTCACAAATGTTCCTATATCATCTTTTCTTACCGCCAAATAGTATTCCATTGTGTATACATACCACAACTTCTTTATCCATTCCTCTATCGAAGGACATTTTGGTTGTTTCCATGTCTTGGCCACCGTAAACAAAGCTGCAATGAACATTGGAGCACACGTGTCTTTATGTATAAATGTTTTCAGATTTTTTGGGTAGATACCCAGGAGAGGGATTGCTGGGTCATATGGTAATTCTATTCGTAATTTTTTGAGGAACCTCCACACTGCCTCTGTAACGGCTGCACCAGTCTGCATTCCCACCAACAGTGTATGAGGGTTCCTTTTTCTCCACAGCCTCTCCAACACTTGTTGCTATTTGTCTTGTTGATGATAGCCATTCTGACTGGGGTGAGGTGATATCTCATTGTGGTTCTTATTTGCATTTCTCTGATAATTAGTGATGTTGAGCATTTTTTCATATGTCTATTTGCCATTTGTATGTCCTCTTTGGAGAAATGTCTCTTCAGGTCCTCTGCCCATTTTTCAATTGGGTTGTTTGTTTTTTTGTTGTTGAGTTACATGAGTTGCTTGTATATTTTGGATATTAGCCCCTTATCGGAGGCACTGTTTGCAAAAATTTTCTCCCATTCTGTCACCATGTACCAAAATTAATTCAAAATGGATCAAAGACTTAAGCATAAGACCTGACACAATGAACTGCATAGAAGAAAACATAGGTACTAAACTTATGGACCTTGGGTTCAAAGAGCATTTTAGGAATTTGACTCCAAAGGCAAGGGAAGTAAAAGCTAAAATAAATGAATGGGACTATATGAAACTTAAAATCTTCTGCACAGCAAAAGAAACCATCGACAAAATAAAGAGGCAACCAAGTGAATAGTTTTTCAAAACTGAAATTTGAAACTAGTTGATAGTCACCCAGTATTTGGAATAATAGCGATGCTGAAAGATTCTATTCTGACTCTCCATGAGTAGGCAATGTAAATTTTATTTACTTTTCCTATAACAGTGATGGATTTATTCAGTCTCCTCTTTGACCTTTTGCTGTTATCATGTAAGATTTTCTTCATCTGATCAAGATTCACATTCAAATCTGTTGTTTCCTCCACTTGCCTATGAGCAAGGTCTTCGAACTGCGGCTTTTCCATTCTATAAGTTGAATATGAATAAAATAAAGCCAGAATTTATCAAAAAGTGATACTAATCTGCCCCAACACTTATTTTACAACCTCAGAGTGAATGTATAACTTGCAGAAATTAAGCCCTGAGTTCTCACTCCTGAACGCATTGGTGGACTGGGTGCATTTCCGACACCAGGGATTCTCAGGCCTGGCTACACTTCAAGTCACCCGGAGGCTTTTAAAACTCCTTGGGGACCCACTCCAGAGACTCAGTTTTAAATGGTCTGGGGAGTGCATTTGGTATCCACACTTTTAACTGTTCCACCAGGTCAATATTACATGTAGCCAGGATTAAAAATTTCTAACCTAAAACTTATATTTTGATTTCTCTCTGAGAACATTGTTAAAGTACTTTTTTAAACATTTTTAACGATGAGCTGTGTTATTTATAACAGCATTCTGAATGACTGCAAATTCGTAGTGTTTCTTACAATACTCCTTTCTGTGTGTTTGTGGCATAGACACAATGCTGGCTTATTAAGTTTCTTAATTAAAGGAAGATAGCCACCAGCAGGTTCATTCCGTATACAACGTCAGAAAGAACATTTCATCCAAACAAATACATTTAGAGTACAAAGGTCTTTCTCTTAGGAATTGATTCTGAAACAGGTTACTGTTAGTTATGTTCTGATAAGAAAATAAAAATAGGAAAAACCTTGTCTGGAATATCCATATGGGTGGTACAGTTTGCACAGAACCTTTCAACAATAATTCTCCCAAATTAGTACTAGTTAATAACCTAACAGCCACTCGTGTCATGCAGACTTCAATTCCATGCATCTTATTTTTGACAGCTTACATTCACAGATACTAAACTTTTTTCTAAATGCTTAATAGAATTGTTTGCTCTATCCTCACATTTCTTTCCTCACCATTCTAGTATGTCTCAATCATTCAGCACACTTGACTTGTATTTATATCTCTGCAGGCATTGTACCTCATACTCAATATCTTAGCACCGCCTAACTTCAAGCTATCATTCATTCAATTCAGAGAAACATCACAGCTTCTAAAGAGTATAAAACATGTACACATGAGGTGTTTGCCTTTATAATGAAGGTGACAGTGAAGCTCTAGCTGACTCTAATTTAATCACCAAGCATTCCAGGTACCCTTCTGGATGTAACACTTGACTAGGAAGCACTATTTTTGAGTCATATCCATAATGTGTGTCTTATAATCATTTTTGAGAAGATGTCAAGCACAATGACATCAAATATATGAAGAGTGTAATTAAATAAAACATGAGTAAGTACTTTAGGAATATATGCTCTCTTTTAAATTCAATGAAGTTACATTCTCTAATTTTTGCTTTTAGAGTACAGACTACCAGCTTCTAGCATTGGGTTGGTTAATGCATGGTAATTTCCAAGTACCAACAGGCTCTGCTATGATTTTTGGAACCTGACTGATGCATCTAATTAATGGTTTTTCTTTAGTACAGTGAACTATTTTGAACTGCCCCATGAGAATATTAATGCCGAGGTAGAAGTAACTGTATGTGGTCACTGTTTCACTGAGGATGGGTATTCCTCACTGTTGAAAATGAGAGCTAGAGAAGAAGGCATATTTATAGTTTTATTGGTTTAGAGCTGAAAATTTCCACTAAGGTTGCCCAACAGGATTTGTAGTATGGTATGAATGTAATGCTGTTTTCCCAGCCAGATATTGGTAAGATCTTTATTCTTGTATCTACTAGCTGTGTGACTGGCATATTATTAACGTCTCTGAGCCTCAGTAATCTCATCTGTAAATTGGGATTAGTGATCCATACTTTGCAAGATTGTTGAATTAAATGAAAAGGCATAGCTTCATCACCACTCCTAGCACATCATCATACAGATTCAACAAGTATTTCTTCATTGCTTTATTCATTCGTTCACTAAGCTTATCTTTCACATCAAATTCCACTGGGCTCAGAGATATCTTCATTAATCAGCTGCTTCTGTTATCACTAAAATGTAATTCTTAAGGCAGAGTGGAGTAAGGGTAATTTACTGAGCTCTTATTGCACAACTCTCTATCTAAGTTATCTCACTTAACCTTCATAACCTCTTTTAGGTTAGCCTCTTTTGACAGATAAGGAACCTGATTCACTATGAGATAAAGCAACTTGCCAAATGCTGTGTAGCTAGCCAATGGGGAACTGAGATTCTAAACCTAGGAAGTCTTAATCCTTCACCTTCTCTCTGAATCACCACAATGTATAGGAAGCCTTTAAAATGAGAAGTGGTTAGTGATGTCTATAGAACACTAGCTCTGAAAGATAGTAAGTATGAGGATGGGAGCAGTGGAAGACGGGGGTAACATTGCATGGGAAAATATATTTGGGAGATGATTGATTAAAGAAAGCTAATCGGGTTGGTACATTTCGAATTTTGTTGTTTGCTTCTCTTCTTTCTTTCTTTCTATTGCCATGTTTGACCCTTTTATTCTACTTTTCATGGAGCAACTCACAAAGCCAGAGCATCATTTCACCCCATGACCCCAGCCACACACACACCCACACACACCCACACACACACACCCACACACACACACACACACACACACACACACACACACACAACCATTCTGGAAAGTGCTGATCCACATAACAATGAACTTCAAGTCCTGGTGTGACCATAATCTTGTCCATCAGTTCTAGCAGCCCTGCTACTATCACCCACCCCTTTTTCTTGTTAGTAAGATGGAAAATAACAAATTAATGATGTAAAAAAGAACTTTCTACTAACATTACAGCCTATTTAAGGATTATAGAAATAAGGGAATTGCACGGAAAGAACATACTATTTTCCTGTTGCGACAGCCTTATAGTCACCATAAATCTATTCAGTTGTTTATTAAACACATTAAGTCCTCGGTTCAATTCTCAAATTATATTCAGAGTCTGACACTGCTCACCATTTTCTTCTGCAAGTGCTATACCCACTGCCACACTTTGGCCCAGTCTGCCACCATGGCTTGGTGGACTAGTGTAATAACTCCTAATCTGTCCCTTTGCTCCAGCTCGCCTCCTTATGGTCTGTTTTCCACACAGCAGTTACAGGAAGCTGTAATAAAAGGAAAATTAAATCCCATTACTTCTCTACTCAGATCCCTCCAGGTTTCCCATTCCGTTTACAATGTGAACTCCTTCCTGTGGCCCTCAGAGGCCTTACAGGATTTCTGGGCTTGGCCTCTCAAGGCCAGTTCCTACTGCCTCCTTTTCCTCACAAGCTGCAGCCAATCCAAACTTCTTTTGTTCTTTGTCTATAATTAGCTTTCTTTTATCCCATGACCGTACACTTAAAGAAAGCCAATTCACTCAAGCTCCACTTTGTGTCTCCTAATCTTGATTTATTTTTACTCATAATACATAAGTATTAACTGAATTTACGTGATTTGTGTTTCTTCTGCTTTCTGTTTCGAGAGGACAGATTTGTCAATCTTGTTGATACCTGTCATTCAGAATCAACAACAGTACCTGGCATGTAGTAAGTGCTCAAAATATATTTTTAGTATCAGTGAAAGGACGGACAAATGGTTGAACGACAGAGAATAATAATACACACGTGTCTTTGGAGAGTCTGCTGTGTAATTCACTCATTACTTGGATCTCCATGATGTCATTCACCACTGATTTTTCTCACCTGTTAGGAATCAGTACTCTCTTATTTTCTCACTGAGGATATAATCTGGTTATGTTTCATTTTTTCATTTAAACCGTGTTGACAAACACTTTTGTAGAGCATTTAGATCCCATCAGTCCTCACTCTTCTTAAGGAGTAGGAGAATACCATTTTAATAATGCTGGTATGTGACATCCTTCCTAACACAGTCATTTAGATGTTTCCTCCTTTCTGCTATCATAGCACTTTGGATATGACTCCAGTCATGCTCAGTTCCCTAGGTGGTAATAATTGCGATTTACCTCCGTCTTATTCACGTTGCCTTACACATATTATCGACTAAATGATAGATGGGTACCCGATGATACAGTGAATGCATGGAAGGATGGATGTGGGTAGAATAAGCACTGGCTGACTGGCATAGTGTAAAGCTGTTTATTGCATGATTTGTGTAGCTGTGGGGTTAACTGGGTACAGCTCCAGCAGTACCCTCACTGAGACCGGCTAACATCAGGACTTTAGAACAATGGTAGTGTTAGGGAGAAGTAGGCAACAAAGGAACAAGAGAGGATTAATAAGTCTGGACCTTCATTATCACCACGTTTTAACCACTGAGTAAACCATGCATGAACCATTAGATTTATTCTTCACAGGAAACTTTGGTGGAATAATAATCTTAAAAATCATGGAATTTATTAGCAGTCAGAAGATCCAGTTTCAGGTACTAACTCTATCACTAACCGGAAGGGTACACACCATCTGTGCCTCAGTTTCCTGACTTGTGACATGGAGATACCAACATTACGGTTTGATTCCTTTTTATAATGTGCATAGATATTGTTTGAGCAGAATTGAATTAAGAGCTTTTATGAGACGTAAGAAAATATATGTTGGAGGTGACAAATAAATTATGAAGTATGACAATAACCTTAGACTGTTATTATTATTATTATTTTAATCTTCAACCTCAACTACCATGGCAGTCCTGGAACACACTATCATTAGCAATGAATGGAAGGTTGCACAGTTGCAAGTAAGTTGAGACCAACTAATAAGATCACTCACACATATTTTAAATTATCCAAGAGTTAGCTTCTCCATTCCCAGATGCTCTGGCAGTAATAATGTAATGTAATGAAGTAATGAAGTAAATGGCATTATAATAAAGAAAAATGATTGAGCTGGAATAATTTCGCTATTAAAATTACACTCCCAGAGATGGCCTTAGGTTTATCTTGCAATAGCAGTGGCCTGCTATACTGCTCAGTCCCCTCAAGCTTTGAGCTGCTGATGGTTTGCAAACAAAATGTAGAGGACTTAATGGATTCCCACTGAACTCAACAAAAGTTTTCATCATAAATCATATTACTGATGGATTGTAAAAGGGATTTGTAATTAAATTTTAAATTGTTCGTTGCCATACTCAAAGTAATTACAGTGTTTCCTATCTACTTAGGCTTTAAAATGGATGATACGGCTTTTTGGTAGCCCCAATTTACATAATTTGTTTTGTAGAGTCCTAAGTATTAGAATTGTGAATTTAAAGAAAGGCCAAAGGACCACAGTATACACTGTCTCCTGGAAATATGGAGAGAAAAGAGAATACAGAGAATCACAGCCAAGATCAACTTTTCTGGAGCAGAAATCCCTAGAACTATGAACGAAAGAAACACCAGAATGTTAATTTTGATGAATTTCTGGATTGTGATTGGGAGCACTCGTGAGAATGAGAAACAACAGAGGGCCCAGTGTTTTGAGGGCCGCCACACTTATGGGTTTTACCTCCGGGAACCCTACCATGTTCTCATGGTGAAGAGACAAGTAAAAAAGTGTCATTTTTCTGACTGGAGGAGGGAAAATGTAAACACTTTGCAGTGTAGGAAAACACAACTTGCCATCTCATTATATGTCTCTCTGGCATGAGGCGTATTTTATTTTTAAGAAACGAAAGACTCAGGAAGAAACTTTGCCCTTCCCCTTTACTGTCTAAAAAAAATTTAGATGAGGACCTCTTCTAGGAAGGGAGCTATCACTGTACATAACGGAAGTATAATATGAACCAGGTGTGGTGGACGACACCAAAGCCTAGAGATCAGAGTCCATGCTGTGTCCCCTTGTCTCTGCATGCCCCTGTGAACATTTGTTTACCAAACATTTGCTTTTCCATCTTCTTGTGAATTGCCTTCCTCCCTTTTGAAGTCTCAAACCTTTTGAAGTCTCAAACCTTCTCCTTAGGTCATGGCATATAAGTCTGAACTATTGGGCCTCATGTGCTTATGGATCCCCCATGTGTATGTACATAATTAAATTTGGTTATTCTCTTCTGTTAAAAAAAGAAAAAGAAAGGCCGAAGGGGAAAAATATATATATATTAGGTTGCTGCAAAAATAATTGAGGAAGGGCAATATATATACTCACACACACACACATATATACGTGTGTGTGTATATATATGTGTGTGTGTGTATATATATTGCCCTTCCCCTTTATATATCTCATATATATACATATATATCATATATGTTGTATATATAATACATATATATATGTATATATCTTCAGTACCTAATGTGTTCAAGTCACAAGATTGTCCTATTTAATCCTTGGAATGAGAGGATTTTAATTTCAGATTAAAAAACTATAACTCACCCACTGCCATTAAGCTAACAAATGACATAACCAGTATTTTAACTTGAGTTTCAGAAACCATTATTAGTTCTCATTTTGCTGTATCAGGCACCCTGCTTCAACACATTAAATTATTTTCTTAAGCTTTGAGAATCTTGGATTTATTTAGTATAATGTCTTTCTTGAGATAAATTCACATACCACACAATTTACCCATTTAAAGTGTGCACTTCACTGGTGGTTAGTATATTCATAGATGTGCACCCATCACCACAATCAATTTTAGAACATTCTCATCAGCTCAGAAAGAAAACCCATACTCATGAGTAATCACATGTTATTCTCACCCCAATCCTCCAAGCCATAGGAAACCACTAATTTTCTTTCTGTCTCTTTAAATTATTCTGGACAGTTCATATAAATGGAATCATACAATATTTGATCTCTTGTGACTAACATTTTTCACTTAGCATAATGTTTCCAAAGTTCATCCACGTTAGCATTCAGTGCTTCATTCCTTTTTATCACATTCCATTGTATGGTTAAACCATACTTTGTTTATCCGTTCATCAGTTGACGGACATTTGGATTGTTTTCACTTTTTTGGCTATTATGAGTAATGCTGCTATGAGTATTTGTGTATAAGTTTTGTGTGTCTGTATGTGTGTGAACTTGTGTTTTTATTTCTCTTGAGTATGTACCTAAGTGCAGAATGTGGGATTCTATGGTATCTGTTAAAACTTCGGAAGAACTTCCAGACTGTTTTTGAGAGCAACTGCACCATTTTTCATTCCCACCAGCTGTTTAGGAAGGTTCGATTTCTCCACATCCTACCAACACTTGTTATGGTCTGTCTTTCTGATCATATCCATCCTACTGTGTGTGAAGTGGTCTCCGTGGGGATTTGAGTGGAATTTCCCTGAAAGACAACGATGTTGAGCATCTTTTCATGTGTTTGTTGGCCACTTATGTATCTTTCTTGGAGAAATGTCTATTCAGATCCTTTGCCCATTTTTAAATTGGATTATATTTTTATTATTGAGTTGTAAGAGTTGTAGATATCTATATACAAGTCCCTTATTAAGAGATATGATTTTCAGATATTTTCTCCCATTCTTTAGGTTGTCTTTTCACTTTCTTGATGGTATTCTTTAAAGCACAAAACTTAATTTTGATGAAATCCGATTCGTCTATTTGTGTGTGTGTTGTCCTATCGTTCTGTTACTGGAGAACAGCAAGAGTTTCATTTGTCACAACCCAGTTATCCTGTTATCTACTGTACCAGAAAATAAAGTGTTATTGTTTTTTGAATGTTTATTTTTCTTAAATATTGAACTTCCTGGATTTTAAGACACTCTTAATTGCAATAAGCTCTTTTAGGAAAAATGGGTGCTACCATGTTAAATAAGCACATGGGCTGTTTACCCCATCCTGATTTCAGGAATGCTAAAATGTGAGGAAAGGCGCTTAAGGAAAGGACACATGCATACATTTGGTATTATAATTTAGTGTTATTGCTTAAGCTATTAAGTTTATTTGAAATTTAATTGACGCTCTGGACATATTTGAAAGAAATGTCTTGTCACCACATGGGGCAAATTTCATACAAATAATACAAACCTACCAAAACACCTTAGTAGGTTTTATTTATATTTCAGATGTTCCTCCCAATGGAATAGAGATTACCCTGTTTCCCCGAAAATAAGACCTAGGCATTAAAGCTGATTGTCCAGCTAGGTCTTATTTTCGAGGAAATACGGTAGCTTCATTAATCAAACTACAACGTGGTCCTCTCTATTGTTGCTCTCAAATGTGATTGGTATTAATAGTAAGTACAAAAAGTATTATATTTAAAATTCTGCTGTTTATGATACAAACATCCTTCTTGCAAGAATAACAGAAATATATCTAAGGGAGAGGGGAAAACTACCATTACACAGCCAAAATAAATAAAATGCTTTACATTCTTTTCATACCGTAGTTTTTCACTCTTAGTCCTTAAGTTTACATAATTTTACAAAGTTGCATTCAGAAGGGAAAGTATATTTAAAATAAAATATATCAAAATAACAGAAAACAGCTTTTTAACTTAATACTATATTTTAAGCATGTTGGCAATCTGTAAAGTTATCAATTTAACGGATGGAAAATATTCACTCCTGTAAATATACCATTCATTCATCAATTTACTCAACAAATGCTAAGTGCTTATAATATGCTAAAAAGTGAACTAAATATCAGGAATGAAGCAGTGAACAAAACAGCCACTACACTGCTGTCACTCACAGTGGGAGGAGACAATAACTCCCGCTCTCTCTCATATAGATAAAAGCACAAATATATGCATACAAAACATACGTGTTTATATGCATATACATATACGACGGTCTAACAATTTTGTGAACTTGTTGCAGCAATGTTGCTAACCTTTTTTGGTATCAGAGGGATTATTTGTTATGAACTTGTACCAACTGGACGAGCAGTTCACCAAGTTTATTATTTGGAAGTGCTGAAAAGGCTACTTAAAAAAGTTTTTGCCAACAATTCATGGCTCTTGCATCATGACAATGCACCAGCTCACAGGGCACTGTCTGTGAGGGAGTTTTTAGCCAGTAAACAAATCACTGTATTGGAACACCCTCCTACTCACCTGATCTGGCCCCCAATGACTTCTTTCTTTACCCAAAGATAAAGGAAATATTGAAAGGAAGACATTTTGATGACATTCAGGACATCAAGGGTAATATGATGACAGCTCTGATGGCCATTCCAGAAAAAGAGTTCCAAAATTGTTTTGAAGGGTGGACTAGGCGCTGGCATTGGTGCATAGCTTCCCAAGGGGAGTACTTCGAAGGTGACCGTTGTGATATTCAGCAATGTTGTCTGTAGCACTTTTTCTAGGATGAGTTCGCGAACTTAATTGTCAGACCTCATATATTATAAAGATATAGCACATATATTATATATCCATGTCATAATTTAATTCCAGTTGCTGATATATATGTACATATATAGCATGCATGTGGTGTGTGTGTTATCATTTGATGTCAGGGCCTGATAAAAGTAATAAAGACTTACAGAGGAGACAGAGAACTATAGGAGGTTCTAGTTTAGAAGTGGTGGTCACTGAGAGAGTCTCTGATGCAGTTGCATGAGCAGAACCCTGGCCTAAATACGGATTGAGCATTCTTGGCAGACAAAGGAGCAAGTTCAAAGGCCCTGTGTGAGAGCATGCTTAATATCAAAGGACCCGGTGCAGCTGGATTGGAGGGAGTGAAGATAGGGTTGCGGGAGAAGGAAGAGAGCTGGTAAGGAGCCAAAAGATTCAGACCCCGTGTGTCATAAGATGGACTACATCTTTTACTTGGAGCTACAAAACTATTGGAAGGTTTTGAATAGAGATTTAATGTGATTTAACCTAGGTTTGAAAAGAGCCCCTCTCTGGCTGCCGCACGTTAGATGCAAAAGATAAAAAAAGGAAGATCAGTTAGGAAACTATTAACAGATTTCTGCTCAAGAGATAATGGTGGCTTGGATTAAGAAACTATAATCAGGTGTTAATAAATTATCAGCTTCTAGATAAAATTTGGAGACAGTTCAGACAGAACTTGCTGAACATTTAAATCCATTTAGTCTCTCAACAAATATGTATTGAAAGGTCACTATGTGTCAGATCCTGTTCTAAATGTTGAGGATAATGCAGTGAACTAAAAGATGACAAAAGGAAAGAAAGTAAAAACCTGACCCACAAATGCCTTAGTGAGGGAAACAGATGACAAATTCAGAGAAAGTGAAAAGACACTACATGTTCCATAGTGATGTGTGCCAAAGAGCAAAGCAAAGCGGAAAAGCACTGCTTCCTGCTGTCACCAAATTTACGTAGGGATCAGACATGGAGTGTAAGAGAAAATTAGGAGGTGGGATTTTGGCTTGTGCAACTGGAAGAATGGAGTTACTATTTATTAAGATGGCAGTTGTTCCTATATTCCAGTATCCATAGGCTTGGGGGAATGTTCTTGCAAACATAGATTATCTTTCTTTTTGATTATGGTTTTAGGAACACTCTCCAGTTGCATTCTTAAAATGCTGACACTTTGGTGTCAAAACGTTTTGTTCCAAAAGTTTTAGTAATTTATATTGGTACAGAAAATACGTGACTATATCAGTTTCTCTAGGATCTTGCCAGCAATGGATATTTTCATTAAAAACAAAAGATGCAAAAGAATATTTATGTGCTAGCATAAAATAGTACCCTTTTTATTTTAATTTTTTGGTCACAGAGATATTAACCCACATAAAAATAAATATATGTTATAAAAATAAATGTGTTTTTACTAAATTTATCTTACCTTTATAACTTGTATGTTGATTGTCTTTATTAGGATTTTAATATTTATCTCCATCATTGTCAACTTCAATGAATAGACAGCTAGCTATGTTTATAATCTAGAGATTTCATACTTTTTCATTCAAATATATTACAAAATGTTTTTTATAACTCACTTTTTTTTTCCCTTTGCGAATATTTTGTTGCTTTAAAGTTTCCAAAATCATCATTTCTTCAATACTACCAGAGGCAGTATTACATCATGTCTGGGAATGTAAATCTTAGAGCCAGATTTCCTGGGCTCTAATTCTGCCACACACCAAATGGAAGATCCTAGGTAACTACCTAAATTTCGTCATAGATAATGGAGGCTAGTAACAATACTTTTTTTTAAGGATTTAGTAAAATAATGTGTAGAAAACAGCACCCTTCTCGTTGCTCAGGCCAAAAAACATTAGAATTATTGTTGACTTCTCTGTTTCATACCGCATTTCCCCTAAAATAAGACCTAACCAGAAAATAAGACCTACTATGATTTTTCAGGATGCTCGTAATATAAGCCCTACCGCAAAAATAAGCCCCAGTTAAGATCATCAGCCAGACGGATGCATTTAGTAAGTCCGTTGCAACACACGATGGACGTATAGAATTATAAAATAATAATATTAATATATAATTAAATATAAATAGATATTATTGGCATTAATACTTAAAATGAATGATAATATAAATTATAATTAAGTATTTGTAAATACCCAAGCGGGCGCCTTTGGACGAGAGGTAAATGCCTATGTAAACAGGTGAACTCGAGACTTATTGTCGAATGACCAATCGGAGTACAGACACAAAGCACGAATAATGTGCGTACTTAATAACGAATGTAAGTGGTTGTGTCTAATATGAATCTTCATAATTCAATATGTCGTGTGTTGTAATGGACGTACTTAATGCACTCATGTGAAATAAAGAAACGTTTTCCGTAATTTGGTGCCTGCAATTTTTCGTCGCTTTTGTGTGGACCATCATTCTTAACGGTCATCATTTTTGTTGCCACTCCTGTCTCGTAAGTCTTCAATTAACATTTGATTTAATGGTATATATTAAAGGTATATTTTGACCCCCAGACAAGATGAGTGCAAAAAGAAAGATCTATTCCATCAAGTAGAAGAAAGGAATAGTGGAGGACTCCTGGGGCAAGAATCTTACGGCTTTCTGCAGAGAAAAAAGTTGGATCTCCCCATGGTTTGAAAATGGCGAGCGGAATATGATAACCTCAGTCAACAGGTGGACAAGGGAAATGCTAAGAAGTGCAAGTGTGGATCAGGTCGGCAACCATTATTTCCTGAGCTGGAAGACATCATCTGTAAATATATATTGCTGGCAGGAGAGCAAAGGCTTTGGTTGTGTGTAAGGCTTGATATTCAAGCATTTGCCCTTGCAGTAGCACCACAGTTAGAAATATCCCCAGAAGAATTCAAAGCATCATAACACTTGCTGGATGGCTTCCTTCAGCGATATGAACTGTCTCTAAGATCGACAACACTGTTCAAGCTGGAAGATACTGAAGTTATTAAACGTGCACTTGCATTCAAGTCCTATGTTGATGGCATCGACTTTTCTAAATATCAACTCTCCAACATGATTGCTATGGATGAAACTGCAGTGTTTATGGGCCAAGGATCTCAAATGACAATTGATCAGAGAAGTGCCTCGTCAATCTACATTCCCTCCACTGGTTACGAAAGTGCACGTGTTACCTGTATTTTGGCAAATTGTCTGGATTGGAAGAAAGCCCCACCTCTAATCATCACTAAGGGCAAGAAAGGTAAGGTTGAACAGTCATTTATTTCTTGAAACCAAAAAAGCCTGGTGCACACAAGCAGTTATAAGGAAGTGGGTCGATTAATGCTGCCACTTGTTTTGCGAGGTGATCAAAAAGGTCTGCTAGTCGGGAATCAGCCAGCACTCACTGCGCTAAAGACATGAAGAACTTCCTTGCAGAAAGAAGAATAGATCAAATAATGATTCCTGCAGGAATGATTGCCTATCTCCAGACTCTTGATATTGCAATAAATAAGCCATTCAAGGGCCATTTGTGCATGGCAATCAATTACTACATTGAAAATAGAATGGAAAGAAATCAGCATGGAAAATTTGTGAAGCCTAGCCTGCAAGAGGTCATGACTTGGGTGAAGAATTCATGGTATAAAATCCCTGAAAGCTGTGTTGTCAATGCACTATGAACAGGCTACATGGACAAGAAGTGCTCACTTAAGGAGAGCTCTATTGCTGGACATGAGAGATTGGGGCCAATGGTTCTAACAGGAAATGAAGTCGCTAGGAATTCAAGCCGGAATTCGGGTTTTGGAGAGTTATGATGATGTTCCAGAAGAAGATGACATGACTGTATTTGAATAAATGTAGATTGTTGTACATGAAAAAATAAGACATCCCCTGAAAATAAGCCCTAATGCATCTTTTGGAGCAAAAATTAATGTAAGACCCAGTCTTATTTTCGGGAAATACGGTATACCATATCCAATAGAATTCTATTAGCTTTTCCTTAAAACTACATCCTTAATCTGACCATTTCTCAATCTTGCTACCACCCTGATCCAAATCACGTCATTTCTCCCTGATTATAGTAATAGTTTCAGACTAGACTCTTTGGCTGTGCCCTTGGACTCTTCAGCCTATTCTCATCTCAGCAACCAGACTGATTTGTTAAATCTAAGATAGGTAATGTCACTCCTCTATTCAAATTATTCCAATAGTTGTCTGTTTAATTCAGAATGGAAACCAAAATATTTCTAATGGCCACCAACTCTCACTGATATGCTCCCACTTCCTCCATTACGACTCTAACATGTACCCTCATCCTTGCTCACTCCTCTCCACCCACACTTTGTCTTCTTGTCTGTGAACAGACTAGGAAGGAATGCTCCCACCCCAGGGCCTTTGCACTTGTCATACTGTTTGCCTGTGACCTTCTTCCCCCAGAGGTTCACTTACTAGTTCGGCATCCATGCTCCAATGTTACCTCAGAAGCTACCTTTAACCACCTTATTTAAAATTTCAAGTTTTTGCCCTCTCCATACTTTTTATTTCCCTGCCCTCCTTTTTTGACCATATTACCTTCTACTGAATAAGTGTCACATTTGTTCTTTTCTTACCTCCATCACTGTTAGCTGCATGAGGGTAAGGATTCTGTTCATTGTGATTGCTACTGTATCCTCAGGCTCGTCTCTAGTACACTACGGAACTAAATAGAGTAATTTAATAAATGAAGGGTACTTGATGCATACTATTAAATAATTAGTAGCTATCCACAGTAAAAATTTGTAAGTAGTATTGTGTATAAAGTTAATGTAAGAAAAATTCAAGTATCTTTTAGAAAAGAATGCAAAGCACTTTAAGATCTTTGGATATTTAGGAAAAAGTATGCATTAAGTCATTAAGAATAGTGAATTCTGGTTTCTAAGCTGAGGAAACATTTTATGAACATTGTAAAAGAGAGTGGTACCACTTACATCACTTACATTAGAATGATAGGAGTTTGCAATCTTGCGAATAATAAAAGGGAAAGAGAAAGCTATCATGAAATACAAAAGAGTCCTTTTGTATAATTCAAAGGAAAATGACAATAACAAAGGTAGACATACATACATTTCCAACAATAAAAGGAAATTTAAAATTGTATCATTTAGGATCAAGATTTTCCAAAATAACAAGTACATTTTTTTCTTTTTCTTAACTCATCTACTAATGACCAGCTGTGCTAAACTCTAGGAAATTAAGTAAAAGTTATAGAGAAAACGTGGGCTCTAAGATAACTTTGTCTAAATTCAGAAAAAAATAGAAGGATCCACACGAAGGAAGGAAGGAAGGAAGGAAGGAAAGAAGGGGACAAGACAAGAAAGAATGAGTAAAAGGAAAAAAGAAAGTGAAATGGAAACAAAAGAAAAAAGGAAGGAGAAAAAGGAAAAAACACAAATGTGTTGCCATTCAGAGGATAAAATGATGAGTTCCAGTTGGGGCCTTGGGGCAGAAAGGTGCGGAAAAGGCTTCCTGAAGTTGGTTGTCTTGGGCAAGTCTCAAAACTAAGCTTTCTTCCAGCACAATGATGATGGAAGGATGTTTCTGTTGCAAGAATATTTGTATATAGGAATTAAGAGAAAGAAAAGGGAGGGGGACCCTCAAACAAAAGTAAAGAAAAAATAAAAACATCTACCTAAAACATTAAGTTGTGAGTGGAATAGTGGGTGTAAATGAGTGAAAAACTGCCAATTGTATTTCTTGTATTCCATGGAAAATGAAATACATTAATATAAATTACATTTTATCTTTTGTAAACATTAAATGATTAAACGAATAATTTTTAGAGTTTAAAGGACCCTTTGAGATCTTCAAAACCTTCATTTTACTGATGAAGAAATAGACTTTCAGTGAAAGGAATTGACATTATTTGGACATGGCAAATTTAGGATGAGAAATAATGGTTTTGTGACCCACAGGCCAGTTCACGCCCCTCAATAGCATGTGAACTTTATCTATTGCCGTTTAACCACACTAGAATCTTTATCTTGCCCTTTAATATCAAAAGAAAGAAAAAGAGGGACAGAGAGAGAGATTGAGAGAGAGGAAGAAAGACAGGGAGACAGGAAGAGAAAGGGAGGGGAGAAGAGTGGGAAGGAGGGAAAGGTAGGAGAAGGGAGAACAGAGAGGAGGAGAAGAAATAAAAAAAAAAAAAAAGAAAGAAAGAAATGCCAAGCACCGCGGGCCTTACAAACCTCCAAGTTGAACATGGTAGGATTTTGGTTAACGGGTTCAATAAAGTAACTCCAAAATTTCAATTTCTTTCTCACTTACTTGACAACAGTTCAAGGCAAGTCCAGGTTTTGCATTTTTTCTTTTTTTCCATCTAGATCATTCTTCCTCCACTTTACCCCCCATGTGACTTACTGCCTCACTTCATCTGGTCTTTGCTCAAAAGTTGCTACGGTTCTCTGTACTAAAGTAACATCATCCCTCCCCACCTTTGACACCTGCATCCTTCCTCCCTACTATATTTTTCCTCAATGCACTGACTGCAGAGCACACTTAATATTTTACTTAATTTGTTTCTGTTTATTGTTTTTCTTCTACTTGAATGTGCCACGAAGGCAGGGTTCTGTTTGCTGCTACAGCTCCAACTCTTAAAAGAATGTGTGACATGTCCTAGGTGTTTAATAACAACTATTGCATGAATACACTGGAATTTACCTGAATCTAGGGGAGATGTTATAGTATTTTTCCAAACATCAGCTTTGGAGTCAGATCCTGATGTGTTTCAGTTACGGATGCACACCTTGCTGGTTGATGACTTTGGCAAACTACTTAATTTCCATATTCCTTTATTTATTATTGAATTTTAGTAAAAATCATACGGACTTCATGGAGTTTTTATTAGGATTAAAGGAAATAATACATGTAAATATTCTGGTTCTTAGTATTTACTCAGTAAATGTTAACCATGAATTAGTATTGACTATATTAGCAGGTCTAGGTATAACCCTAAATGTTTAGAGCATCTCAACATAATTGGCAATTAATTACATCCTAAGATATACTGTGACCTGTCCAATCTTAGTCTGTCCCTCTGCTAAGAACCTAATACTACAAACTTGGTATAACATGATATAGCAGACTTTAAGCTTTACTAATAAAAGAAATCAGTGCATCATTAGAAACAAAATTGTTTTTTCTTCTGTCACAATAATATGTCAAATGATTGAACTCTTTAAAATATTGCATATAGTTGTCCATATCAAAATTTGTGTTTGATAGGTATTCACAGATTGAAGGGTGAAAAAAAAACCTCTCTTCAAAATATTTTGTTTTATTTTAAAAGGTTAAATGTATGGGAATCTCTCTGTTTTTGAATTTGAAGAGACATTGTATCACATGGAATATGAATTTTGTGAAATGTGTCAACAGTACTTTTGTAGACACCATAGAAATTTTCTTTTTTATATCATTTCACATTGATTATAGCTTTTCATTACTCATATACATTTTATATATGATTGATATTACAGTGTCTTACCCTTTTTTTATCATTCCAATCATAATTATCACTTTCAATGACCTCTCCTTTTTGCAGTTGTAGTTTCATTTTAATTTCCTAATATTTTTTAAATCTTTCCTGTAATGTTCCTTAGCATTTCTTCTATGGTTTCTCAGACTTCTTAACACCCTTAAATCAAATTCACATTTACAAAGCATTCCAACTTTTAAGAAAACATTTTCAAAATTATGCAGTTTTTAATTAAGCAAATAAATATTGAATTCTTACAAATATGTCTTCAAGTTCCAAAAGGCATGATGTGTCCAATTGAATTGGCATAATTCTAATTTTATTTTCAAAAAGTTTAAGTACATTAAATAGCAGAGATACATTTAATTCTTATGAAAGCTATAGTAGTGTCAGTATTAATTCACTAACAGGCTAGTTTTCATGTTATTAATTTTTTGGGTTTACTTATTGGATGGATGGTTCATAAGAAAATTGTATTTCACTGAGCCTTGGGAAAACATGAAAAAAAGAGAGATTAGTACATGTAAAAAGAAACAAAAGGAAGAAGGATAAAAATGGATTAAATTGTTTCTTTTCTAGCCCTAGGAAAAGATAAGGATTACCTGGATGAATCAGAACATGCTAATTATGACCGGTCTCTGCTCATTAAAGACTTTGTTCCCAAAGATAATTCTGAATCCAAGAGAAGATTGCCTAAGGTAATGCAAATTCAACTGCCAGTAAGCCATTTCAATACCATAACTTCTAAAACCTTTCGTTTTTTGTTGGTGATAATCTATATTGTGCTGGAGAGTATAAATGGGCACAGTTTAATCGTACATATTTCACAACTCAAAAGTGAAAAGTAACGCGTAGACATTTACATTATCAGACAGAATTTTTAAAAACAATGTGAAATGTAAGATCATTCAATAATATATTCTTAGGGAGTCATTCTTTCATTTTTTTAGTGTTTTCTTCAAAGGCAGCATGGTTTAATGAGTGCTTAGATTTTAGTATTAAATGGACCAAGACTTGAATTCCAGTCCCCCTACTTACTAATTGTAGTAACTTGAGCAGGTTAATTAAAGTCACTTAGCCTTGTTTTCCTTGTCTATAAAATCAGAATTATGTTGTCTGCTTGACAAAATCCTTTGATGATTACATGAGATAACCATATGAAAGTATCTGAAGCGTAGTAAAAGCTGACCATATAACAACTTGGATGTTGAGAATACCTCATTGACACTAGAGTTTCTTCACAAATGAGCAACTGGGCTAGAATTCAGTTGGAAAAAAAGAAAAGAAAAACCTGGCTTGAACAATTGCACCATCCTTCAAAATCAGACTCTTCAAAGCTTCTGAGTGTTGCCGTCCAACACCCCTTTGATGTGTTCCCAAACCACTCCTGACTCAGTCCAAGCTTACCTTTGTGTTCTTCTTGTTTTTTTATTGATTAAAGTAGGAATGCTTTTGTAAAAGAAATTTTCAGTTTAATACAAGGAAATGCAGCTTTCCTTGTCACTGCATGACTAGTATTCACATTTATGAATATATCTTTCTCTGTGATGTTTGATGTGGTTTGTTTTGGATTAATTTTTCAAATCCCTTCATTAGTGACCACCAAAGCATTAGTGAAGAAATATGGCATGATTTAAATATAACTGTCATAAAAGAGACCAAACTTTAATAAATAGATGCAGGGAGAAATGCTTGTGCCAAATTTCTTCATTTCTCTTTGGTGTTACTTAAAGGGGTCACTGTTTTTTTTTGCCAGTAATTCTTAGGTTATCTTCACATTTCAGGGGTTTCCCTCTCTGTGCTTCATCTCCCTTTCTGTGTCTGAGTAACATAATAGATGTTTAGAGAGTCTCTACTATCTGGGAAGCATTGTTTCAAGTGACTGAGAGGGTGTTATAACAAACATTGAGGAATAATAGATGTTGTTCCTTAAGATGCCTATATCACAAGTAGGAGGACAAGTATGCTTCAAATAATTAGAAAATGAACTAAGATTAAGTAAAGTTTGTATATCTGCTTCTCTAGAATTTACCACATGCCACCAATGATACCTTCTATTTCATTATTGCTCAACAGTAGCCATTTCCCAAATCTCACTTTGACTAAACTTGAACTTTAGAATATAAAGTGAAGAAAAAATAGTTAAACCTGCATGCATGTTTTGGTTTTGACATTAAATTAAGAAATGATGTGTGATGATGGCAACAGGCCACCGTTGTTCAATCCACAAAACTCTAGTCTGATGTCTTACTGAATCTACCTGATAATATAAACTTCTACTATTACATTTCTATTCAAATTGTATAAATGTCATGCATCACCTGGAAGATTTTGGACTTGCACTTCTAGCTTCTGTCAAAATATATACACTTTTATCCTTTTCATAAGTTGGAGCACAACACAAATTCCATTTGAACAAATTGTTCCATTACAACAACAACAACAATAACAACAACAAAAATATATTTAAAAGCCATTAGCTGGTGACTTGCTTGCAAAGCTTATCTTCAAATGAAGGGAAAAATACTCTGCGTAGAATACATCCTTTGTGTACATTTGCCACAGGGAACCTCAAAAAGCAATGACCTATATATCTACTGTTTGGATTACTATCTGGATACCCTTCAATATATAAATGTATTGATTTCCTCTTATTCTACTCCACCATTAAGTGATATGAGCATATATGTGTATATAACAGAGGGTACCGAAAAAAATGTATACACTTTTTAAGAAAGGACAAAAACTCTATTAAAATTACACGGACGGTAACCATGTTAAGCACCTCGTGTAATTGCAGAAGTCAGATATGAATTGTATTCATCTATTGTTATCAGTATATATTGAGTATTACAATTTTAATGCATTTTTTTCCTTTCTTAAAATGTACATGCATTTTTTGACACCCTCTGTATGTGTGAATATATTATGACATCTATATATATATGTGTGTGTGTATATATATATATATATATATATATATATATACTTTTTTTAATTGTATCTTCTGAAATTGAAAATATTCATTCATTTATGCCCTACAAAATAGCAACTTTCATATGGTTTAAATTAATATGTATTAATATATATGTGTATATAATTGTGTGGCTGAACATCTGTGCCACACACATTATTTACTTAGGAAGATTTTACTGGTTGCAACTTGCCCCACACATATTAGGCAATGTATCTGATATTTTATTTCTTCACAAAAATTACTCAATTATAAAGGAGTCATTTTAGAGATGACAAAACAAATTTATAAAGAGGCAAAAGAAAGGGAGCACAAACTTTAGGGAAAAGTGAATCCTAATATAAACTGCATTGTGAGAATGGCAGTTACTGAATTACAGAAAGCAAATAGAGCTTCCTCACAAAATTTGTCATCAGCTATAAAGTAGGTTCATAGGAAATAACACCTCCAAGGTGGAGTCTTACGGTGAATTTAAGAGGCAACTGTTAAGTTTGTCAACTGTAAAACAAACAAACAAATCTAGAAATAATTCTGACTAGTTTATTGGGCACTGTGTAAATAGACTTTATATCTGTTTGATAATTTGGTTTGTCAACCATTGTGCACACATTTTCTGAATGATCTTGAGTCAGCATGGTAAATTTTTATTCTGATCATGTATCTACTACTTATAATAATTTAGTATGCTAAATATATTTGTAAGGCACTATAGTTTGTTCTGGAATTAATCTTCAGAACAGTAAATTATATATAGAATATTTCGCTTCAGATCATGAAATTTTAGCATGTTACTTATTTATACTAAATTTCTTTAATATATTAGAAATTAAAAACATCTGCAATATTGAGATTTAAGGTGATGAAGTGATATTGATAGAATAATAGGGTATATATTTTACTTATTTGGAAGATAGTATGTACAAAGCTTTGCACTGTAGGACAGAGAAAGACAGCACACAGAGACAGGTTTTGCTGTCGTACTGGGATGCAGTTCAGAATGCATGCTTATAAACGGAGAAAACTAAGAGCTCTGGAAATTAGACATGACCCTAAATGTGGGAGAAGTCTAGATTTAGCTGGCCTCACACTTTATGACAGAAGCCATATTTAAATATCTCAGAGTCGTTGTCGTAATAGAAAATTGGCTCCAGTTCTTTCTTTCCTATATTTACTCTATTTTCAATGAGACTGCGGCTCCTCTCATCAAGAGGTGGAATCTATTGCACTGACCTAGGGACTTGCTCTAGCCAATAGACTGTTGTAGAGGTGACAATGTTTCAGTACTGAACTTTATACCCAGAAGATCTTACACTCCCATTCTTTGTCTTGGGACTCTGCCCCCCACCATGTGGAAAGTCCCAGTTAGTCTGCAGGAGGATGAGACCATGTGGACCAGAACCTAGTGAGCCCAGTTGCCCAGCTCAGGCAGAGATAGGAGAAAATCCAGTGGCAAACAAAGATCAGGAAACTCAGATTCATGAAAAAGTCCTCTTGAGACCAGAAGAACTATCCAGCTTGGCTTAGCCTACGCATAAAATCGTAAGCTAAATAAAATTTAAAAGTTTGGATATGGTTTATTTTTCAGTGATAGCTACAGGAGACAGCCATAAATGTTAAAAAATAGTACGTTGGCTGGTACCAATAATTGTGGATATCGGGTGAATTCTTTTTCAGTTACTGGGAATAGCTGCAAAATTGTGCCTGAGTTTTCCACAACATACTCATATTATCCACTTAACGCTATAAAACCCAAGTATATTTTGAACATTATAACCTAAGTTGGTTGGTATCTAAGCAACCTATCTAAAGCTTAGTGAAATTATGTTAAAAAAAATAGTAACTATTTACAAAAGTGCTTTGTTAGTGATAACATTAAATTAGGGCAAAATTTTACGATTACCTTCCATTGAACTATATGTGTACAGTTAGCAGCAGTCACAAACACCCAATAAAAACGGTAAAGAAATAATTTTTTTAAAGGCAAGTGTATTTCCTTTCAACATTTTGGCAAAATGGTTCCATCATACCTGTGTTATCCACAGGGGAAATTTCAGGAAGCAAAGTTATAATGAAAGAACAGGAAAAATTCTATAAATTCATACACTGGAGTTCTTGCGCTCACTGCAAGTAAAGTTCTGGAGTGGAGAGGGGTTGTTTTTTAAGATAGTTTGGGTAAATATTGCGTCTCTCTGTATCATTACATGGAGAGCACTGTGAATAATGCTTGAAAATAAGGTCCTATAGCCAACTGGATGAGCCTCAGAAGCAGATGATTCTCTCCATGAAGGAGCGATGCCTTACATACCAACCAAGGCCTCTAGATGTGGACAATGTACAGGGAATGCCTACAATTAATCTAGATTAGAAGAAATAAACCTGTGAAGCAGAGTCCATGGTTCCTGTAGTAGCCATTCATGAAGAGTTTACTGCTTCCATTGTCTCTTGGGATGCCAAAAATAACCACAGCTGTTGCCAATAATGAGTCTAGGACTATGAATCTGTATTTCAAATTACAGTGACATCTCTTACACAATGTTGGCTTGCAAATTAGACAGGATAGAGGTTATGGAACAGGAAAATCTTGACATGAATATTTTAGCAATTCATTAAATTTAAATCACAAGGCCATTCAATTTGACTGTGTCAACTGGCATTGGCAGATGGTGTTCGTCTTTAACGCAGTTGGTGTCTTTTCTGTGAAGACACGTGATACTGATCGTATGCAGGAGGAGGAGGAGGTGGGAGAAAGATGGCCTCTTCAGTTTTATAATGTACCTTTTGTGTGGGCATTGGCAAGTATTTCATTTGTCTCCATCGCTCTTTGCCTCTAAATTATATGTAGGGTTTACTATACTGAACTTGCATATTTTTTCCCAGCAATTGGGACATAATGATGACTTAAACTGCAAGATAAATGACTAAACTTGGCCCTATATGACTACGTTAATTGACAAGATTTTACATGAAATTAAATGCTAATTATTTGCATTTATTGGGATAGTTTCTATAAAAAAAAAAGAAAGTTAGTACTTCTTTAACTTTAGAACCTGAAGTAATACTTTTTTTTTTTTACGTTTAGTGATATCATTATGGAAAATGATACCCTAACATTTGATTTTCATATAAAATAGGCACATACAGAAAAATTATCTTGGTTTATGAACATTTCTGGCCATTGTCTTAAATTTATCTTCTTGCCTAGTATTAAGAAGACTCTTTTCCAGAAGCCCAAAGGATGCTGGTCTTCTCTAGAGTCTTTCATGCTGAAGAGGGCGTTATTCTCCTTGCAGACATAAGCAGCATCCCCCTCCCATTGTGTCAGTTAATTGCTTATTTTGACCATCAGAAGCCCATCATAGAAAGTGGTGAGGACATGTTCTACACGAGCTGATTGCTAGTGTATATTTTCCAAAGATTTGGTATACAATTTTCCAGAATCCCTGCACCATATCTGTGGATTGCTATAACCAAAAACTGTGTGTGCTATGATAGAGCTAGTATTATAAACCAGTAAAGAAATATCGGTGCTTCAAAAAGTGTGCAAATGTTCTCACAATAGCTGGCCAATCATTCAGAAGGGATTGAAATATTTTTAGTTACCTTCCTCACATCTTACACCAAAATGAATTTAAGAGCTAAATCGTCAATAAATTCAAAATTAATGTGTAAAAATAAAATATGCATTTTTTTAAATCACAGAATTAAATAAATGGCCTTTCTAAATAGCTTTTGTAAACCAACAAAGAAATTAGTCACGGAAAGCTTAATAGATTTGACTGTTTAAATACTAATCAGTATCAAAATTACGGTAAAATTTAAAAGTAAGAGATACACTTAAAATGTGGTGATGAGTTGACATACTGGAAATATACATGCAAAAGGATGGTTAATGTTCTTAATCTGCAAAGATGTCACAATAATACAATAAATACAAGAACAAAAAATAATTACAAAATAGTATAATATTAACACGTAAAATGATTAGCAGTACTAATAACTGCAGGAATACAAATGTAAGCAGTGTTTTTTTAAACCAAATTAGAAAACATTTTAAAACAAAATAAAACCCAGAATTGACCCTATAAATTGTCAGTGTTATTTATTGCTCATAGATGCATATATTGATCCAAATTTTATAGTAAACAATTTGAAAATAAGGATTAAAAGCCTTCAGATAATCTCACCCTTTGATTCACTCTAGGAATTTATCCAGACCATGTAATTAGATGTTAGCCCAAATAGTTATGTTCAGGGATGCTCCTGACCCTATAATCTGTGAGGGGATGTTGCAGGGGGACAAAGCTCTCAAATGTTCCAGGGTAAAAGATAAAATT
Source organism: Rhinolophus ferrumequinum (assembly GCF_004115265.2). Lineage (NCBI taxonomy): Eukaryota > Metazoa > Chordata > Mammalia > Chiroptera > Rhinolophidae > Rhinolophus > Rhinolophus ferrumequinum. The sequence continues at coordinate 29,768,146 of NC_046294.1, read as the reverse complement.
AAAAATAGCAGTGCCCTCAAACAATGAGATTGAAAACACCCCCCCCCCCAGTATGATTATATATAAAAGTAGTTACTAAAAACAGTATGTGCAGTTTGATACCAATTGTATAAAAATATCTAGCTCTTTTCCATTGAGAAAATGCTTAGAATTATGTACAACAAATTACAGCATGTATCACTGGATGGTAAAATTCAAAAAACAAAGTTTATTTCATGTATTCTTAAACTTAAGGCATACATATTATGATGTTATCATTCCCATTTTAAAATTTTACACAGCTCATAAATGATTAAGCCAAGATTTGAAATAAGATGATTCTGTTTCCCAAACATGCTGTTCTGCTTTGCTCCACTGGCAAAACAAGAGCAATTCAGAACGTTCCTTTATGATGGTCTGGTAACCATCGTAAGTAGCATTTTAGTTGGTCCCCTAATGTGTATTGATCACTTATACAACAGAAGCTGTGGTAAGCACTTTGTATGCATTATCTCATTTAAATCTCCTAATAGCTCAATGAGAGTTAGTAGTAGTAGTCTCACTTTACTAATGAAGAAAATAACGTTAAAGAGGTAAGTTTCTGGCCTGTCTCTCAGCTAGGCAGGAGTAGACCTGGATTGTACCATGGGTCTTTGATTCCAGAACCCTATGCTTCTCTGACACCAGTTCAATAGTTAACTAAGAAATACACTCACATATATTAATCAGACCTTTCTAAAGCCCTAAAGCATGAAGTAGGCAGCTCTACATTTTAATAATTGTCAGGTTAACTCACAACATCCCAGGAGTGGATTGACCTGTTTGTAATTTACTCTTGTATAAACAAACAAATAAAAATAGAGTTTGTTATAAACTTAATACTAAACCTCAGCAAAAATAGTGAAAAGGGAGAAGTTGTATAGTCCTTGGCATTACATAATACTCAATGGACTACGTAAATATTTGGAATTCATTTCAAATATTTTCCATTCCCTGACAGAACTCCCCTTTTCTGATTGACAAGGGGAGTTTAATCATTTTCTGATTGAACTCCCCTTGTCAATCAGAAAAAGCAAAACAAATGAAAACCAGTCCACGCTGTGCCTTGCGCAAAAGCCCCTACAGCTGCCAACAGCTGTTACTAGTGCAGAATGCTATGATATCAAGGCATGGAGTCGTTCTAATTATTAGAATACATTTAGGTGAGGGATGGATTCTGCTGGGGCAGTTGTCTATAGTTCCTTCAAAAACTATAGAGGAAAAATGTGCCTGTCTACTGAGGAAGTCTTATTTTATAACAAATTCAGCGAAACACACAAGATGCCGTACACATTTTCCCTTTCCTGGCAGTAACGTCTTGATAATTAGACATATAGTAGCAGGCTTCCCCAGTCCCCAACTTTACCAATTTCCCCAGAAGTTCTAAAGAACTCATAGTGGGAGATGCTTCTCCTCAGCCTCGCTTGAGTATGTTAGCTCTAAAATGAGAGCTGCAGTAACTTGTCTGCAGAAATTTTACATATGTCTATGGGATGTGAACGTCAATTCAATATGTCAGTGGGTGAGCATACCAGTGAAATGGTACAGATAATGTTGTTCTACTTGATATTTATACATTTGATCAATGATAGGCTCACATTAAACTAATTTTCTAACTGCTTAGATATGAAGGCAGCCGGAGAAGTCAGATCAAAACTAATGTTGTTTTAATACATTAAAAGTCAAAGCTACCTCATTAATCTCCCACCTGCAGGTTATGGAGGTAACCAGGTAACCAGGCCCCCCAGGTAATGTATGTGTATCAGAAGGCTCACAAGATTGAGAGCTGAAACACTAACAGTAATGATAATATTACATTGTTACAACAGCTAACATCTGTTAAGGACCTCTCAGGGATTTTGTTGATGACCTGTATGTATTCTTTGAGCCTCACAAGGACTCTGAAAAGGTAGAGTCTATTTTCACCCACATTTCATAGGTGAGGAAATGGAGACTCAGAATGGCAAAGTGACTTCCCTATGATCGTACAGCTGGGTATGCAGTAGGCAGGAATGATATGAGACCACCACACTGTTAAGCGTGTGCTGTGCTGTACACAATGGAGGTGTATGCACAAGAGCTATGGAAGCCTAGGAACACGTGCCTCAGGTAGTTAGAGAGCAAGTTTGCATTACTGGGGAGCGACCGTGTCCATTAGGGTCCATGCTTATTGTGCTTTCTTTGCTGTTTTATGCTTACGAGAAAAATAATAGAATGTCACTCCTCTGCTCCGATCCTGATGAGTTGTCAAATACTCATTCTGTCTCTGCTGCACATGGCCCTTCACCCCCTATATCCTTTCCTCCACTCACATTGGCACGCAAACTTCTTAATCTCGCCAAACGAGTTCATCAGAATAGTCATATTTTGAGCAACTATCACTGTTCACAAAGGACAAAAAAGTCAAAAATAAAACTCTGCTGCATTTATTAAATAATTTCTGACCTTGTGGAATTTTTAAAGATTGCTTTGTTGCTGTTGACTTCTCTGCAAGATAAAAATCAAGATTCCAGATAACGATCCCAGTCATGGACAGCTAAATGATTTTATTAATCCCTTGATGCCACAGGCAATTTCTACACAGGGATTACAGTAACCTACTTTTTGATGTTTAAAGGTTTCAGACTATTGTGTGAAGTTAAAATTTCCTATTTTGTGAGCTTATTAGAAAACCAGTTTTTAAGTATACTGATTAACTCAAAGCCAGTCATATCCATTACATGTTTGCTGCTTAGATCAGTGTCTTGTCAGTCCCAATTACAAGTTGTCCTGTGGAGGCTTTCTTGACAGAAATAAATCAAATCTTTTTGCATCTTATTATGTGAATGTTAACCACAGGTTGGCAGGGCAAAAAGATTCAATTATACTTATTTACTTATTTATTTTTACGTAACAGTTACTCTATAGCTTTCAGATTACAATCGCTTCATTGTATTCAACCCAGAGCCAATACAACACAATGTCAAGTTTAACAGATGCAGGACTTTTCAGAAACCACAAAGGTTTCCATTATACCTTTCTCTAATGAACAAGAAAATGAGGCAATTTCCATGAAAAAAAAGAAAAAACACATAGGAAATCCCAGTGAACTTCACTCAGCTATCAAAAAACATTACCTGGCTCACCAATAAAAAAGTTGTGTTTGCCAGAGCACTAACTATTATTCAGATTGAAACATACCTCCCACCTTCTATGTTAATCTGTCCAATTTATTCAAATAACATAAAGTATAATACATTCTTAAAAATTGACAGTAAAATCCTCAAAATGTCACTGACATTATATGACTAAATGTCACTTAGGTGAATCATACATAGATATTTAACCAATGACACAGGAAGGCAGCCCCTAACGCACCCCATTACCACCTCCCTTAAAATAAAGTAATAAAAAAAAAATGCAGCTATTCTCATAAAAAGATGAGATGTCTTTTTTTTTTTTAAATCATTATTCATACTCAGGCATTTAAAGAGTTGTCTAAACACCCTCCAGTCAAATGCTTTGTGCAGCATTCAATATGTAACGCTCTAGCTAATGGAAAAAGCAGGCGTGGAAGGGAGAACTTTCTGTTGTCACGCTGAAGAGTGCTTTAAAGAAGATTGTCATTTGAGACTGTTGTCAGCAATGAAGAATTCCAAATGCAGCTGAACTGAGAATTCTGACTGTGGTATGTTTAAAAGTATATTAATCTAAGTAGTCTATCTTACCTTTCTGTTTTCTTAAAGATATCTAGATAAGCCAATTAAGAATAATTGATATTGATTTCAGAATCGGGGATGAGTACATCTGTTATTTCAAAATATTAGACATTTATTTTTAGAAATAAGAAATATGTGATCTACATAGTTATATTTCAAGCATCAGTGTTTTTCTTGCATGGAAAACAAATTCTGACTCTCTAAAGTCTTGGCTGTTTTTAAATGCATTTGAATATTAGTTTCATTGAAACAATTATTCACAAAGTCTGTTCTGAATTAGTTCTGGATTCAAAAATATATAAAATAGAATTATTGGAAAAGAACTTACTTTAAAATACTAAGAAATTATTTTATGCATGATATTTTAGTAAATATTTTCATTCAAAGTAGAAAATCTGAGGAAAAATATGAACTTGAAGCATATCTCATAGCATTAAATGTTAAACAAGTAACACAACTGTGAAATTCACTATGATTTAAGTTAGGGAACAAAAGATTTCCAAACTGCTGTCTTTAGTGTCTCATGGTTTTAAATGTGATAAGAAAATTAATTTTGTACCATTCTGAAAGCTTTATTTTGATTTCTTTGTTTAAAAATGTCAACTGCTTCCCTTTGGAGATGAGAGGTTCAACTTCTAAATCTTCATTCAACGTTAGGTCACTTGGAATGGATAATCACGTGTATGGAAATAAGTTATTTATTTAAGAAGAATAAGCACTTAAAAGATTCCTTATATAGTATTTAAAATATAAAAATCAGTGAGCAGGAAAGGTATACTTAAATTTACTTTCTGTAAATTGCTTTTACTAAGAAGATATATATGTAAAGCTCACATATTTAAAAAAATGTTTCTGTCATTGAGAACCCAATAGAAAACCACAGTCTATGCTCCATCATAGACTATTCTACTTAGAAGGGCTTGGCTTTGGTTTTCATTAGGTAAACCAGAAAACCTTTATTTTCAGTAAATTAAACATGGATAGAGACAGAATAATATAAGTTCAAAAACAGCACTTTGTACAATGCTTGTTACATTATAGAAATTCAATCAATACTTTTGTTCTCTTTCCTTTAGTTCCCTTTTAACTTTTTAGAAAAGTGTTTACATTTGCTTCATAATTTTTACTCTTGCCATAAATATGTTTTATTAGATGGTATTTGGACTTACATTTGATCCAATTATATATATCAGGTGTTTTGGATCCAGTCTGAAGTCTCATCTTCAATGATAACATTTTCTATCTTCTTTGTAACCCCATTGATACTGTGTTGCCCAACGAACCAGCTCTGTTTCATAGGATACTCCAAATATGTAAAACGAATGAATCCCCTTAAATAAAATAACTAAAGTCACTATGTGAAAAATTCACCTGAAAGGCAAAGTGTCTGATAAATCACGCTGATCAAGTCGTTATTTGAACCGTCTTAAGAGAAGTAGGAAATGCAATTTTGCCGGAGTTCTATCTGATTTTAACTGAATTAATACTCATCAGTATGAAAGTAGCTTTCCATTTGAAGACTCTTTTCAGGGAAGAATATGTGCTGTAGGATTACACTTAATGTTCATAAGAAACATGGGCATTTTGCAATCTTAAAAGCAAACTTATAAGCAGAATTATCACTAATTGTTAGATTAAAATGTTTAAAAAATTATTTGGGGGCATTTTTTCTCAGTAAAATGATAGATTATTTTCAGTGATATTTAAGGTTCAAATCTCACATTCTAAGAATTGTGACTGTAGCAACTTTCATTCAAAACGTGTATGTTTGTGTTTCTAAGCAGGTACTTTATAACACTGGTTGTCCAACTGGGAATATCAGAATCACATATAGGGCTTATGGAAAAAACAGGTGACTGGGCTGTATCCCCAGAGCTTCTGATAACAGTAATTCCAGTTGAGTCCTGAGAATTTGCATTTCTAACAAGTTCTCAGATGAAGTTGATGGTTGATGCCGCTGGTGCTGGTACCACATTTGAGAACCACTGCCTTAAAAGTCCTCTAATATCTACAGTCTGCTCTGCATTTTGTACCCACCATGTACCAAATAAGCTAAGTCTAGATATGTATTAATGAATGAAACAGGTAAAATGCCTACCCTTGCAAAGTTTGCAGTCCAGTGGACGAGTCATAAAATAAATAAGTAAACCAACACATAAATATCTATTTACCAGCTGTGCTTAAGTGGGTCATTAAGTAGTGGAAGAGGAGCTCTTCAGGGTGATTAGGGAAGCAACCTCTCAGAAGGTATTAAAGGCAAGAACTGAAAGCTGAGAAGTCAGCCAAGGGAACGAGCAGGGAAAAGAGGTATTCTAAGCAGAGCTGTCCTCTGTGAGGGCTCTGGGGTGGGAAAAAGCATGGTGTTTTGAGAAATTGATATGTGGCCTATGTGGCAGGAACACAGAGACTGACCCTTAGGATGACTGAGGAAAAGAGGAGAGAGAAAGGAGAGCAAGCACGATATTGCAGGGGGCCTGTGATGGGGAGTTTGTCTCTTATTGTAAGCTTACAGGGTTTTGAACAGATTTTTGTTTTCATAAACCCACTGTGTACATGAGGGTGGGGAACAATGGCAGAAGTGGGGATGGCTTTACAGTAGTCTAGCTGAAAGATGATGATGGTTTAGCCCGGAATGGTCGCAGTTCAGGTACATATATCAATTTCCAACATCAAAATGTGGAAGGCCAGTTAGATATGTAACCACAGAAGTAGCAATTATTAGAAAATCACAGTGGGGTTGATTTTGATATGGGAGCATGCCTAGGAAGTGAAAAAATAAAACAGGTTAGAAAGCAATATTGTAATTGTGTGTATCTGTGTGTGTGAGCACACACGCGCGAGAGAGAAAACAACTGTAATAGTGGGATTACAGATGATTTTTATTGCCTTTTATATGGAATAAAAACAATCTACATTTTTATAAAATTCCTAAATTCAAATATTTCATTGAAAAGAAAAAAACTGTGACTTTGAAAAAATAATCACAAGTTGAATGAGTCATTCGCTTAGTGTGAAAATGTGTGTGTGTGTGTGTGTGTGTGTGTGTGTGTGCGCGCACTCACATAGACATTCCGGGCACTGTATAAAGTACAGTAGATACAAAATTAATAAAATATAATTCCTATCCTCAAAAAGTGTGTAGTTTATTGGGGAAGATAAGAAATTGGGTATAAGAGCAATGGGTCACAAATGTTAGAGTGCCTGAGAATTATCCTTTAATGTTATTTCACAGCCCTTCCAGTTACCAATCACAACCAACACCCTAATAGGTTATGAATACACTCCCCCTTTTTCATGCCCAGGCCTTTGCATGTTGAGTTCCCTCTACTTAGGAATGCTCATACTTCCCCTCCTTCGATTTCATTTTTCAGGAATCGAATCACGTATCACTTTTCTAAAGACTATTTGTAGAGTTGTGTTCCATATACTTCCTGCCCCCACACATGCGTAGTCTCCACCATTATCGACATTACTCACCAGAATGATACATTTTTTTTTTTAACCAAAAATGAACCTACGTTGACACATCACTCAAAGTCATAGCTTACCTTAGGGTTCACTCTTGGTGTTTTACAGCCTACGGATTTGAACAAATGCATAATGACGTATATCCATCATTGTAAGATCCTACGGAGGATTTTCACTGCTGTAAAAATCCCCTGTGCTCTGCCTACTCACCTCTCTACCCCCGCACCCCCACCAGCAAACACTGATCTTTTCCTTAGTGTTTTTATTGTCTTCATAGTTTTGCCTTTTTCAGATTGTCATATAGTTGGAGTTGTACAATATGTAGCCTGCTCAGATTGGCTTCTTTCACTTAGTAATATGCATTTAAGGTTCCTCCATGTCTTTTCATGGCTTTATAGCTGATTTCCTTTTAATGCTGAATGATATTCCACTACCTGGATGTACCACAGTTTATGCATTCACATACAGAAGGACATCTTGATTGCTTCAAAGTTTGGCAGTTATGAATAAAGCTGCTATAAACATCCATGTGCAGGTTTTTTCTGTGGACATAGCGTTTTGACTCCTTTGTGTAAACACCAAGGATCAGGATCGCTAGATCATACGGTGAGAATATGTTTAGTTTTTAAGAAACCACCAAACTGTCTTCCAAAGTGGCTGTACCATTTTGTGTTCCTGGCAGCAATGTGTGAGAGTTTCTGTTGCTCCTCATCCTCACCAGTGTTTGGTGGTGTTAGTAATGTTCCAGATTTCGGCCATTCTAACTGTTGTGTAGTGGTATCCCATTGTTGTTTTCATGTGTATTTCCCTGATGACATATGTGGGGACATCTTTTCCTATGCTTATTTGCCATATATGTCTCTTCTTTGGTGAAGTGTTTGGTAAGGCCTTTACCTCAGTTTTCAATCAGATTGTTGGTTTTATTAATGCTGAGTTTTAATACTTATATATATTTAATACATATATATATATATATATATATATGTATGTTAGGTAACAGTCCTTTAGCCAATGTGTCTTTTGCAAATATTTTCTACCAGTCTGTGGCATCTCCTTTAATTCTTTTGATATTGTCTTTCACAGAGCAGGATTTTAATGAAGTCCAGTTTATGAATTATTTTTCATGGATTATATCTTTGATAATGCATCTTAAAAGGTATCGCCGTACACAAGGTCATCTGGGTTTAATCCTATGTTACCTTGGATTATTATAGTTTTGCATTTTTCATTTAGGTCTGTGATCGATTTTATTTTAATTTTTGTGAAATGTAAAGTCTGTGTCTAGATTTAGTTTTTTGCATTTGGATGTCCAATTCTATCACCATTTGTTGAAGAGAACATATCATTTCTGAATGAAGACTTTTTTCCTCTCTGTGTAGAGTTAGTATATCTTTTCTCTCAAAACATTTGCACCTACCCCTCCTATAGCACAAATCACACCAAACTGTAATTACTTGTCCTCCTATCTTTCTACCTTACTAAATTACTCTCTCTTAAAGGATGAGTACCGTGGATTATTTTTCTTTGTAATTACATTAGTACCTTGCACAGAGTCTGACTCATAATAGGAGCTCACAATAAACTTGTAAAATGAGTGAATATAAAAGAGAATATTAGGAAAACATTGCATCTGTAGGTGGAATAAAGTTACTAGTCTGGCCTTCAAGAGTTAAAGTAAAGTTTATGAAGGAGGAGGAAATTAATCTTGTGTTTAAAAAGGAATACAAATTTTTGAGTAATTTTGCTCTAGGAATTTGCATTAATAAAATAGTTATAGAGGTTAACAGAGATGTATGAACAAGGGTCTTTATTGCGTCGTTATGAATCATAGCAAATAATAATTAAGTAAAACAAGCCTTAATATCCTTCAGTAAAAGGTAAACAAAAAATGATGTAACCATACAAAGAAGTGTTCAACTCTTTCAAACTGCAGTAGGCGTAGCCAGCCTGCACCACTCATCCTGTTGTGGACCAACGGCACAACAGTAAATAAAACATAGGAATATAAAATTGTAGTATTCCCCACCTCTGGGTCTGGGATACCCTGACCCAGCAGACCGACTCCACAGGAGCTGCTGAGACAACCAAGCCTCAGACACTCCTCCCTGAAAAGAAAAAGTTTCAGGAATCCCAGTATTATGTATCCTTGATCTCGTGTGTATTCCTTTCACTTAAACAAGATGAAAATAACTCATCACTCTCACTTGGAACAGCCTTTGCTTTCCGGCTAACTCAGATGAAATTGAATAACCCTTTAGGTATTGATGTAGAGATGTATAATGGACTTTTCCTATGGTTTTATCCAAACATCACTTCCTTTGCTGTTCATATGGGAGTGATCCTCTTTCCCTACCCTAATATAGCCTATAGAATTCTCTATCCGCTTAGCTATAATAACAAATACAGTCATGGATAAGGTCCCCAAGCTGAATTCACTCTGGGATGTTCTCCCAGAACTATAGGGAAAGATGCTCCTTCCCCAAATACAGGAAATAAACATGTTTTTAGAAGGAAGTAATGAGACAAACAGAAAAACATACAAAAGAGCAAACAAAAACAGAATTAAGATATGGAGAGAGTAAATATAATTGTAGAGATTGTGAGAATCCTGACAACTGCATTTGAATAATATGCTTGAAGCTAACTAGCTCTACTACTGGGCTTTTTGGAGGTAGAGAGCTGAATAATTTTTACTGTATGAACAGAAAAAGCTTTAGGGAGTTGGGGGGAGTCATGATTGGCTGGCTTGCATTGGATTTCTGTCATTTGGAACTGATAATGTCCTGATTGATATAGATACCCGTGATATACAGTTGAATAAGAACAGATTTTATAACAGTATATATAAAATTCTGTGTGTGTGTCTGCATTATGTATTGAATATTATATATCATGTAATATGTATGCACACACACATATATGTGCATCTATATTGTTGGGAGAGAGAGGAGAGAATGAGAGAAAACTCTGAACTTGTAATTGCAATTATCTTTGAGTTGTTATCTTTAGAACAACTCTTTATTTTGTATTGATCTCTTTATTTAGTCTCTTTATTTTGTATTGATCATGTGTTATTTGAAAAACAAAAGCAGAATTGGGAAGAATAAATAGGGAGTTGCAAAATGCTATTGTTAAGAGCAGAGGAAAGATTGGAATAGGAGAAGCAGCATAAGCAGAAGTTTAGCATCTGGATTAGATCATGTACTCGTATGTGCAGCAACCAAGGCACTGAGAAGTAAGTTGAACATAAATATGTTACACGTGTATCTAGGAAAACTCGCTTCTGAGAAATTATCTGACTTCAGATGTTTCCGTATGAGGAGAGTTCATATATGCATATGGAGTTCTATTTATGTTTATTCCATTGTATTGTCTAAAAATATAGTTAACATCTTTTTAAAAGACATATATTCATCAATAAAGCAAATATTCTTTAGGAGATTTATTCATTAAAAAAATTACAAGAGGGATTAAGTGGTTAGAAAAGAATATTTTTAGGATCCCGAAATAGAGGCCTTTGGACTTACATTGTAACTATGTTTATGTTTTTTCTTGGTGATGTCACTGCATTGGAAAACAATATTTTCAAAAACTGTAAATGCTTGCCAGAGTGCTCAAAATGTTTATGTGTTTATAGACGTAATTTTTCATCTCAGTCTTTCTTAGGTAAGCCATTCTTCTTTTGGTAACAAGAAGCTATGCAGGGTACTGCCTTCAACGGTTTCTCATTCTGACATGAGGTGTTAAAGTTTAGCAGAGGCTACTGGCATTTTTGACACTTAAGTAAAATGTTTTTCTTTAATGAACATTTAAGCAGCCATCCCAAAAAGAAAGGGATCCTGGAATATGGGCAAGATTAGAGAAGCTACTACTCTTGATGAAATTGGACCTTGGAATCTGTCATCTTTGTTTGATAGGGTCCTAAAGTGGTACTGGGTCAAAACTGGCAGACAGCAGGGATGGCTTTTCGTGGGAAAAAATAGCATTATCTAAATATATCTAAATATATGTTGAACTGTTTATTCAGAATTATCTCGAATGCTTTGTGCTCCTAGTCCATCATCACTTGATGGAGTTGCCACACTGCAACCTTATTTGTAAGGACTCTTTGGTTACTTACAATTGTTTGGCTTCCAAAGTCTCTAAAAAGTCAGTCACAGCAATCTTTTATCCCCAAAACCACTGCATTCTTAATTCCCTTTATTCCTGCACTATGGTGGTTCCTAATAGTGGGAGGTTAAAAAGCTTCAAAACTCTAGCTCCCCAAAACTCTGCTTGTAAAGCAGATTATTTATCCTGTGTAAACTCATCTGCTGTGAGCAGCTCCAGTCAGATGCCCTGCCTTGGAATGGACCGAGTTCCCAGAGACTATTATAAAATTCATGTTTTTTTCTGCTTTCTCCCTTATATGTAATTTATTCCTGTGCATCACCTCCTTATCATAAAGGAATTATGGAAATGGCGAAAGAGAGACAATAGCCAATTGGGGATTTGGGGGAGTCTGAATCGTTATAATTTTAAGGATCATATATAAGTTTTGAGAGTGAATTATTGACTGTATTTGCTAACTCTCCTATCTGATCGAACTCATATACACCCACCATATATCACACACTAGACTGTGCAACACATAAACTGTTGTAAATGACAAAGATATGGTCTCTGTCTTCATGGAATTGTCATATATAAGTAGTGGTGGTAAAAGGACTCCGCAAAAAAAAAAAAAAAAAAAAAGCATTTGCTGATTTCCATGATGTAAATACTCCTCTTGGCCTATTTAAACTACCAGTGTGACCAAAATTTCTGAAAATTTACAGATCGGTTCTTGTGAGCATGTGCAAGTTGGCAAATAGGGAAAGATCTCAGTTTAAAGATGGGTATTTAGAAAAGGGAAGCAGGATATCAGAATGCTTCACTACCAGGAGGCCCCAAAAAGTCCCAGATAAGGAACCAGCTGTGTTTCTTGTTCTCCCTCACCACTTTATTTTTGCTTTTGGTTATGGAAAGATAATCATAAGAAATTATGGGGTTTTTTTGACCCAGCTCATCCACATCCTCTCCGCACCCAGATGGAAAACAGATGAATTTTAATCCATTCTTCCTGCATAGTCCCCGTCTCCTTTTCCGTGTCCATCTTCTTCCAAACAGCACTAGACTTAGGGCAGCCCCCCTCTGCAGTTTATAATTTTCTGAAGTTTTCTTAAAAACATAAAATAATGTAAAAGTTCAAAGACAAAACATTTAACCGTTTATACATTCTTTATTAACTGATACCTTATGCTAAGGATATTTAATTTGTTCATAAGTACAGTTTAATATTTTCTCTAAATATCGTTTGTAAGTTCTAAAGCCAAAGAATGTCACCTTTAAATCAGTCCTAAAAAGGACAAGGGCTTCTCTGTTTTCCAGTGCCTCATTCCAATATGGATAAGAACAAATATGTTGATTATGAGCCATGCGCCATGTGCCGTGACCTGGGAATGACTTAGGTATCTAGAATTAAAATGGTGTTTGATAAACTTGGGTTCTCCTCGAAGCATTAGAATGAGACCAAGCTTTAGTGTTTCAGGAATGGGTTAGGGAGCTGAGATGTGTGTATCTTCGACTTTTCTTCCACTCCCCTGTGTCACTTCTAGAGTGAGTGTTCATAGATGTTTCTGCCTCAATGGTTATGATACCATATGATCTGTATTTTTTTCTTCTAGTTTATATATTTATAGTTTTTTGGCTTTTTTATTTTTTTTGGCGTGTCCCTGAACTTACACAGTCATTCTACTTATATGTTATCTGATTAGTAGAATCTATTTTTTCAGTTAAGCTACCTTTGGTCAGTCCCATCTTGAGTGATAACTTCCTATATTACCTTCTGGTCAGTAGTTATCTCTTTATACATGTAATTTAAAATGCTTGCTATTTGCCTGACAGTCATTTATCATTTAAAGCCTGCCTACTTGTTGTATTAAAATACTCCTCTTTTATATGCATGTATTCCTCATCCTGTTCCTATTCAAAGTATCATCATGTAATAACTACAACAGTACATGCACTGCCTTGCCTGTCCCCTGATCACTTTAGATAAATCCACTTACTTATGCCCATGGCTGGACTGTAAGGCTATGTCTGTCATGTGCACTGTTTTTCACTCATGCCGAAAATAGCAACCAGGACAGAGGAACACTAAATCAATACTTGTTAAGGAGTACTTAATTCTATACTGTAGGGAATATTTTTCTTTTATTTTGTGAATGAGGAAACCAATGAGCACAGAGATTAGTAAAATCCAGGTCCAGGTAACTAGTTAACAGGCAAGTCCAGAATTCAAATCCAGATTTTTCTACCTCCAAAAAATGAACATTTAATTCTAGGCTGCACTGACTCCCGTATGATGAAAAGAGAGAATGGAAGTAAAGAAACAGGCATAATTTGCAGCACATATTAGGTGCTTAATAAACATGTTTGTTCAAAGTGGAGCATACAGGACTTCAGTTTAGTACACAATTTATTTTTCCAATTGCTGTTCACCCTTCTATTCCCAATCACTTGAACAAGTATCTGGGACATAGTAGGCACAAAAAAGAGATCTGTTGAATGATAAATGCCTCTTTATTTCTCCAGCGTGTAGCTCAAAGTAGTTGCTAAGTGCATTAGGGGTGTGTGTGTTTGTGTGTTTTAGGTTAATGAAAGTTGCACCATTGAGTTTTTTTATTTTATTTTATTGGGGAAGGGGAACAGGACTTTATTGGGGAACAGTGTGTACTTCCAGGACTTCTTTCCAAGTCAAGTTGTTGTCCTTTCAATCTTAGTTGTGGAGGGTGCCGTTCAGCTTCAAGTTGTTATCCTTTCAGTCTTAGTTGTGGAGGGCGCAGCTCAGCTCCAGGTCCAGTTGCCATTGTTAGTTGCAGGGGGTGCAGCCCACCATCCCTTGCGGGAGTCGAACAGGCAACCTTGTGATTGAGAGAATGCACTCCAACCAACTGAGCCATCTGGGAGCTCGGCAGCAGCTCAGCTCAAGGTGCTGTGTTCAATCTTAGTTGTAGGGGACAGAGCCCACCATCCCTTATGGGAGTCGAGGAGTCAAACTGGCAGTCTTGTGGTTGAGAGCCCACTGGCCCATGTGGGAATTGAACCGGCAGCCTTCAGAGTTAGGATCATGGAGCTCCAACCGCCTGAGCCACCGGGCCGGCCTGACTGAGTTTTAATAATCTGGCTTTCATGAGATGTGATTTGTTTCCATCCTTGTTTATTGACATATTTTTTGTTGTCCATACAGGAGCATGCTGGATAAGGACTGCTCTGGGCAGCTCCAGGGACAATATTGGCTAAAAGATAAGCCACAATTTAATGGTCTTCCAAACACTTCACAGAATTACAAGGTTGTGTTTAGCTTTTAAACAAGGGTGCTTTATAAAAGATTTGCATTAGTAAATCAGCAGCTGTGAGCCAGTTTTTCTGCCTTTCTAGCTAACGTCCTAACCATGCCTGCCTTGTGTTTTTATTTCTACTTTAAGTGATGAATTATCTATTACTTTTAGCTGGCTTTGAAACAGTGTCGCCATTAAATAAAGATGCAGTTTTTACAGGCTAAAAATGACACAAGCCAGTCCACCTCTGGACCTGAGATCACTAACATCCATCTTTAAAAGGCCTGCATCTTTGTCCTGTCCCCCTTTCCTCCTCCTTCCTTGATCACAGCCCTGAGGGAGTGTAACTCACTGGCTTAAGGTCAGATGCCCAAGGCACTGCCACCTGGCCTCCATAGGGCATTTCCTTCTTCCCTTTCCAACATCAAAATGCCAATCAGCTTGTCTCAAATCTTGCTCTTGGCCAAGGAGAAAAATAAACCCAGATTAGGTTTAATTTAAACTAAAGTTTAGTGGCTTGTTATGGCTCC
Source organism: Rhinolophus ferrumequinum (assembly GCF_004115265.2). Classification (NCBI taxonomy): domain Eukaryota; kingdom Metazoa; phylum Chordata; class Mammalia; order Chiroptera; family Rhinolophidae; genus Rhinolophus; species Rhinolophus ferrumequinum. The sequence continues at coordinate 29,753,071 of NC_046294.1, read as the reverse complement.
ATGTTTGCCAAAGCATAGTTTTCAAACTAATTTTTAAGCCGCAAAGTCTTAAAAATTATAATTTAAAAATTATTAATCAACATGACCTTACTTGAATGTGTGTTAGAAAAACATAACAAGCACACTAAACTTCTTATTTTTAGGTTAACATTATTTTGGCAAAGGGTTTTTTTTTTTTTTAAGACAGTGTAATCTAAAGAAAAAATATTCAGCAGGTGACTATCACAAAATATACACTATATTAGAGTTTGGGAAACAATGCCATTTGTACCTTGTCTCATCACTTTCCAGATGACAGTTATCGTTTACCTAGCACCCTAAGAAGTCTGGCATTCATGTTAGATATTTTATAGACATCAGGCGCCATCTTCACAGTTTTTCAGGGAGCTAAATAGGACTTATTAATTATTACCATTTTATAAATGAAGATGTTTAAACATTGGTTAAGGGTCTGTACACGGTATTTGAGATAAGAAGTAGAAGTGGGTCTTCATCGTTGGTAGCCCAATTACAAGGCTTTCTACCCTCACACAATTAGAGAAATATGACTGCCTATACTCGACTCGGTTTCAGACGCGAAGTGCTTGTGTTGGTTGTTCAGTCTCCAAAAAGGAAAGATTAGTAGGTGAAAAGGAACTGTTGGGTACTTCACTAATGTCCTTTTTTTCTTATTAAATTCAAATGGCTCTGCTGTTAGTGTAGCTGTGGGATTTCCAAAGCATTTGGAGGATTTGTTGTAAGAGATTCAACTCCTTTCTGCCAAGGCTTGCCAAGGGGAGCCTAGTTTACAGAGGCAGGTGTTCTTACAACAGGAGGATCTGAAGACTGCCTGATTCGGAGGTTCTTAGCCTGGTGTCCAGGGAGCTCTATGGAGCTCTCGCATGAGCTCCAGGGGGTCCAGGAATTCTCTGAAATTGTATGCATAGTTATATGAATATGTAATTATGCCCTTGTTTTTTTCTTGGGATATTGCCTATTACCAAAGAAGGATTAAAAACCACTGGTTTTGTCTTGATTATCCTTGTACAGGTTAGAAACTAAACTACCAACACTGGAGAAGCCTATACAAGTACAAATAGCCAGGGGCATAATCTTAAACGATACCCATGGGGACCTCATAGAGTTCATCTTTCTATCTGTTTATAAAATGTCAAGACTTTTAACAGCAAGAGTTATTCTAGTATTGGAAAGAACGAAGCTTGTGATAAAATAGACATTAATATCGGAGGGTATATTTTCAATGCCAACTTTCCAAAGTTTCCAACATGACCTAATATATTTTTACTATGAGTAGATTATTTGTAGCCAGTGTGACAAAGGTCAACTGCTTTATGAATTTAGCAAAAATAGTTGTTTGATCATCCTTCTTCCTCTTGCTGGATATCAAGAGGTTCTTGACTTATTGATAGAGCTTTTAGAGAAGAGGAAAGAGGGTCCGTGCACGGTATTTGAGATCAGAAGTAGAAATGAGTCTTCATCGTTGGTAGCCCAAGTACAAGGCTTTCTACCCTCACACAATTAGAGAAATATGACTGGTGGGTCATGATAAATAATTTTCTGCAAATATACCGTGTTTCCCTGAAAATAAGACCTAGCCAGACCATCAGCTGTAATGTGTCTTTCGGAGTAAAAATTAATGTAAGACCCAGTCTTAATGTACTATAAGACCGGGTTTTATAATATATCACATCATACCATATCATCTCATATCATCTCATATCATATCATATCATATCATACCATATCATATATTATAGTACCGGGTATAATATAGTATAATATAATACAATAACTGGTCTTGTATTAATTTTTGCTCTAAAAGACACATTAGCGCTGATGGTCTGGCTAGGTCTTATTTTTGGGGAAACACGGTGGGGAGCACAGCCTACGGCTCATCTGTTCCCCAGGAGCCAATACATTTCTCATCAGATCAAATCCATCTTGTTGTGAAGGTTATGGGAGATTTTATTCTCTGCTTTCCGAGAGTATGTGATTAAGAATAAACACCTCGTAGTCTAGAATCGTCTGCCTTGGAGCATATGGGAGTACCCTAATGTCCACGTATGGTCAAGGACACTGATGACAATACTGAGCAGTTATTCCGAGCCAGAAACTTTGATACCCTGATGTGAAAGTCTGCTGTTTCCAGTTAAATATTCAAGTGAAACAGTGGCCTGTGACCAGGGTAATGTCCTGGGCCATTCCCGTATTTCAGAGATATTTTTCTCCATTCTGTATTTTGACTTAACATTTTTATTTTGCATTTGCAGAAATGCAGATGAATTCAACCTGCCCTTGTAGAATTTGACCTCTCTGTGTTAAGAAGAGTCTCCTTCTTTATAGGCATCTGCCTGCCTTTCATCTGTTAGGAATCTAGAGCCAAAAGAAGGGAGCATCTTAATATTTCAAGTACACTAACTACTGAGGTGTTCTAAAAATATCTTGGGTGGACTGGGCCATCTGGCTCATTCACCATTGTGTTCTTGCCACCCAGCACACAGAAGAGTGTTAATACAAAAGCCCACATTTGCAGGATCTGCAAATGTTCTCGGGGTAAAAGCAGAGCAGGTATGCAGCTGATTTCTCCATTTCTGATTTCTGCTATGTCCAGGACTTGACCTCTCAATCCCCCATTATCTTGTAAATTCCTTGATACATTTTAAGATTTTTGCCTTGCATAATTTTTGCTTGTTTTCATGGGACAGATTGATCTGAATAACTAGAAATAGTGTAGTATTTTTTAGGAATATATTCATTGGACTTGTAAGATTACCAATAATTTAAGTTAGTTTCCTAAGCACATGTTGGAAATCATCAAGTGCTTCTTTATTATAAACACTCTTTTATTTTGTTTTGAGAGCTGTGTGAAAGAGAGGGTGGCATTCGGGCATCCATGTTACAAGTAATTACGTTGATGTTACAAGTAATGGATATAGTATTCAAGCAGTGTTAACTGATTTTTTTCCAAACTCCGAACGAAATCATTTTCTCAAACTCCTTTACAATAAAAATGGCATTTGATTTTGTTTTGCGTTTAAAATTTGATCTTTTAGTCTAAAAATTTCATTCTCAAACTTTCAGTAAATTCTTAAGTATATTTTCTTTGTATTTCCACCTGAATACCGGCAAAAATGCAGAATAGCTTCAGTCTGGGTTTAAGTGGAGTTTATGTGGAAAGTTGTCTCAGACGTGGAACCTGACTGTTCACATCTGTTCAGCACGTGAGCTCTGAGGTCATCATGATTCCTAATGATGCTCCTTGGACCTCATGGAATCCTGTCTGAATCACCCATGATCTAATGTGTCCAATTTAATGTCTCTGATAAGCTTGATTTACCATATTTTATTTTCTAAAATTATGATTTCAGTACAAGTATAGTTGACTAAAGGGAGTACACTGTTCGGTGACCACAATTAAAACTGGAGTTTTACTGTTTAAAGGTCTTTGACTGCAATAGCTATTTTGTGTATATACCATTTTATGTTTCAGTGTTTAACTCATTTAATTCTTAAAATAGTCCTGCAAAGTTGTTATTGTCCTCAGTATACAGGTGAGGAATCCAGGCTTAAATTATAAGATTTTCATTGCTAATCCCAGATGGTTGATTTAAAAGGTGAACAGCAATGCTGATATGATTGTTATTGTTATTATTGTTAACAATGTTATTGTTATCATGAATATTTGGGGTATATTGAAAGCTATTATTAGGCTATCTATGGCTATAACAAGCAGTACCCAGCACTGAACTTTACTGGATCCGAATTGCTTGCCGTAGTCGTTTCAGAATAAATTATCACAGACAAAATTGAAGATTCCTACATAACACTCCCTGATCTTTTCCCTCAGTTTGTCTCAACAGAATTAACCACTATTCTGATTTTGCTGCTTAGTTTTCTTATGCATATTTTTATACTTTTACTACATATGATACACCCTTCAAACAATATGGAGCATTATTTGCAGGTTTTTGAACTATGAAGAATTTGTAATATATTTTATATTACTTTTTTAAAAGTTAAACAACTCTTTAATGGCTACTTAAACAGATATATCATGTTCTTGTGTGACTACAAAACAACTAGCATTAAATGTATCACCACAATCTATTTATTCACTTTCTGGTTGATGGGAAGTTTTATTTATTTCCAGTCCTCTTCTGTTTCAGATAATGCAACAATGTTTTATTTTATTTATTTTTTTTTTGTTAAAGGTCTATTAATATAATCACTTTTTTTTTCTATTGGATTATTTGCCTTATTGTTTAAGAAGAGTTACTTATTCTCGTACATTCTGGAGAATAATCCTTTATTAGTTGTTTTTTATGAAAAGTATCTTACTGTTAAAGCTTACCTTTCACATTCTTTGTATCTTCTAATGTACAGAAGTTTTATTTGATCTTAGTGTGTTTATCACAATGTTACCTTTATTACTGGGGCTGGTGCTTTTTTTTTTCATGTTAAAAACAAACATATAAACAAAACTATTTTTCTACCAGAATCATAAAAACATCCTCCTATACTTTGTTCTAAAAGTTTTAAATGTTATTCTTTTCATATTTTTCTTTCATTCTTTTTCTTTTTTGTGTATTGTATCTTTTTTTTCTTTTGCATGAAAGTAACTGGTTTCCTTAGCACCACTAGTTGAATAGTCCACCCTATCCATGAAGAGCACATGAATTTGTAATTTCACCTCAGTCACATGTATGTAGGTCCTTTTTCTGGGATCTCTATTCTGTTTCTTATATTGTCTATTCCTCCATGAATAGTATGCTGCCTTAATTACTACAGAATTATAACTGGTATTTGAAGGATAAGCCCACTTATCTAGTTCTTTTTCAAACCTTTCCTATTAAAAGCACTTTTATCTCTCATATAAAATTAGAATTAGCTTGTTAAGTTGCATACATACACATAAAACTCTGTTGAGATCTTCATTTAAGTTATATCACTTTTATAGATGAATCTGAGATTTGAAATGAGTCTTCCTGTGATTAACAGATCCTTTTACATGTGTTGTAGGCAAATTTATCCATCTTTTTCTTTTGTGTTCTGCTTGCAAACTATTCACCTACTCTGAGTTCCAATGGTAGCTTCTAGAACCAATATTTTGTGCATTTCACAATCAATAATTCATATTTTATTGATTTTTAGAGCTTTATTGCAATTAAATTCACATACCATACAATCCATACTATACCATCCATCGCCTATTTGAAATATGCAATTTGATTTTTTAATATATTCATTAGGCTGTGCAACCATTCCCACAATATAATTTAAAACATTTTGCCTCCCCAAAAAGAAACCCTATTACCCATTATCTGTTCCATTTTACCCACTCCTCCTCCAGCCCTGGTTCATCTACGTTGTAGTACCTATGTGTCAATATTTAATTCTTTTTTAATGCAAAAGAATATTCTATTGTATGGATATACATTTTATTTATGTAGTCATATGGTAGACACTGCTTTTTTCTCTCTTGTTTAGTTTTATAAATAATGCTATATGCATGTTCCTCTACAACTTTTTGTGTGGATGTGTGTTTTCTCCTGGGTTAAATTGATAATGTGGTAACTCCATGTTTAACATTACTAGTAATCCCCAAACTTTTCCAGAGCTTCTGCACCATTTTACATCCCCAGTAGCTATGTATAACGGTGCAAATTTCTTCACATCCCTCTTAATGCTGGCTTAGTTTTTGTCTTTTTGATTATAGCCATCATAACAGGTGAGAAATGGTATCTCACCACGCTTTTGACTTGGATTTCCCTAATGATTTGCATTATGTTGAGAAACGATCGATGTGCTTTTTGACCATTTTTATGTCTTTTTGGAGAAATCTCTGTTCAAATCCTTTAACCACTATTAATTGGGTTATTTGTGCTTTTGTTATTATTTATTATATATATTGTGGATATAGTGCCTTTTGAGATACATGGTTTTCAGATTTTTTCCCCATTCCGTGGTTTGCCTTTCAATTTATTGATAGTATATTTTGCAACACAAACATATTTAATTTGTATATAGTCCTAATTATCTGATTTTTTCCTGTTGTTGTTGTTATTATTTGTGCTCTTGGTGTTGTATCTATAATCATTACCTAAACCAGGGTCCCAAATAGTTACTCATATGTTTTAGTCTAATAATTTTATAGGTTTTTTTTATTATTATTACTTTTAGTTTGGTGCTCCATTTTGAGCAAATTTTTGTGTATGATTTAAGTAAGAGTCCAACTTCTTTGGCATGTAGATACACAGTTCTGCACTATTTTGTTGAAAAAACCATTTTTTTCCTATTTAATTTCCTTAGCACTCTAGTTGAAAGTGAATTGGCCATAAGTGTATGGGTTTATTTCTGGACTAGAACTGATGTTTGAATAAAGTCTAAAGGAGTCAAACTTTTTTTCCACGTGGATATCCTGTTCACCCGAATAAGCATAATATAATAAAGAGACCATATTTTCAACTTTCAATACTTTCTAGTTTTCATTTAATTTTATTTGTTTACCTTATTAGTTATTTAGAAGTTCTATGTTTAAATTTATGAATGTTTGTATTCACTGATATCATCGTTACTGATTTTTAGAGGCTACCCTGAGCAGGCACACTATCAGCTTGCCTGCATTCTTTATGGTTTTCTACCTCTTTTTTCTACCTGGAAGCTAGAGTTTTACATACTTTCCTGCTAATTCCTTTATGAATTTCAAAATATGTATGTTTATTTCATCAATTATTTCTAGGTGTTTTATTGCATGAGGGTTTTGAAATTATGTGGTTTGCCATATTACTGGAATCACAGCTCTGCTTTTTTTTTTATGCCCTTTTTCTGAAACTTGATGCTAAATGATACTAGGAGGATTTTACATCTCTGCATGTCCCCATCAGACTTTATTTCATGGTCTAAAAAGGAGTACCACGTCCCAAAGCATGTGCTTTGTACACCAGTTGATTTGTGAAATTTGATAACATTGAATTAGGTCAGAAATTGCTTTTCATTTTGGAATAAGAGAAACCCCTGTCTCCTATTTTCTCCTTCATGATGTTAAAGGTGCTTACTCAGGTAAGAGTAAAGCATCTCAATTGTCATTTACTGTTTTTCCTGAAAAGACCTTTGGAGCGCTTTATAGAGTGAATTCAGCTGCCAGATATGTGAGCATCATTCTTTATAGAAATAAAGACTCTAGCCAGAGTTAGCTGAAAGTTTTGAGAAATCTTAGAAAACAGCCTCTTGCAGAAACATGTGGGAGAAAGATGAGCAATATGGAATGTCAGAGTTACAAGTGCCCTCACTTGTAATAGCACCCGCACTTTGATTCATGGTAGGGGGATTGAGCAGCAGGGAAGAAGAGCCAGTTGTCTAAAAACACATCAGCAGGGATAGAACCATGTGTAAAACCTGGATCCTTTCATTTCCTTCATTTCATTTTCTTTTCTTTGTTTTTATTTTATTTCCTCTGTTGTGATATTTTCCAAATTGAGACGTTATCCCCTACTTGTTCTACTGAGGAGTTTGGTAAATGAGACCATAAGCCTTCCTTTCCTGATATAGCATATCATAAGATTTCTTTTTTAAACAACCTTTAAATCTTTTAAACCAATCTTTAATTTTTATCTAATCCATAAACCTTCCTGTGACAGACAGACTCTAGGATAGCCTAAGTGATCCCTGCCTCCTGGTGTTCAGACTGGCTTCGTTCACTTGGCAACTCAGTCATTTTTAAAGCTCCTAAAATTTTAATATGATTTAAAAATAAACCATGAAACTGTGAACGCTGTGAAGTTACCAAGGCATAGGGAGAACGGGCATCTTAAATCCTACCCATTCCCGAGTGCCTCTCTTCCTCTAAAAGTCTTCTTCCTGGGGGAGGAAAACTCAAGAATTAGATGTAGGTCAAGATTGGCGTAAAGTCTGGAATGTCTATGGTGTTATGTTAGTATTTGTTTCTGATACACACACACACACACACACACACACACACACAGACACACACACGAGGTCTGACAAGTTCGTGAACTTGTTGCAACGATGTTGCTAACCGTTTTTTGGTATTAGAGGGATTATTCACTATGAATTTGTACCAACTGGACAAACAGTTAACTAAGTTCACTATTTGGAAGTGCTGAAAAGGCTGCATGAAAAAGTTAGAATACCTGAACTCTTTGCCAACAATTCATGGCTCTTGCATCACGACAATGCACCAGCTCACACAGCACTGTCTGTGAGGGAGTTTTCAGCCAGTAAACAAATAACTGTATTGGAACACCTCCCTACTCACCTGATCTGGCCTCCAATGACTTCTTTCTTTACCCGAAGATAAAGGAAATATTGAAAGGAAGACATTTTGATGACATTCAGGACATCAAGGGTAATAAGACGACAGTGCTGATGGCCATTCCAGAAAAAGAGTTCCAAAATTGCTTTGAAGGGTGGACTAGGCGCTGGCATTGGTGCATAGCTTCCCAAGGGGAGTACTTCGAAGGTGACCACAGTGATACTCAGCAATGAGGTATGTAGGACTTTTTCTAGGATGAGTCCAAGGGTGCCAAAAAATATATACTCATTTTAAGAAAGGAAAAAACTGTATTAAAATTGTAATAACATATACCAATAGCAAAAGATAAATACAAGTCATGTGTATACATTTTTTGGCACCCCCAGTATATATATGTCATTTTAAAGCTACCACGTGGAGCAAACAGTTTTGTTCCATCAACTACATACCGTGTGGGCAGGAGAGGTCCATCTGGGACAAGCTGCCCTTAGGTTACCACAACGGAAGAAGCTTTGTGTCTGATTTCGGAATTCAGCCCATCTTGTTGCCCCAGCTGTGCCACTGAAAGAATAATCATCACCTTCTCTCTCATCTATGCCCAAAGCTCCATGTGTACTGGGATCCTGCCGGGCTCAGTGAGCCTTCCACGGTTCTGTGACAAGGCGCTGTTTGGGTTCCTTCGGTGATGTATTATTATTCTGTGAATCTTTAAACTTGTTGGTATTTTTTTCAAAGTCAGTGTGACATTGCCTGCTAAATAGTAAGCCGATCACATTGATCAGCACCTCAGCACCTCATATTATGGAGGACTTGTTGCCAAGATATCATAAACTGCCTCTGGGGCAAAATGAAGTCAATACCTTATTGTCAATTGATTGAATTCCATGGTCAGTAATGATTTTAATCAGTAGCATGCTACACTTAAGAAATATACACACGTACTAATACAGAACAAGAGTCAGCAGTGCAGATAGTAAAATGAAAATAGAAATGGCCTCTCATTGAACATAGAGGGATTGTAAAACACAGTGCTTAAGAGCTGGTCCTTAGATCAGCTCTTAGATCCGCTCTTAAATCAGATTACCTGGATTCCACATTCTATATTTGACAGTCTCACTGACTTCAGGCACTGTTGCCTTAGCAGTAACTGGGCTACTGATGGAATTGATCTATCAGTTTCTTACAAACATTAAAATTAATTGACATATAATTGCTTAGCTAAATGCATAGCATATAGAAACTTTTGATAATTGTTAGCTTTAGTTATAACTATTGAATCAATCAATCATTTTATATATCTGTAATATTATGAAATGATTTAATAATTTTATTTAAAATTCTATATTTCCACAAGCAGCAACTTCACTGGTAATCATAACAGCAATATATAATGTATTACGCTTTCCAGTGCCCTTTGGCATTATATCTCATCAGTAGTTGAATATGTAGAGAATGTCAAGACTGTTGCATTTATTTTAAAGTCCGCCTCAATTTCAGCATCTGTGAAATGGGAAAAATAGTACCCATCTCTCAGTTTTTGTGAGCATGAAATGTGTTAATCTTTGCAAAGTGTGTTGAAGAGTAGTTGGTTTCTGCTCAACTTATGTTAGTATTATTAATTCTTTAAATATTACTTTACTAATTATTTTCTCAAATAGCGGTTTTCTTTGGCAGATTATAATTGGAGCTGAAATATAATCACCTGGAGAGTCTGCCATCAGATAGTAGAACTCCACAGTAACTGCTATAGAGAGGATTTCTATTTCTATAGACCATGCAGACTAAGAGGCAGTGTTGATGTTCTAGCCAGGTTCTAATCAGCAAGTTGGAAACCCACAGCTGGATTCCTAAAACTCATAATTAAGGATGCGTTGCATAGGAAAATTTGCATAGTAATTACATTTCTGGCATATCTTAAGTTAAGCTAGGTACATTAAAATATATATGCATTAATATGCTTTTTTTGTTCCCTAGGACACTTAGGAAATTAAAATATTTTTCTCCTATATGTACTATTTTAAAAGGAAAAATTTCTCTGGCAGGAAAAAAAAAAAAACAATTTTAATTCAGCAGCACTTACTAAATTTCTACCCATGTGTGGAATTTCTTCTGAACCACAATGTATGATGTGTTTTCTGTTAATTTGGTTTTAATAGGTATTATTTTTGTTGTTGAAAATATGTGATTTTCTTGACAAAACTCTTCTCATTTGTCTGAAATGGAAAAAATTATAAAGCCGTTTTGTTTCTCTCTAATAAGTAGGGTCACTAACAAGAGATATTTTGTGGAATGGTTTTAACTCTGAAGTAAATTCAAGTCACATACCAGGGCTGTTTAGATATTTCTCCAATTAAGGAGTGTACATCTTGAACTTCTGAGTAAAACATGGCCTCAGACTAACAGCGTCCAGGCTGCTGTCTCCTAATTTTTCCTTAATGACTGAGGGAAGAAGATACAGAAACACAGAAACAAACACCAACACTGTAAACTAATGAAAAAGGTTTTCGTTATTTGAAGACTTGGGAGGCGAGGATTAAGACACACAAGCCTGGAACACAGACCCTTGGCCTCATTACCTGAAATCAGCGTGATGACCACCCAAACTGCGAGAGCTGGACTAATCTGGCCGGTAGTTTGTTCTTATCCCTGGGCTTCAGCGCCACACAGTCAAGGACACTAAGCATCCACTGCGCTTCTTAATAGGAGCGGTCATCTCCGCAGCCCAGAGTCACGCCCTGCAGCCTCTGCCCTGCCTCACCTGTGCCCCTCTCTCTCTCTAAATCCAAACAGAAACAGAAATGCCCAGTAAACGGACATGGCAATAATTGTTTGCATTCTGAATACCAGAATCTGGATAAAAGGAGCATGGTGTGTGAGAGCAGATACAGGCAGCACTGAGACCCATGCGTGCTGGCAAGAGTGTGGTCTTTCATGCTGTATACTGTAACAAAATGTGTCATTTTTTAATGCGTAGACCAGTAGTCAGTAATCGAGAAGATTCCATCTGTACAGAGCCATGTTCCATGAAATCTTATAAGACCAGAAATTGCATCAGGGTCCTTCTGTACACAATAGGCTCTACTCTAAGTCAAGAGTGGCATACTATTAAAGTTGAAAATAAGCATTTCCTATGAATCAGCAATTTTTCTCCTAGGTCCATACCTGATAGAAATGCGTGCACATGTGTATCGCAAGATACATCCATGAATGTTTATTATAGCTTTATTTGTGATAGCCAAGACTGGAAACAGCCCAAATATCCCTTATCAGTAGAAAGCATAAGTAAGTTTTATTATGTTCATATAATAATATAACGGTGAAAAAATGAACTACAAATATATGAAAGTTAAGAACAGATTGCACATCTATAATATTACATGAAAGCAGCCATACACAAAAGATGATTCATTGTATATTTACATTCACATAAAGTTTGGTAACAGACAGAAATAAATATAATGTGTAAGGATATATCCTTTGGTGATAAAACAATGAAAGTAGTGCCATAAACGATAGGATTATGATTACCTCGGGGGAGGCAGATGTGGAGGGCATCGTGATTGAGAGGATATTAGGTGTGTGTGTGTGGGGGGCTTCTGCAGGAGTTCGTGAAGTTCTGCTTCTTTACTTAAATAGTAGCTATTTAGGTGTTTATCTTAAAATAATTTGTTATTCATTTGTTTATTGCACTTTTAATTTCATAGTAAATCATGTTTCCCAAGTACATGTAAAGCGTACCTGCTTCCTTTGCTCTAATTCCATTCTCACACCAGCATCCTTTAGATCACTTATCTCTGTTTCCATCCATCTTTGTCCCGAGAAAGATCATTTTCCAAAAAGTGAAAGGGGTCATTTGGGTCATCAGAAAACAATAAAAATCCCAACATGAATTGACACGCGGTGTACATTTTTTTATGTTGTTTTCTTGGGATAGTAGCTATTATGTTTTTGATCTTCTAAAGTGAGTCAGACAACGTTGGGAGTGCTCTGTATGCAATATCTCACTTAGTCATAACGATCTTACAATGTTGATACTATGATTATCTTTATTTAATATGATTAATCTTAATATGATTATCTTATTAATCATATCTTAATAATCATCTTTATAATCATCTTTATAGCTGTAGGACTTGAGACTGAACAGTGGGTTTAAATTGCATGTCTAGTTTGTCTGATTCAGATCTCAGTACTTTAAACAATGTGTCAAACTGCCTTTTACTAACTCAAAACTGTGATTAACCGATAATCAATTAACTGTCACTTAGAGAGTAACGACATGATCTCATTTGGTATGTTTCTTATTGAGAACTGTCTTAAATTCACCAAAATAATATGACCCTTAGTGGCTACTGGCACTCATTAATCTGACTTCCATTGGCTACTCCATTAGAGTTGATTACTTGTCACCTTGTGTTATCCAATGAAATAATCCTGGAAATCGCTTTTTTTTTTTTCATTCATTGAGGGAAGGCTGTGCAACACCAGCCTTTTTGTCCTTGAGCCTGGGTGTCTCTGTTACTCTGAATTCACACACTTGAACTTGTTGTTTCTAAAAGACCCGAGTTCTTGTGGCAGCCTAACCTGTGCCTGTGAGATGACAGGGGATCTTTTTCGTTGCTTCCCCTGGATGACTCCTTGGCCACTAGATGACCCTGTTTCTCACTTCTTTCACCTTGAGCTGCATACATATCCCACGCAGGATCCTACAAAGAAGTCTGAGATGCCTTTTTCTGAAATCACCAGCTAGCTCTTCAAATGTTAGGGAAATTTCTGAATCTCAAAAATGCCCATATGGGAAAAAATGAAATAGAGTTGGTGGAGATGTTCAAATAGTTTGATGGAAAATATGGAGCGAGACCAACATGTGTAATATCTGAGAACATGGACCTGGAGTCAAAATTGGATTCAAGCCCTGGTTCTTCAGTGATCTTTGGCAAAATACTAGGAAAGCCCCCTCTAAGAAAACCAACAGGAAAATCTGTTGATCAATAAAACTAATTTTATTAAAGTTACAGCAAGTAAGGATACCAACCTAAGCAGTCTTAGTAGTTGTTCATAAAGGTGAAGTGTTCAAAGGATTCTAGGATGTGGACTGGGAGATTTTAAGGTAAGTCTTGCAAGGCAGGAATTTGGTTAAAAATTGGGCAGAGTCTGTGAAAAATACCTGGGTGGGTGGGCACAGCAAGGTAAGGGGCTTAATACAATCTTGAAAAGCAAGGGTATAGTCTTGTGATCAAGACCTGTTTTAGTTGGATCACAGTCTTATATCCTGGGAGCACATATTTCTTGGAACAAGCAGCTCAGGAATTATTCTTTGATGTGGTGTCATTGGACACAGATTTAGGAAAATAATATCTGGTCTGAATATTATTTAATATAGGAAATTAGGGCGATTTTGATTCTCAGTATTTATGTTGTTTAAACCTTAATGTCTTTATCTTTGGAATGCAAATTGTGAGTATTAAATGTAATAAAACATGTAAAACATTTGTGTCTGGGGCTAATGTTAAGTAAATATTCAACATATGTTAGTGATATTATTTTTATAGGACTTTACTGAATAAAACATGTGCATTTTTATGCCAGCATCAGAGAGCCCATGTTCTGGTATCAGAGTGCCTGATTTCAAATCCTGGAACATTACTTCCTAGCTTGTCTGCTACAGTAGACTTTAAATTTTTAAAATCATCTTTTCCTATCTAATAATTAGATTGAAAAAAAAAGCATGTTTTGATACTGAATTGCTGGTATCCAAACAGAAGTGACTGAAACCAAAATGCACGTGCTTATCTAACCCACACCATTAACAATCATTGTTTTATTTGCAGAATGACATGAATTACATAGCATCCAGTGGGCTTCTATTCAAAGATGGGAAAAAGCGGATTGATTACATCCTGGTTTATAGAAAGTCAAACGTACAATATGACAAAAGAAATACATTTGAAAAGAACCTCAGAGCAGAAGGCTTGATGTTGGAAAAGGAGGTAGGTGTTTTAGTAATATTAAGTATGTAATGTAATATGCTGGAAAAGATATGATCTCTTAATTTTTAGTATGGAAAGTAGGTAACACAATTTTATAAAATGTATAGTTATTTTCTCCCAAATGTAAAAGAAATGCATATGTATAGTTCTGTTTAAATATATATTCCATTTTTACTCTATGTATTTCTGTAACTTTAAATATTTTTCAAAGAGCATAACTATTTTTACAAATTTAAAACTTGAATACAGAATGCTTATACCTATGTAAAGTACAAAGCCCCTATGAAAAGAAAAACAAAATGTTGAAAGAAGATAGTTTGCCAAATTGTTAAAGTCTAGGTTTTAATACTGGAACTATGGGTGGTTTTCTTTCCCGGGAGTTTTCTTTGTGCTTTTTAAAAATACTTTATTTTATTTTCTTTTCTTAGAGCAGTTTTAGTTTCACAGCAAAATTGAGATAAAGGTACAGAGATTTCCCGTGTACCCCTGCCCCCACACGTGCATAGCCTCCCCCATTATCAACATCTCCTACCAGAGCAGTACCTTTGTTACCATCGCTAAACCTACGTTGACATATTATTATCATTCGGAGTCCATAGTTTACATTAATGCTCTTTCTTGATGAGGTACCTTCTATGAGTTTGAACAGATGCAGAATAACACGCATCCATATTGTGATATCATACAGAGTATCTTACTGCTGCAAAAATTCTCTGTGCTCCACCTATGCATCTATCCCAAACTTGTTACTGTCTCCATAGTTTTGCCTTTTCCAAAACATTATATAGTGGAACCATAGAGTATGTAACCTTCTTAGATTGGCATTTTTCATTGAGCAATATGCATTTAAGGTTCCTCCATGTGTTTTCGTGGCTTTATAGCTCGTTTCTTTCTAGTGCGGAATATTATTCCATTGTCCATTCACCTACTGAAGGACACCTTCGTTGCTTGCAAGTTTCAGCCATTAGGAATATATTGTCTACAAACATCCTTGTGCACATTTTTGTGCAGACATATGTTTTCAAGTCCTTTGGGTAAAAACCAAGGATTGGATTGCTGGATAGTATGGGGAGAATATGTTCAGTTTTGTAAGAAACCTCCAAACTGTCGAAAAATAGCTGTATCATTTTGCATTTCTGCCAGCAATGAATGGGAGTTCCTGTTGCTCCACATTCCAGGCAACACTTGCTGTTGTCAGTTTCCTGGCTATTGGCCATTCTAATAGGTGTGTAATGACATTTCATTTTAAAAAATTTTTCATTTTCCTGTTGAAAAATGATATGGAGCAAATTTTCATATGCTTATCTGCCATCTGTGTATCTTCTTTGATAAGGTGTCTGTTAAGATCTTTGAGCCACTTTTAATTTTTTTTGATTGTTGAATTTTAAGTGTTCTTTGTATATTTTGGATAACATTCCTTTATCAGATGTATCTTTTGCAAATACTTTCAGCCTGTGGCTTGTCTTATTTTCTTGACTTTGTCTTTTTCAGAGCAGTTTTTGATTTGAATGAAGTCTAATGTGACAATTATTTCATTCATGGGCATACGTTTGGTGTTGTATCTTAAAAGAAATCACCATACCCACGGTCATATCAATGTCCTCTTCGCCCTTCCCCAGGAGTTTACAGTTTTGTATATTTTACATATATGTCTGTGATCCATTTTTACTTAATTTTGTGAAGGTTTGTCTCTAGATTTATTTTTTGCATGTAGATGTCCAACTGTTCCAGCACCATTTGTTTTCAAGACGTTTTACTCCATTATATTACCTTAGTTCTTTTGTGAAAGATCAGTTGACTTTTATAAGTCAAGTTGATATACACGTGGGTCTGTTTCTGGGCTCACTATTTTGTTCAATTGATCAACTAGTATATTCATTCACCAATACCATTACTATAGCTTTAGAATAACTCTCGAAATCAGATGGTGTCAGTCCTTTAACTTTGTTGTTCTTCAATATTGTATTGTACTTTCTGAGTCTTTTTCTTCTCCATATCAATTTTATAATCAATTTACCAATATCCACAAAATAACTTGTTGGAATTTTGATTAGCTTTGTATTAAATCTGTAGCTCAAGTTGTTAACATCTTGATAATATTGAGCTCTCCTATCCAATGAACATGGAATATCTCTCTATTTATTTAGATCTTCTTTGATGTTGTTCATCAGAGTTTTGTAGTTTTCCCCATATCGATCTTGGATATATTTTCTTGGATTTATACTTAAGTGTTTAGTTCTTTGGAGGAAAAACTTAAATGGTATTGCGTTTGTAATTTCAAATTCCATTCATGCATTGCTGGTATATAGGAAAACAATTGACTTTTGTATATTAACCTTGTATCTTGCAATCCTGCTATAATTACTTATTAGTTATTTATTACAGGAGTGTGTGTGTGTGTGTGTGTGTGTGTGTGTGTGTGTGTGTGTGCGCGCGGGCATGAATGCATGCACGTTTTAGCCATTTGAATTTTCTATATAATGATAAGATCATCTGAGAATAAAGACAGTGTTATTTCTTCCTTACCAATCTATATACCATGTACGTCTTTTTTGTGTTATACTGTATAAGCTAGTACTTCCAATATAATATTGAAAAGGAGTGGAGACAGGGGACATTCTTGCCTTGTTCCTGATCATAGTGACAAAGATTCTAATTTCTCACCATTAAGTATGATGTTAGCTGTAGGTTATTTATAAATATTCTCTACCAAGTTGAGGAAGTTTACCTCTATTCCTAGTTTACTCAGAGTTTTTATCATGAACAAGTGTTGGATTTTGTTAAATGCTTTTAAGTATTACTATGATCATATGATTTTTCCTTTTTATTAGTCTATTGATGGGATGGATTACGTCAGGTGATTTTGAATGTTGAACCAACCTTACATATTCTGGATGAATCCCAGTTGGTTGTGGTTTATAATTATTTTTATACATTGTTGGATTCTATTTATTAACATTTTGTTGAAGATTTCTTCATTTATACTAATGAGAGATACTGGTCTGTATTTTCATTTTCTTGGAATATCTTTGTCAGGTTTTGATGTTAGGATAATCCTTACCTCAAAGAATTAGTAAGTGAGTATTCCTTCTGCTTCTATACCTCAAAAGAGACTATAGAGAATTGGTACAATTTCTATCTTAAATATTTGGTAAAAATCATCAGTGTAAACATCAGGGCCTGGTCTTTTGGTTTTAGAAGGTTATTAATTATTAATTCAAACCATATATATATATATATATATATATATATATATATATATATATATGTATACCTATTCAGGTTATGCATCTTTTTGTGTGAGTTTCAGCACATTTTGCAGGGAGCTGTTTGTTCATAGTACTCCTTTATTAACCTTTTAATTTCCATGGGATCTATAGAGATGCCCCCTTTCTCATTTCTGGTATTGGTAACTTGTGTACTCGCTCTATTTTTCTTACTTAGCCTGGCTACAGACTTATTGATCTATTGATCTTTTCAAAGAGCCATCTTTGTTTTCTATTGATTTCCTGTTTTCAATGTTATTGATTTATACTATAATTCTTGTTCTTCTGCATACTTTCAGGTTAATGTGTTCATCTTTTTCTAGTTTTCTAAGTGGAAACCTAGATTGATGGGTTTAGACCTTTTTTTCTTTTCTAATATATGTATTCTGTGCTATAAATTTCCCTTTAAGCACTGCTTTAACTCTCCTTAAATTTTGAATATTATAATTTTGCTAAATTGTCTACATTTTTATTTAGTCCAAAATACTCTTTGCTCTTGAAATTTTCTTTGTTCCTTGTGTTATTTGGAAGTGTGTTCTTTAATCTCCATGTATTTTGGGATTTTCCAGTTATCTTTCTGTTACTGATTTGTAGTTTAACTCCACTGTGGTCTGAGAGCAGACATTGTATGGTTCCTATTATTTTAAATTTTCTATGGTGCATTTTATGGCTCATAATATTGTCTGTCTTGGTGAGTAGTCCATAAGAATTTGAGAAAAATGTGTGTTCTGCTGTTGTTGGATGAAATAACCTATAAATGTCAATTATATCCAGTTGATTGATGGTGTCGTTGAGTTCAACTATGTCCTTACTGGTTTTCTGCCTACTGAATTTGTCTATTTCTGAAAGAGGAAGTATGGAAGTCTCAAACTATGACAGTGGATTCATTTATTTCTCCTTGTGGTACTATCAGTTTTTGACTCACAAAGTTTGACATTCTGTCATTAGGCACATACACATTAAGGTTTGTTGTGTCTCGTGGAGAATTGACCCCTTTATCATGATGTAATGCCCTTCTTTATCCCTGATAACTGTCTATTTTTAAATGCTTGTTTAAAGATTTTTTTTTCAATTGAAACAATAAAAGTGCCAATGCTCACTAGGGAAAAAATTAAAATACAGAAAGGAAGTAAAATCATATCCCTCATAGTCCTATTGTCTAAAAATAATCATTCTTGCTATTTTAGTTAAATCTTCTAGGGTTTAAAAACAAAACAAAGCATATTTATCACATTACAGAGAGAAAACCCCATAATGTAAAAAATTAAAAGTATAAAAATATACAAAATCAAAAATCAAGCAGAGAAAGGGAGAGAAAGACAGAGTAAAGAGAAGACAGATGAGATAGAAGAAATTAAAAAGGCCTTTGGGTAAGGGTGAAGGGGAAGATCCAGTACATAGAATAGCAAAGGAAATCAAGATTCATAATTAGTATTTTAAAGCTAAATATCTAGAGTTATTTCTTTTACTTGTTCAAAGATATTTTTACAAATGGATTGCCTTTACTTTTGTTTCTAATTCTAAAATTAATGGAATTGATTTTTTAATGAGTTAATTGGGCTAGATTAATTATCCCAATGTTAGTGTGTAAAATCAACCTGCTATGACAAATGCAGTTTAAGTGAAAACGTTTCTATAATAAGCATTCTAATATTATATCATAAATATTAATTCACTAAGGTTTCCAATCAGGATTTCTTAATACTCTTTGTATTGGTTTCTATTGCTCTTTAACAAATTATGCCACATTTAGCTGCTCAAAACGAAACCCATTTATTAGCTCACAGTTCTGTGGGTTAGAGCATAACACGGTTGGGCTCTTTGCTCAGTTTCTCACAAGGCGTAATGTGTTGGCCAGGCTGCGTTCACACCTGGAGCTCAAGTATTCTCTTAAGCTTATGTGGCTGTGACAGGATTTGATTCCTTGTGGGTGTAGGACTGAGCTTCCCATTACCTGGCTGGCTCTCAGCCAGGGACGGTTCTCAGCTCCTAGAGTTCGTTCTCATTCCTTTCCACGGCCCCCTCCATTTTCAAAACCAACACTTGGAGAACCTTTCTTGTGTTCCTCTGCTATTTTGAATCTCAATTGTCATGAAGAGTCCTGTTCCTTTTAGGGGCTCATCTGCCATGGAGGATAATCTCTCTTTCTTAAACAGATATGTGGCATAAAACATAACCTAATCACGGAAGTGAATATTCCATCCTAGTCACATGTCACTGGGTTGTAGAGGACAAGGGCAGCAGGGTATGGGGATTTGGAGGTTTAGAATTCTGCCAGCCACACTATTATTAATAAAAACCAACATAATGAGGAAGTGAATTGCCCTTCTAAGCAAACAGAATTAGAAAGAAACTTAACTCTATGATGACCAGATAGAATCTAAGTATATATTTAGTTTAAATCTTACGTTAACTGATGACTAACTGGTATATAAATACTTATAGCTACCTGAACTATCAAATCCAGCATTTTACATTCTCATAAACATTTATATTTTCTCCAAGTTTCTACTATTAGAGGCAGTGGCCTTTGGTGGCAACTTAATTTTAATCAATATTAATTGGAAATATTTAGGGCTTGTGACAGGAGGAAAAGAGAAGATGAAATTGTGAAAATGTCAGCAAGATCGGATTTTTAGCTGTAAAATGGAGAATTCTTTGGCGAACAAGTCCTCATTTTTCACATTTACATTCACCAGAGCCAAGCACTGGGCCTGGCACAAAGTGAGTCTCCAGCCCTCATAAAATCCCAAGCTGATGTGGGTCGTTCCTAGATGATCTCATCAGCAGCAGATAATGATGCATATTTGAAGGACCAATGGTAGATGATCTGTGACTGTGAGGGTAGGTACTTTGTTATCCAAATGCACTTCCAGATCATATCAGCAATTTGTCTTGATCTTAGACTTAATACCATGAGCTGCCGTGTTCTATTTTCTTTCAGCTCTCTGCCACCAACTTGCAGAGTGACTTTGTAAAAACACAATTTTTAAATTTCCTCTTCTTTCAAGAGTGAATGTTCTACCTCCTGAGAATTTTGGATGGAATAATTAAATAATAGGGTGAAATGTGAAGGCAGTGGGAGTTTTGCTCCCTTAGAAAAGCCTGCCTTCATCAGAGCTAAACAGAAATAGTGCCAGATTGGGAGCTTTTGATTTTAAGGGAAAAAGTAATCTTTCTCTCTGCCAACACCACCCCTTCACGAACCCCTGCTCAGGAGTTACAAGAAAATGAAACTACTTTTGTTTTGTTTTTTTACGTAAAGGTGTAACAAAAGAGAAATTAAGTTGAGGGAATTATAAAAGAAAACAGTGCATGCTGCTTGAAAACGATCTATATTTAAAGAGACAAAATTAGGTAAGTTCTAGCTCTACGTGCATTTAGCTTGACGTTTCACTCATTGATGAAAAGAGGTAATGCATAAACAACCTTCTAAAGCATCCCTTTTACTTAAGTGTGTTAGATTATTTCACATTTTAGAGATTGACAGGAATGAATTAATAATCAGCGCTAAATCGTCTATCCCTGATGCTAATTTGAATGCTCACACAGCACCTCTTCCAGAATAATTCTGGCTTCTTTGCTTTCTTGTCTCCATCACTTCTTACTTAGGTACAAGTTGCCTAGAATGTATACTCAAAATAAGTTAACTCATCCATTTACTCATTAAGCATTTATCAATTTTTATTTTTAAAATTCTTCACCTTTAATTTAAAACAAACATACCTGAAGTAAGAAAGTTCTTCAGAAATTGTACTGACATGAAAGTATCATTTTCCCCCCATGGTGATTTGCAAAATACTAGTATGTCAAAAAGCTATGAGTGGGGGGAAAAAAACCAAAAAACATTCTGTGGTCTAAAATTTTGGAAATTCGGTTTACTTTTTCACTTTGTTGTGTATTTTTAGCAAATATATGCATGTTAAAGTATCTCACAAGTTCTCTAGTGAGAAAGTCAAAACCTAATTGACCACGGAATATCCCCAATTCCTTTTTTATAATATTCTGTGGAACAAACTTTGGCCGATGCGAATCTGTGAAAGGGCCTGCCTGATGGCATTGGTGCTTAGGCTGCCTTCTACATCTGAGTATTAGTCCAGCAAATCATGGTTCTCTAATAATCCTGTTGAACAATGTTGCTAATACAACTTTGAAATAGTGTTCTGCCAAACTTGTGAAATTAGCCATATCTAAAATATAGGGCTTTATGAATATGTGAATATAAAAGTATACAGTTTAATGTTAAAAGATATATGATTTTAAATTAAACTGATTAATTTCTTCCATACGTTTGAGTTTTGAAGATTGCTGTGTTTCTTGAGAAGTTCTATCTAGTTGAAATTTAAATGATCAGTGCTAACCAAATAGAGTCCAGCTGTGTCTAGCCTGGCAGGTGTGTCTAAAAGTAAGCAGACAGCAGCTCTTCCTTTATGTACGCGTATGTTCAGCTCCTTTAATCACATGAATGGGAAGCTCTGTGGGATTTACAGCTAAATTGGCCATAAACTTCTTCCTTGTTCTCTGAGCCTCAGATATTGGAGAAACTTTGGAAAATAACTTTCTAGGCTTTTTAAAAAGCAGAATATGAACATGCATAACATTTATTGCCAAAATACTCAATTATTTAGTAGTTTCTCATTTCAGACTGTTGGACCACATTTAAGAATCGTAATGATTATTTGATTAAAAAGGCATCTGATGCTCTGTTAGTGATAGGAGGAAAATGTTCAGAACAATGAGATCCAATTCTTGGAATTCTTGAGAATTAGACCAAGGTACACAATTTTGTTAAAAGCTTCCTAGATGATTCTGATGCATATGTGACTCTGCTTAAAAACCTCTCGTCTAGATCAAAGACACAAAAATTCTTATGGTCTCTTGACACAGGAAAAAGTAAACTAGAAGGTTAGAGTAAGTATGCAGATTTGACAGGTATGTAAGGTAATGGACCTGTGTAATTTATACTCCATTTTTTCCTGTAAGATTTCCTAGTACCTACCAAGTAGTAATTGCTCAGTAAAATATGCCAGAAGAATAAGTGAATGAATTAATGAATAACTGGTGACAACTGTCTATCCCCTGTGAGCAGGAATGAGAGGATCATGATAAAGTGTTCAACAAGAATAATTTCAGATTCCTGTTTGTTGCATAATTTTTCTTACTGAGGATTTGGATCTCGATTATGATCAATATAAGAAAATGCATTGACTCATATAGGTGATTATTTCTTGTATATGATGTCATTATGACAGTTTTATTAAGGTTTTTAATACGTTAAGAATTTTTATTCATATAAATTTGTTCTAAATCAGGTTCAACGATTCATGTGTAGACAAGGGGACAATGTTCTTTCCTTTCGAATCAAATTGTCACATGATATCATCAACTCTAATTCTAAATAACGGTACCTGTCCTGTGTCCTTTGCAGCCAGCTGTAGCAAATGCTGATATCATGTTTATTAAAATTCACATTCCATGGGACACGCTGTGCAAGTATGCAGAGAGGCTGAATATCAGGATGCCCTTCAGGTACTTTTGAATTTTATTTCATTCTATCTCAATGTACATTAAGATGAGCCTGTTTTTTTGGTTTTTGTTTGTTTGTTTGTGTATTTGTTTATTTGTTTTCAAAATCTTAGAGCAATAAATATAACCCTTTCTACAGAGGAAATGTTTTATCTTCTAAAGATTGGGCAACCGTGGACACTTTTTCCCCTTCTAATTTACTTGCCTAATATGGCAAACTTTCTGGTTCCCTGGATATTTTATGTCATTTCTAGATGGACTTGCCAAGATGGAGGAAAAAAACAGCCGCTTTCAAATTTTAACTGACAACATAATTACCAAGATCAATCTCATTTCTTATTTTGTATAGGTAGATGGACCTATTATTTCTGTGGAAGGCAGGAAGTGTGAAGTGTAGCATCCTTGTGTATATAAAAATACAATGTTCTTCTTTGTACAGGGGTTAGTAAGAATCATTCCTCAGGTGCAGTTCAACCAAATGTTTTTCTGGCTCTGTCTTCAGTGTCAAAGGATAAACACTAATGAGAGGCTTGCTTAATTCAAAGATTTCCCAGTCCTTCCTCTACACCAGCAATAATTAAATAGACATGTTTTCCTATATTGCGTATCTTGTGTTGTATGCATAATGTACCACTTTCTTCCATCATTTCTCAAAATAAAATTCAGTAGTGCCCCTACTGTGTGCAAAGTGTTAATTTGCATTGAAGATATGAACATTTGCACATATTTGGATCTCAGTGTGCTGTACCAGCTGCGAAAAATGTTTTAAAAGGATCAGAGTACCAAGCTACTGAGGAAAAGAGCCTCTAGATAATGAATATGAATGGACAGTAAGAGCACAATTCAAAAATATGGAAAATTTCTGTTTACTTTGCTCATTTATTCAGTTCTTTAGATTCCACATAAAAGTGAGATCATATGGTATTTGTCTCTCTCTGACTTACTTATTTCACTTAGCATAATGTTTTCTATGTCCATCCATATCATTGCAAATGGTAAGATTTCATTCTTTTTTATAGCTGAGTGATAAATACTCCATTGTATAAATGTACCACAGTTTCTCAATGGAATTGTAAGATTTGTACGATGTCAGAGGGGCAATAGATTGGGGAAAGGGGTTTGTCACCTTCTGAGGGGTGAAATGTCTAACTATTACATTGTTTTGTACACCTGAAACTAATTTAAAAAAAAAAAAAAAAGAAAAATTTCTCATACCTGGTGGAATGAAAGAGGCTAACTGTGGTGAGAGTCTTATGGATAAGACTCTTAGGATAAGACTCTTAGGAGAGTCTTGGATAAGACTTATCCTAAGTCTTATGGCAAGTTTCTATGGTATTCAAAGTAAAGTATGAGATATCGATCCCATCTCTTTAGTGAACATGTCAGGTATTGAAAGATGCAACTCCAAATCACAGAAAGGGCCCACAAAACAGAAATGGATTCAGCATTAGCGACTACAGCAGAATTTTACTGGCAATATTAGAATTAGATCCCCACATTGGCTCGCATTCATGCTTGGCTAAGGGTTTCAAAGTTCTCTATATAGATGATATTTAGAAGATAATACCTCAGAGAGCTTGGCAGAAATAAATAATAATAACAAAATAAAAAGCAAAAGACGATAAAGAAAAGTCTTTTAATTATTCACCATTTTATATAAATAATAAATAAGATACCTAAGAGAACCTGAACATTATACATTTTTATCAAACTTGGTCACTGAAAGAAAGGCCTTTGGGTCATTATTCATGTTATGATTAGAAAGGTTGAAGGTTACAGAGGACAGCTTTCAATTCAGGTCATTGCACTGAAAGGACAGCCAGGAAAGCGTACACTTGTACCACACATTTCTTGACTTCTGAGGAATTTTTCCCTGTTGACACTATGGCACCTTTTAAGAAGTCTTTTGAAATGTTAAGTTGGTGTGAACGTAATTGCGACTTTTGCAATTATTTTAACCTTTTAAACCGCAATTAATTACGTTTGCATTAACCTAATACTTACCTGGGGTTCATTACAGGCTGATAATGGGCAAATACTTGCCACATGCTCTGTCTGATTTCTCCTTATTTGGTCTGTATGTATGCATGATACACAAGATCTTGCAGAATTAAAACAGTGAGATAAATTCTAGCCTATGAAATTAGCAAAGAATTTTACAAGTAGTAATATTCAAACCTAGCACAGGTATGCTAAATAATCACCTTTGTCTGTTTATGGTGGAAGTCAAATGTCACAAGATATTCTGAAACTCATTTTGAAAATATTTTCTGTGAGCCTTAAAACTTTTCATAGCCTTCACTTTTTATCTTAAAAAGATAATTGAAAAATGTGTGGAAACATTCCCTGCAGTATTATGTATAATTGTGGGAAAAGGACACTCTTTTACGTTCAGTAATAGAGAATTTAAGTAAATTAGAATATACCCTTGCAGTGGAATATACAATTCATTTATCAAATGCATGGGTAGAAGGCTTTCTTAGTAATTGTATGAAAATTCTTAATAAA
This sequence comes from Rhinolophus ferrumequinum, assembly GCF_004115265.2. Taxonomy (NCBI): domain Eukaryota; kingdom Metazoa; phylum Chordata; class Mammalia; order Chiroptera; family Rhinolophidae; genus Rhinolophus; species Rhinolophus ferrumequinum. The sequence continues at coordinate 29,727,509 of NC_046294.1, read as the reverse complement.
ATATATATAATACATATGATACAAAATCATTCATACAATGTAATTTCAACAACTTAAAATGCAAGGGAATAAAATTGGAAGGCAATGTACTATGCTGAAAATGATGGGTGGGATTATGGGTACCTGTTATTATTTTTTTAATATCTTACACAATTATCTATTTTAACAAATTCTAATTTGACTGTTATGTAAATACAGGATGAGGAAGAAGTATGACACTTCTATGCAAAAGACGTAAGACCATGACAGACTCTGTGATGTCAGGATGAAATTGCTAAAAGATTTTCCAAATTAATCCTAACTATTTTAGGTACTTCCATCTTGCCCTATTCTTGTCATTTCACCATTGTTTCAAAAGAAAAAAAAAGTTATAACTGAATTCATGCACCAACGAATTTCCTTGCAGATCTAAAAGGGAGAAACCCTAAAGTCTATCACAAAGCATGCCATTTCAGTGGGTTTCAGTGTCCAGGTTTATTTCAGACTGAGTGAACGTTTTGTTAAAATATCTCATCAAAAAGGAAGGATATCTTCCACCTGCCTCCTCTGGATTTATACAACACAGATGTCTGCCAGCAGTCCAGAAGATTGGTTCCTTTTTTTGCTCTTCAAGGAGGGATTTGGCATAATTTGACTTCGCTCCAGGCTAAGGCGCTTGTTTTAACACAGAGTTATATTAGCAAATTATGAATACAATGTCAGTTAATACGTTTGCTTTACCTCAGATATCCGACATGCATAATTTCAAAGATGTTACTGTTTTCTCTATCAATTCAGAGTATGTTCATTTTGCTGTAGTCTACGGGGGGAAAAAAGCCTTATAAAGACAATGGCAACACAGTCTACAATGTCATACGTTTCATATAGCTCTCTCCACCATCTCAGTTGAAGTTTACTAATTTTTAAAAATTGAATGTGTATTTAAAGCACATTGGTCTCATTTCTGTCATTTCCCGTCCTCTTGCCTTTTCAAATAAATTTCAAGGAACGCCTCATGATAGAATAATCAGTGCTCTCAGAACATTATTTTTTTAAATCAGTACCAAATTTAATTCCTTTGTTTCTTTTTCTTAGAAGTTAATTAAAAACAACCCCTTTGCCAGCATGTGAGTGTCCTCAGTTCCCATGAATGAGAGCTTAGGTCTGCAAGCTGTGTGCCAAGGTGTCTTCTTGACGCAGGGCAGGTTCAAAACATCAAGAGATGTTCACTTCAGTCTGACATTTTTGCTTAAAATGATAATCATTTTCTATTTCCTGATAAGGTTGCATTTAAAAAAAAGAGTCCTGATGCATCTAAAGAAACAAACAGGAAAACCGTGATACCTATGCAGTTACTATCTCTTCTTATTGATGTTGTGGCTGAAATTTCTTCTTTATGATGTTCTTCAAAATAATGTATATAATTGCTGCATTCTGAAACTTTTGGAAAATGACACTGAAATTCTCATGAATAATAAAATATTAGGAAATATGCAACATTTTCCAAAGTATATCAATGGAAGAGGATTTTAAGAGAAAAATATCCTGTAACCAAATATGCTTCTGAATTTCTGAGGTAAACAATAAGTTTCTTCACTGTAGTAAGCTTTAGAGAAGGGATTCTCATTGTCAGTCTGTAGAGTGCATCAAAATCACCTGGAAAATTTTGTGAAAATGAAGGTTCCTAGAACCTACACCCAGAAAGTCTAGCATATTAGGTCTGGGATAGGATTGGGGTGTATACCTTTATAACAGTCATTGCAAATGATTCTGATGCAGATGATAAAGAAATACAGTCTTGGAGATTTTGATATTTTAATAATAATTCTAATTTTCATCAATTTCAAGAGGCAGTTACAAAGAGCACTATTTCCCAAATTTCCATTTGATAATGGATTTTTTGGAAAAAGTCTTAATATGATGATGTTTTGGGAAAATAGATTGAGAAATGCTACAACATGGAATTATTTCGGAACATCTTTTCAGATCAGTTTAAATAATAGATATAGTATTAACTAACTCCTTACTAACTACTTCTTATTTATTTATAAGATACATTAGAAATTTGGAATAGCTGTCAGCTCATAAAAAGAGAATTCTATTCAAGCATAACCTAAGTGGCAAAGTGTTTTCATGATGGCCATTTCAGTTTCCAATTGTCAACTGTTATCATATTTAAAAACATGTATACTGTCTTAAAGTTAAATATACAAGAATAACAAAGAACCTAAATAGAAACACGCACATCTTTTTTTAGGACAAGATTTTTAAAAGATTTATGCATAAAATATTTACCCATGTTTGATTAATATATGCAAATATTCGGTGTTGAAACCTACACATTACATTCCACAAAGAAAAGCTGCAAATGTATTCAGAAAAAAATATTAGTGTTGTAACCCTGCCTGCAGAAGTTTTTGGCTAAGTTATTGTATGAACAGGAATATTGAGTATTTTATCTGAATTTTCTGTTTGAACATATATGTATAATTCTATATACCTATATTTTCTAGCTATTTCTCTTTTTGATTATTCTTCCAAAGTAAATGTGGCCTACCTGTTGGACTTGATGTTTCAAAACTAACTAAAAAAATTTTTAGAGAATTAAAATAATCCACATTTTCTAGTTTTTTATCCAATCTAATTTTTAACCTGTGTCCTCTACATTCCAGAAATACCAAGTCCTGCTTTCATTATTTTCCTTTGATTCAAAGGTTTTTATTATTCATTCTTGCACATAAAAAGGTCCAATTTACTTTAAGAAGATTCAGTCATCCTATAGCTTCTCAGATTGAGTTCCAAGATGGGGTACCATCTTTCCTCCAGCTTTCTCTCTCAGAAATATTTTAAACACAGCAAATTTGGGGGAAATTTTCCAAACATTAAGAACAATCTTTTTATCACCATTAGGGTTAAACTTAGACCAATTTTTATGCAAAGGATAGTTCACTCAAAAATAAAATAACATAAAAACATACAGGGAATCCATTATACAGAATAGCTGAAAGTGGAGTACCTCTGCTTGACAAGGAGCAAGGGACCCAGGGTCTCTTCCATGTGATTGCCCTCCTCACTTGGCCCCGCAGACATCTCCAACCATGTGGCCACTTGGTCATGTGAAACACTGGTTGGAAACAGCATTTGGATAATTATTTACTTATAATTTTGAGTGTTTGTTGTAATAGGTGAGTGGGTAGGTAGGTAGATAAATCCTGTCCCATTGCAAGGTATGAAATAGCAGAATCTTTCAAAGGAAAAGTTAAGGGAAAAAAGAAAGCTGTGTATATTAACAATACACAGTTAATAAATGACAGGGTGGAGGATTGTGGGTAGGAAATGATTTGGTTCTGAAGATTCATTTATATACAAAACTAAGAATTGCAGGATATTATTGACTTCAGTGTATACTTGTATATTGTTGGGGGTATATAGTTAGAAACAAAATCTTCTCTAACCCAGAAAACTGTTCCACAAAGGTAGATGAGAAAGAAAACACTTTTATTATTGAATAAACATCAAACCAGAATGTGATGTGCATCAGGAAATAGTTACTAAGAGATTGCAAAGACATGCTAAAATCTTACCCTTTTCCATAGCCAAACACATACAGTTCATTCCAGACATGCTTTCAAGATAAATAACCAGTTCTCAAGTAAGAGGGCTCAACCCTACTAATTGTTGCTCATAGTTCATCCTAGATTTGATTGGTAATTGGGATGTTAGTTAATTGAGAAAATTGAATCTCTTACTTAAATTTTGATTTGCTCTTACAATGTAAGTGGTCTGAAAAGTATGTCTATTCATCTTGTATGACTTTCTTCATTTGTTTTTTATTTCTCCCAAAGCATTTTTTTAAAAATGTCTTAAAGAGAAATATTTCAAATTACCAGCAATACAGATAGAGAACAGTGTTTAATCCAAATGCCCTGTGCTTTTGTAATATTCCTTATCATATCCATGACCAATAATTATAACTCTGAACTTTCACTCTTTTTAACCACATTCCTAGATTTTTTTGATGCTGAAAATTATTTTAAACTAATTTCTACATTTGTAGTTCTTTTTTTTTTAATGATACCTTATCTGCAAATGTTTATTAAATGCAAAGTGGTCTCAGGCACAGAAGGAGATAATAACTATGAATTAATGAAGGCTCACACATTTATTCATCAGCCATCTGAATTCTTATTATTTATCAGACAATGTGCCAAAGACACAGCAGGCATACAGAATTAAATGAAATGAAAACACAGTCTTCAGGAAACCCAGTGCCATACGGAAGATAGTGAACAGTTATATAACGATGGGGTAAATAGTGCAAGACAGTCCATGGCGAGCAGGTTCAGAGTGAGGCTGGGTGTGCAGTCCGATGAGGTGGTATGTACACAAACGTGTATGTTTGAAAAAATGAAGAGTGAAGGTATTCAAAGTGTGAGTTTGGAATAGACATAGCAAGCCTTGCTATTTCATATTTAAATTTAGGGTTAGAGTATGGCAAAGACAACCTGAAAATTATTTTCTAGTAGTATATAACCAGTGATTGCAATGAAATATGGTAGCTCAGAAGGTTTTTAAAGTTTTCTAAGAAGTCAATAATACAGTTAGGACTATATATCAGTTGTCATGACTCTCAGCCCTGGTTTCCAGGTCCCACCCTTTGGAAAAGTTTACTGATTGATCCTCTGAAATGGGTATTAATGTGTGGGGATACAGAAACATTTTTGAAGGCCCAGAATAACATTCCTCAGCTAAAAGATGAGGATGTAGAGAGAGTCTTTTAAGAGATTAACCCATCACTAGAATGTTTAGTTTCTCTAACATTAGACATGCTACACACCCACTTAAAACACACAATATCTTCCCATTGCTTTTCACCCCGAACCTCAGCATTAGTGATAGACCCCTCATCGTCTGCTCCTTGTTCACTATGCCCCACCTCTTTTATCACTATTCTCAACTTGCAGTTTATACCGCAGTGATTACCAAATTAGTTGCCCTTCCCTGAATCTTAAAAGGCTTGATCTTACTCCCATAACCATTTCGTATGCTGCTACCTCTGTCTCCAATGCCTTGTCCTACATACTTCATTCAGAGAACTGCTCCCACTCCTGTTTCAAGATTCAGCACAAGTAACACACCCTGTGGGAAGGCTTCCCTGTCTCCTTTCTCCTCCATCTACAAACACTAATCGAGGTCCCTTCCTAGGTGCTTCCATAACACTCTCTCTTTTCCTGCGTTATCACACTTCATTCTATCACTTGTCTCCTCAACTATAGAGGAAGCTTTTTGAGGGTAGAGACACTCTTTGTTCTCTAATTTTTGGTGGTTATATCCTAACATTCGTTCAGAAATATCCATCACATATGTGTTTGAATGGATGGATGGATGGATGACTTCATATAGTAACAAATAAGCAAATGATCTAGTTAATATGCATTATAAAGCAGAAGTGAAACTTTCAAGAAATAGAATTAAAAATCAAATATGCAAGTGTTTTATTGATTTGTGAAAGTGTTTTTTTAATTATTATTAGTAATTTAGATTCTGAAATTAAAACAATGGAAATTTAGAATCCTTTCTATTATACTGGCTGATTTCATGTCTTTCTTAAGCATGTGGAAGATGGAATACTGAAATGCTCAGTTTGATTAAACGTTGTCACTCACTGTGTTCACAATTTTCATGTGACTTACCTCAGCTGATTTCTATTATTTTTCAGGAAAAAATCCTACTACACTGACGGGAGGAACAAATCAATGGGCAGGTTGGTGGATGATGCATGATTTGTTTATGACTCATTTGTCATTTGGGGAAAAAAAACAGGAAGACATTCAATTATCCTTATGAGCAGTTGTAAATTTTAGGAAAAAACATTTTATTGATTTATTCAAGAGATTTCAAAACTGACTTGTGGCAAATTTAACAGTGTTTAGGAATCAGAGAATCTCTTTTTTCTATGGGCCATTGACATTCCTGCAATCCTCACTTGGTATAATGTTATGGAAGGAGGGTTTTAATTGCAGGTCAGCGTTTTAGAATATTTTAATTTAAAAAATAGTTAGAAAGCCAAGATCTATGGGTACCTGATGACCCAGTAAAGTAATAGAACAACAGACCCAACAGAGACCTTCTGGATCATTCGATCCAAATCTCTTATTTGCAGAGGTGTTAAAGGAAAGACTAGCATCCAGGGTAATGAGGTGCCATACAAAATCTTTTGAATCACAGACCTATTCTTATTCCCACAACTGAAGCTGCCTCTCTTATCTTCGTATTGAAAACAAACTTCTTTTTAAGAGCTTCATCTCAAAACAACATCTCTTGACTTTTCCCAAGAGATGTTGTTTTGAGATGAAGCTCTTAAAAAGAAGTTTGTTTGGGAATGTAATCAATAATGTTGTAAAGATTTTGTAGGGTATCCAATGGACACTTGTCTCATTAGGAAGACCACCTCAGGGATGATATAGATGCCTGATCACTGCACTGCGCACCTGAAGCTGAAGCTGAACAATAATGAATGTCAACTGCAAGTTTATATATATGTGTGTGTGTATATATATATATATATGTGTATATATATATATATATGTATATATATAATTTACAAGAAGCAGAGTACAGCATTAGGAATGGAGACAGTGGAAATGTAATGGCTGTGTGCGATGTCAGAGGGGTAGTGGATGGGGGGCGGGGGGTTGTCATTGTGTGAGGGAAAGTGAATTACTTTACTGGGTCATCAGGTATAAATGATAAATGTCTAACTATTACATTGTTTTGTGCACCTGAAACTAATAAAAATAGTTATAATAAAAAAATCTCTTTACCTGTTTTAGTAACAATCGCTATGACAAAGGAATTAATCATACCACAGCTCTGAGACAGAAGAAATTCTCCCTCTTGAATCGCCTTGGTCCTGTTTCACTGAAGGAAATAAGCTTCCCTTTAATGAACTCTAAAGCAAAATTTGGCTGTTTTTCTGCTCACTGAAAAATAACAGTTAACAAAAAAATTGTGAATGCGGTCAGTATGTCCTATTGAATAATGTTGCAGGACATTACAAGTCAGAATGACACGAAAACTAGAAGAATCATGTGGTGTGAATATCATACCATTTTAGGAAAAGAGTCAGTAAATCTAGTTTGTTTACCAAGAATATAATTTAGAACTTTAGAATAGGAAAAATTTGAATTGTAGAATAGGAGAATATAGGGCTCTTTTAAACATTAAATTTCAGTGTCTTAGGAATGGTGACAAGATAAGTAAATAATAGGAGGGGAAAACTTGCTATTAGAACAAACGTTAAGGGATTAGTATTCAAATAGCTCTTTTAAAAATATATATTAATGATGTTCCTCAGCCAGGTCAGAGTTTTCTGTTTGTCAGGTTAGCATGCTCAGATTTAGAAGGAGCTTTCATCATTATCCTTGTGCCTGTTTGGTCCTGCTCTAAGGGAGCAAATGGCCAAAGTTATTTTGCATAATAAAGTCAAGTCATTGGAATACTATAATAGATACATTTACAACTGCAGGTTTTCCTTGTTTTTTTCTTGGTTGGTTGGTTGGTTTTCTGCTTGTGCCTGCTTAATGTTGCGTGTGTTGAAAAATGTCTGTGTTCGCTCTATAGAATTACTGAGACATTTTGCTACTGTATGAGTAGTGGGATTTCTGATAAACGGGCATCTTTTTTTTCAGAGGCTGGCAGAAGGATATAATCCTGTATATTAAAATAGAAACAAATGTCTTTATGTAATACTGTCATAATCTAGTTTTAGAATAAACTTGTATCTAGAATGCCTAATAAATGTGTATATTAAATCCTAAAGAAACAACATTTTTAATAGTGGGGGAAAATGTTATTTTTTTCTCTTTTGGTCTCAAACGTAAAGTAAACCAGAAAAATGAACACTATATTGTCATAATGTTTTATCTTTTAGGTTTATTATTTTCCGTTTAATTTTATGAAATAAAAATTCAGTTATCATTGATTCTAAATGATTATTAAAGTATGTTAAACCTCACTGTAGTTGACATCTTTACCATTTATTTACTACAGATATTCCCTTTGTTCCTTTACTTTGTAGATGCATACCGGAAGGGTAGTGAATAAATAGGAAGGGTGTTTATGAAAGTATATGACATATCAAACTGAAAAAAAGAATGCCATGTTATTTGCCTGAATTTAAATTTAGACCTTCAATTAAGGAAATGACTAATTTTGTTTTGTTTTTGTTTCTGTTTTTGTTCTTTACCTTTGGAGTAGAAATTTAAGAGTGTGTGTGTGTGTGTGTGTGTGTGTGTGTGTGTGTGTGTGTGTTCATCATTGTTATAAAATTACAAAACCCAATTTGTAGATAACTGCAAAGAGGGAAACACAAATCAATTATGTGCACTTAGATTTCTCTTGTGCTTTTCCTTTCTTGAAAGGGGAAAGATGTTTTGTGCAAGAGAGTTTTGACCACTTAACTTTAGGGGATAATTAATGTGCAGGCAATTATGCAGCATTTGAAGATCATCATTTCTCCAGGCAGGTTGATAGAAAATGGCTCTAGTTTTATTATCGCTGCTATGTATCATTTGTTTACAATACACTTTCACATTCAATTATCAAGGTATCTTCAAAATGACCCTTCAGGGAGGCAGAACAAAGAGTTACTTGATCTGCCGATCAGGAAAAAATCAAAGACCCCATTATCACTGCTTCCCCAACCCAGTGCTACATTCCCCAATCTTCACGGTTCCTTAGGTAGAGCTTGTGCTCCAACCAAGTTCTTTTGACTCTTTAATCCAGATTTATTTTAAATTCCTCCTGAAAATAGGAGGAATAATGCATGTGTGAGGGTGTGAGTGTGGGTGTGTGTGTCTTTTTGGAACTCTTTGGAATGGCAATGAAGGTAGGCATGACTCTGGAACGCAACCTTATCTAGCTCTAAAATGTGACTTTGTTCCAGGGTGCACAGTTATTTTCGAAGACTCAAAAAATGGATGTCCCAAAACCCAATGGTTCTCGACAAGACAGCTTTTCCAGAACTGGAGGAGTCAGACTGTTATACCGGCCCCTTCAGCCGTGCACGAATTCACCAGTGAGTTCCCATCTCCTTTCTCCCACTACCTGCCTTGGTACCTTCCATTACCTGGGAGTGGTTGATAGAATAAAAATACTTGGACCAGTACCATTGTTTGTCAAATAAGTCAAAGAATGTATCATTTTATTAATATATAAACTTAACGTATGAATAACACTCAGTGAACATTATTTTTGATCAACTATGATTTAGAGATATTCCAGTAACGGATAATTAACTGTAAACTCATGGACTGATAGTCTCATTCCCAAGTCTTTCAAAGTAATTACTATGGTAGTAAGTAATTCAGTTAAAGTAACAAGAATGATGGTAATAATAATAATAATAGAGATGCTATTAAGTAACATCCTTGAATAATGGATTGTTCTAATTAGTAAATTATTATATTTATAATTACATTTAATTAATTTGTACTTGCTAGTTTAATCCATTGTAGTTTAATCTTATTAAACTAAGGTAAGGATTTTTTGCATGCTTATCTGTCTGTCTATCTGTCTACCAACATATCTCTCTCTATTCAGTTTTTCATTCAGCTGGTATTTATTGAGTTTCTACATGGTACAAATTGAGTTTATGACACAGTACAAGGAGCCTTCACAGCACTCCCAGTCTACTGGGACAGAAGAAAATGTAAATTAATAATTAAATAAAATCAGCTAAAGATAAAGGTGGAGAAATACATAGTATACACTAGGCCTATAGCTGCAGGATCTACTTTGCTGTACACGATTCTGTATTGACCTACGTTCTGTGATGTAGGAAGTTAAGAGACAGGATGAAATGGAATTCCAGACCGCCGAACCTGTAACAGAGCCAGTCATCAATGAGAAATCCTCATCTTCCAAATATTTGATTTATGTCATTATTTAGTCTTAGAGGTGACTCTAAAAGCATCCTTTTAAATTCTAGCTATGAGAAGTAGAGGAAGCAGTGGAAATCCAAATGACTTCCTGGGTTAGAGAGAGGTTATAGTTTCGAGGATGCTACTTGAGCTTTTTTGCTGTACTTTTTCAGGCTCTGTGATGCACCAAATAAAATACATTCTGCTTTTTGTTTTTAAACCCAAGAAACTAGAGTGGTCTTTGAAAAATCTCAATCAGATCATGCAACTGTCTTGTTTAAATCTCCCCAATGGCCTGCCGTTCTCACTTACAATAAAATTCAAATTTCTTTTCATCCATATGTGGCCATTATGCTGTGGTCCCCGACCAACACTATCTTCTTGTCTTCTGTTTGCCACACCATTTACTTATTTCAGGCACACAAGCTTTGATGCTACCCATCAGAAGCTCAGTCTTAATTCTATCTCGAAGTCTTTGTTTTTACTATCCTCTTTTCCTAACATGTCCCTCCCCCAAAAATATTTACATGGCACATTCCTCTTATGATTTTTATCCTACTCAGACATCACCTACTCAGACAGACCTTATTGAGAATATTATCTATAGTCCCTTTGTCCCAGTCATTCTCTATGCATTGTTTACATCCTTGTTCTTCATAGCAATTTCTGAAATTATGTAACTAATTTGTTTACTTATATATCATGTTACTTTCTTTTATAATGTAATTCCATAAGAAAGGAATTTACCTTCTAAAGAAATATTTGTTCAGCAATTTCTGAATCAATCAGATGGGAAAAGATTTGGTGGACATTTTCTCTATATTATAATTAACAAGACACAGAACTGTTAATTATGTGCATCTAAGTACAAAATTTAAAAGCGTTATATGAGAATACTGGAGGAACTTGGAGTCTAATGGACAGGTATGCAGATAACCATAATACAACACTGAGTAAAATCAATGCGTCAAGAAAGACACAAGTAAAATGCACATTTTTATAAGAGAAAGAGAAGCTATATCCAGAGGAGAGGAGCCAGGAAACCTTTATGAAGGAGCTAGTCCTTTTTAGCAGGTAAAAATGTGGAAGGAGGTAGAAAAAGATGGGGGGACAGACATCAGAGACAGAGCAAAATCGTGAGGAAAACAAGCCTGGGATTCCAAGGTGGTGATAAATTCTACAATTTGACAGTCTATCAGATACAAGGAACCAAGCTATAAGAAATAAGACTGAGGGAAAGGTTAAAATACAAGAATAGAGACACAGAGAGGAAAATAGAAATTTAATTATGCATAATGGAGAGCTGTTGACATGTTAATAGCAGGAATGCTCCAAGGGTCAGAACTGTGCTTTAAAAGTCAGGTGGGAAATTGCAGGGCCAGTTAGGAGGACATTCTCATAATCTAGTCAAGAGGCAATGAGACCCAGACAAAGATGGGTACAAGAGAGGCAGGCAGTTCAGTTATAAAAGTTACGTGGTTTGGCAACTGTTTGAATATTCATGGTGAAGAGAAAGCAAGGATCAAAGAAGACCTAACTGTGTGAGAAAATGATGGTGTATTATTCACAGAGATAAAGCAACTGGAAACAGGAATTGTCAGAACTTGAGTGAGGCCCAGGATGCTTCGATTTTTTTTTATTTTTATTTTTTGAGACTTCCAGTATATCATAGTTAATCCTAAAACAGACTCTTTGTTTCCTTTTGGGTATCATTCCTTTTGCTCTTCACATCATTGACTCTCATAGGGTTCCTCCTTGCAACTCTTCCTACATGGGGACAGAATAGGACATGAAGGGAAATGGAAAACTATTTCACATATTGCTGAAGTTCTGTAAACAAGATAAGTTAACTTGGAAAGTGTGGCACCGGGGAATTACATCAATGTTAATGTGTTCTATTTGGAACCACATTGCTTAATTAAAATGTATGGGAGCCAATGGAAACTCTAGTGTCTTCCTGTTCCATGCTAAACAGAAAATACGAGGACATCTAGGCTTCCTTGTAAACTTCCTTGTAAACTGAAAGATAGTAAAATGAATATTGATGATGCCCTGTATTATTTATGTTTGTTTTTCTCTCTCTGCCAATTGATTTTTTTTCTTTTTAAAAGAGGATGGTTTCTCTTCTGATTTGTTATACTATCCTTCACATGCATTAGTTTAAAGGAGAAAACGGATGAGTGCTCAGGACGTTGTTCCTGTTGCTGGATTCTGTGCTCTACCTTGAAGATTAAAACCAATGCCCTTATCTTAACAGCTTCATCATAAACAATAAGGACACCTTCTTCAGCAATGCCACTCGGAGCAGAATAGTCTATCACATGCTGCAGCACACCAAATATGAAAATGGAATATCAAAAGTGGGTAAGAACACGAATTACAAATGTAGAGAAAGTACAATTTTCAGTTACTGATATTACCCAGAAATAGTTAACACTTCAAGCTTTGCCTTCATGCATGAAATAGGAATATATAACACATTGAGCACAACTCTAAATGTTCTATTTTTCAGCCTTTGAACAGAACACAACAAAATAAAAGAAGCAAACTCTTGTCGGGGGCATTTGGCCATAGGTATCAAAATGTGAAATGTGCAAACAGTTTGGAATAGAAATTTTATGAAATTTATCCCAAAGAAATCATCAGATTTTTGAATAACAGTAGATGTAAACATTTGCTTATTATGACTTTGTAATAGAGTAAAACTAGAAATATTTTAACTGTCCATCGTTAGGCACTGACAGATAAGTTAGGCTACATCCCCATAATGCATGTATTAAAAATTATGTGACATTTATTCACTCTTAACTCAAATTTATTCAGCATCTATTTGATGCTATATATTAATCTTATAGAGACGATATGACACAGCCCTAATTCGTGGTGATTGAAAGCTACTGATTAATTATCTCTATAGATGACAATGAAAGATATCTACAAGGCATTATCAAATGAAAAAACAGATTATAAAACTATAAGTCTAATGTAATCCTACTTCCTAAATATACATACATAAAAAGGAAAAAAAATCTAGAAGGATATATTTGAAACTTTTGAGAGATTACCTCTGGAAGGTACATTAACAACTAATTTTAACTTTTTAAATTTCTGTGTTTCTTGACTGCTTAGCAGTATGCTATTCCATCAATGATACAAAAGAAAATTGAGAAAGTTGCACCCAGAATAATTAAAAGGAATTGCAAAGTTTACATAGAACACAGCAGAAAATAACATGTATCAAACAAGCTGGCTTTTTAATTGTTAGGGTGAAAAACACAAGATGGCTGAAGAGATCACATGTTAGTCATCTCCTAAAACCTTGACAATAAAAATCTGCACTGATTTACGCTGGAATAGAATGCTACATAAATCAAATGAACTATGGTTCAAGTCAGCCATTTTTTAAACAGGAACATTCGACTTTGGTTGTCCTCTGATTAATAATTCATTTATTACTGAGCAGACAAAATAGTTAATTTAGACACTAAATCCCTACAAGAATATGTTGACACTTAAAATTTTCTAAATAAGAAATGCAAATAAAAACAGAATATAAACTAAAAACGTGTCTAAATGGTAGCACTATGTGCTTATGTAGTCTTTAAAAATAAAAAATATCACAATTTAAATGATTGTTAAGGTATAACGGCCTTTGTAGAATTCATTATAAACATAGAAGAACATTTAATTTTTTTTTAACTCTTTAAATTCAATTGTCACTATTATATATTAGTACTGGAAAAGTATATGTATATCATAAATAAAGTCATGCAGTGTTTACAATTTTCTTATCTTTTTTAAATTACCATTATGAGCATTTTCTCAAGCTTTTAAGAATGCCTGAAAACATTATTGTAAATAGCTATACAGTATTCTATTATAAGCATTCATCAAATCACAATTATTTACCTAACATACTTGATTGTATCATAATAATTAAATGATTCCTCAATTTTGGATATACAATTATTTCTAATTTTTTACTAATATAAAAAATATTGCAACAAAAATTGCTCTCCAGAAAGGTTTTCTAAATATTTTGTTTTATTAGGACTATATGAGCGTGTCCATTTCGCTACACTCTAACTGAGAGGGAGGAGATTTTAAGAAGTATCAAATTGCTATTTATATCTCTTCTCTGCTTCCTTGACCAAATTTTGTTTTCACCAAAAAAAAAAAAAAAAAAGAAAGTGCTCTAGGCTCATGTGATTCCAAATGAGTGAATATCAAAATGCCCCCTATTTCATGAGATGGCAAAGTAAAATCCTACTTTGGCATATTGCAACTCTCCGTTTATTAATGTTATTCATACAACATTTATTAATGTTGTAAGGACACAATTATACTCTTAGTATCAGTCTCTTTCACACTTCACTAGGTGAAGCGGTTATGGAAGCCATTTTGGTTATTTTAAGTTTTTAAATTAATTTATTAGGCCAAGTATGTGTATGTTGATTCAGAGGGAAGTTTTTATTTACACTAACCCGAGGACTGCTTTCTCCTTCTCTTTTCCAGGCATCTGTAAACTTATTAACAATGGCTCTTACATAGCAGCTTTTCCCCCACATGAGGTAATTTTGAAATATAATTTCCATTGAACTAAAAAATGTTTCTCATGCTCAACACTTGATCCCTTTTTTTTTTTTTTCTTCACTTAAGTCTGGCTTTCCGTTCCCAGGAGGGTTCAACCAGGAACTGGCCCTGGGCCTTTCTGACCCCATTACAGTTCTGTGGCTGTGCACTGGCTCCTGGGCTCCAGACCCCTCCTGTAGTTTGTCCACTTCAGGAACCCCAGCCTTGAAAGGAACTCAGGGACATTCAGCCACTCTGGGCACTGCCCTGGACTTCAACACACAACTCTACGCTTGACCCATTGGGGAGCCACACCACCCAACCGTGGCGGGTTCCTGCCTTGGGCATACTACTCAGGGATGCCTGAAAATCTAACACAAGCCCGCACAAAACCTACAGCCCGTTACCTACTTGGTACTCTGCCAGATTATTACCTGTCTACTAATGTTAAGGAGAAAAGCCTGCTCCAAGCTGTGGTGGGCTTTACCTGCTGAGTCATGAATGACATTTGAATCAGTTTTAAACCCCTCACACACACACACACACACTCACACTCACACACACACTCACACACACACACACATTGTATTCATTTTAAGGCAATTTTACATTTTAATAAAAGAATGGAGTCTTTAGAGGTTTCATTTCTGCACTGTCAAAACCCATCTCCCTTCTATTTATAAAGGTTTTAGGACTCATAAGCCATAATCCCTATACTTGAGGAGTTCACACTCCAATATAAGTCATAATAGGTAAATTGTGTCGAGTACTTTCCTATTCGGCATTGAGCTAAATGTTTTATATGTATTATTTTATTGAATACTTGCAAGAGCGCCTTGAGATAGACAACGATATTACTCAGTTTTATAAATAAGTCATCGAGGCATGGCAAGGCTTAGTATCAAAGGTACAGTCTTGAGTCCAGGAAGCCAGACTCCAATGCTTCTATTCGTGATGGTATACCTACGTATTACAGGAAGTAGAATAATAATAAGAGGCTCTCAGTGTATGTCCTTCAGCAAGCCTTGTGCATGTATTTTCCCACTATCCTGACAGTAATCCTGGCGCAGTAGATATTAGTATTCCCATTTTAGAGATGCAGAAACAAGGATCAGAAACATTAAACACCATGCAAAATATGACACAGTCCATAAATGGTAAAGTGTTCGGAGTGGCAAACCTAGGCACTAGAAGAGCTTCTATACCAAAGGAAAGTTTGGTTTGTTTTGTTTTAGTAATTGGTCTATATAACTAATGTGTGTTCTTACAGTTCGTTTGACAGTTTCTTGCATGAAATTTGGAACCTATTAGGATTGTGTTGTAAGTAATAGTCATTTTCCCATTTATTCTTGTAATTTGGTAAAATCTGGAACATATAACACAAAACAATTAGAAAACTATAGTATTGAAATATGAGTAACTAAAGAAAGCAGAAAGTGAATAAAATGTACTTGGAATTTTCTATTGATTTTAAATGCTACTACTTGAAGAAAGAAAAGCAAGGCTTGCTTACAGGAAAAGAGAATCAATCACATTGACTCTGTACTTTTATTTAAAGACACTTCACAATCTGTGGCTTCTTTCTTTCTTGATGCAGGCATGTTGCTAGTGTCAGTATCATATTTTTTCACTCCTCTTTGAAATTTATGTTTTACTTACAAAGAGACAATGGCTAGAGGGAAGGCAAAGACATTTCCAGGGGAATTTGGCATGAAAAAGATGAAAGAAATGGATCAAAAGGGATATTTATGTGAGAAAGACTTTGCCTAAGATCTTGAGAGTGGAGACAGAGGAAAAGTGTGGTGGTTGGAGGAAGGGACCGAATATAGGGATGGACTGGATCACTGAATGTACGTGGTCCTCTGGAAAGGGATAGAAATATATGGGTGAGCGGTATCATCACTTTGGTCAGTTTTCTCATGCAGCCCACCTTATGTTACTGTAAACCCAGAACCGTATGGATGATTGAGGTTATTGAGCAGAGTTAGAACAATGATGCACTAGAGATTCTAAAGCTTAGCACCTAAAACCCTGAAATTATTTATGTTTGATCACTGAGGCCAGGAAGAAAAGTCATGTATTTTAGAAAAATGATCAGTAATGATTAAAAGAGAGGTACTACTTTGGTTCACTTCCCATTACATACTCAATCTCAGGGTGGTCTCCCTTAACAAATCCATCCAATTTTAGAAGCAGACAGACCTTTTCCCAAGTGAATGTCTCACACCTGGAATCTTAATGTTTGCTTCCATATCCTTTCCTTCCAATCTTTATGCTTTAAACACCTTGAGCTCCCTTAGGGAAGAAAACCGTGGACTACACTTTAACTGTACTTCACCCTTACCTAATTATCTATTTCATTAGAAAGCCAGAGGTGAAATGCATATGGATGTCTCATTTCAGCCTCGAGACATCTGCAGAACCTGATTCAAGGTGTCTTCTTTCTTCGTAGGAACTCACAGCCCTGGTTATCATTCAAATGATAGTTTTGCAATTTTCAATGGCCACAATATGTCAAATACCTAAAATTCACATTGATTTTGTACTTCCTATGTGCCTGGCACTTTATAGTGATTATCCAAGTGAGCCCTCACAAATCCCTCTGTATCGTGTGTCATTAATATTTATTTGTATCCCCATCACCTTGCCGAGGAAACTGAGGCATGCAACACTTGTTTTAAATTTTCATCAAACTTTTCATAAAAGTAGAGTCACACATTGGAGTGAGGAGAGGGATTTTATCAAATCCTGTGTCCTACATTCTAGTTCAGAAAAGATAGTCACCATAGCTATTGCCCTCTTTTTTAACCATAAAAGCTGAGCAGTTCAGCCTTCAGGAAATACTTTTCTCTGTAAGGTATATATATATGTATGTATATGTATATTCTATGTTTTTGAAATTGCAACCCATATGACAGATTTTTAATGGAGGGGGATATAAAGAATTTGAAAACATGCTTTAATTTTTGGAATAACTTATCCGAAGTAAGTTTTAAGGAATTTAGAATTTAAAAATGTGACTAGCACTGGTGACAGGCCTCACACTTTTTGAATGAGCATGTACCCTCTTCCTTAGCATCTACAAATGAAATAAATATTTTCTTTATTTTCTAAATTTTTATTAAGTTTATTGGGGTGACATTGGTAAGATTATTTCTTAAAGCAGAATAATACTCAATTTCTGAACTAAGGTTATAACAATTTCTCTCCATGGTGGTGAAGACAATTGTGTTTATTAAAAGACCTTAGGTTCCAAACAGTGAAACCTGCAGTCTAGTTTACTTTAAGGGAAAGGAATCTCATTGGTTTAAAAATGGAATTTAAGACAGGATTTTAAAGGAACTATCAAAATATTTTCGATGAAATAGAGATACATAAAGGCATTGACTACATCATTCCAGAGATGGGCTTCAGTTTACAATTTCTGAAGCTTTCAGTAAGTTGTTCAATTATTCTGTAAGAAAACAAATGAAAGCAATTCCTCTGTAGTTGAAATTTCACTAAGACAATGGATAGCGATTGATCTTGTTTGATCTGTTTCAGGGCGCCTACAAGAGTAGCCAGCCCATCAAAACCCACGGACCTCAGAATAACAGACATCTATTGTATGAGCGCTGGGCACGCTGGGGGATGTGGTACAAGCATCAGCCCCTGGATTTAATCAGGTACTGTGCGTGGATTCATAATGGAAGATAGTATGCTGTTCTGTTGTCATGTTCTTAGGTTTGGAATTATTTCATTTACCCATCAAATCATCTGTATCAGTCAGGAATAAATAAGCCTTTAAATGTCTTTTCAATAAAAGGAACTGTAATTTAGAAAATTGGTTACACAGGGGATGGAAAGGCTGAGAACTCAAACAGGGATAGTGAGGCAACCAGAGATGCCAGAGAGAGGCAACAGCAGCAGAAAACTGCTAACTCCCCTAAAACTGGAGGGGAAATTGGATGAAGAACACTTGAGAGCTCCATACCTGGGCCGTTACTGGGCAGAATCGTACAATCCATGATTACACCTGCTGCAAAAAAGTGAAGGTGTTGAGAGTGGAGCCATTGTGAAGGCATGGCTACTGTGGGGACAGCCCAAGATGCCCAGGAGAGAAAATGTCCTGGCTTCTCCCTTCCTTGCGCCTTTGAGTCTTCTAGTATCTCCTGGCCCAACTAAACTAGGAGCAATTTACAAGGACAGCAACATAATCGACTTCCCTGTGAAAACAAATCAAAATAGGGAAAGGCAAAAAATGAATCTGGGAGCAAAGAGGAAAATGACCAACACAGCATCTGTGCGTGTATTTATCTTCCAACAAAGATTTAGTATCTGTTCCATTGCAAGAAGTACAGTCTAGTGAGCAGCTGTCCTTGACTGGAATTAGTCTTGAAATACCTCTGCACCCATGATTTATTTTATTTTGATGGAGGATACTTTAAAAAAAAAAAAATCAGGAAACATGTATTTAAAAGGACTTACTCAAGTCCTAGGCTAACTATAAATACTTATAGAAGGAAAGGGAAAAAAGCATTTGTATGCTTTTTTTATAAATATAAATTTAAAATGGTTATAAATATTGATATTTTAAATTGTTTATGAAATAGAAATATCAAGATCCACTCATAACTGTACCAGCAGGGAACTGATAGAACTGGTAGAATAGAAGGGGTATTTGAAGAGAAGTTCATAAAAGAATTATGTGCAGAAGTGTAAATAGGATCAAGTGAACTAGCAAATGATGTGAAGCTTCCAGAGACTAGTAAAAGCTGGATGCTGTTATGAAACTTAGGCCTGCAAGGACAAGGGAGGAAAGCAGTCAGCAGAACCTGTCAAAAGCTGTAACCAGAGAAGGCGGGATGTTGCCCAATAGAAGCTACGGCCTTAGGAAGAAAGCAGCTACAGCCAAGCCATAACCCAAGAGGGAGAAAATCAGGATAATCACTACCCCAACACCTCTCTTATCCCACCCTGTGATCTCCAGCTGGTTCCTCCAGTTGGCCAGTGAGCCCATCAGAAAGCCAGAAGAAGGAAGGAGCATAGGTGATATAGTCCAGAGAGGCGAGCCTCCTAGGGCACATAGCAGAAAGGAAAGGGTAGAGCATGGATTTGGATGCCCAAAGCATAACATCCAGCACCAAATCATTTTTTATTTCAAACAGTAAATACTTGGGTATATGCAAAATCAAGAAGCTTTGATTCTAATTCTGTCAGTTACAACAAAGTATCAGATTTTTATTTGTGCAGGTGAAAGAAATATTATTTTAGAGCTATATGAACACAGTGAGATGTGCTCATTCACGAAATCAAGTATGATAATAAATATGTCCGAAATTAAAAAAATGAAGTTTGGATTTTCTAGCAAGCATTTCAGTGTCCATAATCACTTATCTATAGGAGACATTGCTATTCTTACAGAGGTAATTTCAACAAGCCATCTTTATTTTCAATAAATAAGGTTATTCAGCTGTTCTTACCAATTCTTTGGCTGTTGCTATAGAAGGGAAATTTTGCTTATGAAAATAATATATTTCACGCTCAACTGTCTAAAGGGAGAAGGATGTCGTGAATCCCTCCCATCCTGCCGAAGATGAAGGCCATAAAAGAATATAGATGGTATTTCAGCAGGTTCCTACTCTTTAGGAACTTGCTGGTTACCAAAATCGAAGTGGTGATAACGCAGACATGCATCTTAAACTATATAATCTTATTTGGAGTATAGTTGTTCTTAGACTACACAGTTTTGAGGACATGGATCTCATTGTGTTGCTTCTTATCTGTAGTGAGAGAAAGAGGGGCTTCACGAGTTGGGTTTCTTATATACTTTGATCATGGAAGATTGAGACCAGACTAGACCTACAGACAAGGCCTGTATTCTCTCGTGCTGAAACAAACAGTTCATTAAGAGTGGATGAAAGGGGAAGGGGCTGTCACGTCTTTTCTCTTTTTATAAACAACCATTTCTAGACACGTGGTTGTATTTTTTTTTTTTTCATTTTAAGAATGAATTCAAACATTTACTAGCCAAAACCTGTCTTAGTTTCGGTCTTTTCTCAAATGGAAAAATATTTGAATCTGAAAAAAGCCCATTGTAAAAATTGTCAGCTATACAACCTGCAAAATAGTTGTGTGGCATTTTTTTAAATGTTTCACCATAGGCATCAGAGGGATTCAGATTTAAAAACTAAATGTAATAATACTCTTAAACAGTTCGCTTCATCATTTCTGTATTTATGATAGAGGTTATTTGAGCAGCAGAATCCTGTCATCGAATGAAATGTCACCTAGGGTACCAATATGTAAAACAGATAAGAAGAAAATGGCTATGGGTGAAGTGCGATGGGGAAGTGACACAAATAGCAACCTCTGTTCCTCCTTGTGTTGTCATGATTTTTCAAGTACCTTTAAGAAACACTTAGACATCCTAGAAGATTATGAATGCCAATATTCTAGGTCAAGGGCATTGGCTTTCTGTGTATGTGTGTTAGATGAAAGGCATTTTCATCAGCCTTCTTTGCCTAAAACTCTCATCCCTCTCCTGAGACAGATCTGAAGTCTGCCATAACTTAGGTGATTATGCGCCCGTCCAATAACATTGTTTCTCCTCTTAACCTTCAACAATGTGTAATTGAAAATCTTGGTATAGTGCTGTCTGTATAAGGTGTCTCTCTGAGCAATCCTCTGTAATCATTATTATAAAGATATTTCTACCTATTAGTAATAAGTGCTAAAAACCCTACTCTAACCCACAGAGTGACACTTGTTTAAAGGAACAAAGGTTTTCTTGAAATACCTGTTAATACAGTAAGGTTCTGTCTCAAAGCAGATTGTTATCATTATATAAAAAATGAATGAACTATTGATCCATACCTATAAATAAAATATCAGATAAATGATGCTTAGTGGACAATGACTCCATGTCTATATCTGGTAGGATATAAACAAATTTCAGTTGGCTCAATACAGAGAAGAAACTAGAAAAATGATTTTTAGAAACAGAAATCTTATTAAGGAAAAAATAACGAGGGAATTTTCTTCCCCGCAAGAATCACTGCCTAGTGCAATATTTCCAAATGAACTGCAAAACGCTAAGCTTTAAAACTCTCATTGGGATAAAACTGTGTGTTAAGTATCCATTTTTAGAAGATGTAGATGAAACAGTAGTAGAGAATTCGAGAAATTATTTCTTACCAGAGCTTTATAAATTGCATGACAGTTAATATTGACAGTAGAATTGGTGAGGAAAGAACGACTGAGTAGTCATTAGAACTGCTTTCTTCATCTGCCATTTCCGTATCAACTACATTCATCAGCTGATGGGAATTAAAATACATTCATTTCCTTAGCGTCGTTTAATACTTCCTGTGGTGAGAACCAGTGAAACAAGACAGAGGTCCACGTAATTGCCATAAAGTGCTGTAAATTTAGGAATGAAATGTGGGTGAGGGCAGTGTGGGGCCAGGAACCGGGGCATCGGACCCAAGGTTGGAGTGGAAGTCAGAAAAGTCTTCAGGGAAGAAGTGATATAAAGTGAAGGGTTAGTACAAGACAGACAGGGAAAGAAGGTGAAATGTAATATTTTGTGTCATTGGAATTAATCCCTGGTCATTCACAAAAGGTGTATAAATTCACAGATTCAGCCTGAAATGGAGAGAGCAAGGAAGTAAGTTTATTCAAGAAAGACGCAGGCATAGAAGCTCCCGGGGCAGACACCTGCACCTAACTTTAGGTTAGCTTTTTCTTATATAGGAAAGGGTAGGTAAATTTCCTTACAGCAGGAGATGTGACGTATATAGACTGAGGTCATTTGATTGACATGTGTTGGTTATATATCTAGTTTCTTTCTGCACATGCTCTTACCCAGAATGCATACAGAAAAACCCACAGGGGGGTCCAAGCCTTAATGTTCATTTTATTTTAATTGTATTATAATGAGGCTAGAGTTCAACTAACTGACAGCTTTCAACAGTTTGCTCATGTGTGAAGAACCAGTTAATATCAGTTAGGTCTCATCTCCTTTTTTTTGGAGTGTTTGGACATTTTGAATTATTTCTAGGGGATGAGCCTGAGTGGTTTCTGGGGAGGGGATGTGGGCCTGGGCAGCCCCCCTTCAGGTTCACTTTTATTAACCCTTTTCTGCCTCATCATAATATTCCACAATAGTAACCAAGGAAAGAATCATGTGCTCGGGCAATTGCAGAGTGGAACTTTGTGGAGGAAGATGTGACATAATTGTACAAATCGTGTCTAGCGTAAGGGAATCTGGCCAAGGGTGCAGTGAGACTGAAATTGAATCTGCTTTCAGCATCCACCTAGAGAGGAGACTTTTTTCTCATTTATGCAAAAGCAATATGGCGTAGCACAACTCTGTGTATGGAAAACAAAAAGGGATTGTGCTAGGAGGATGGAGAAAAGCAAGAATTAACTTATAAAAAGCTTTGTGAGACGAAGTAAGTTTGACATAGAAGTAAACACATTTTATAAAATTGTGCCTATAAGGAGAATGTTTAAAAATAAACAATGTCATCATCATTAGATTAATTAACAATCAGGAATATTAAGATAACCCAGATGGAGCTGACAAGGAAGTGAGCTGGTAGCCTCAAGTGTCCAGCTGAAATTCTGAGTAGGTGTGATCAGTATTTGTAGTGTCACTTACATCACCTCAAGCTAACAATTTGCCTTCTCGTGCAGGCTATATTTTGGAGAGAAGATTGGGCTATACTTTGCTTGGTTGGGATGGTATACTGGAATGCTGATTCCTGCAGCACTGGTTGGCTTGTGTGTGTTCTTCTATGGAATATGTACAATGAATGCAAGTCAAGTAAGGTAAGCTATCAACAGACTTATTTAAAATTATTGGCCTTCCTTCTAATTGGGCAAAAGCTTTATGATAATGCTGACTATAAAAAACATGTGATGGTGCTACGATTTATTTGTTGGGTTTTTGTTGTTTTTTGGTAGGGAAGCAGCACTAGAAAACAAGGTAATTGCTCTACTTTTATATTTCAAATTCTCTTTGAATAAGTTCTGAGATTGTTTCTCTTTATGCCAAATGTTTCATGCTAATATATCCCACATAATAATTCAAGAATGAAATAGACAGTTTTATATAATTTACATGCACATAGCATTTGGTAGTCTAGAATGCCCTCTCAATAGATTAGTTAAAATAATTATATAGCTACAGGTTTTTTAACACAATATAGAAACCTTCCAAGTACATGGTTTCATTTAATATAACCTTTACTACCACCCTTGGAGATGAGTATTCTTTTTTGCAGGTGAGGGGGCCTTACATAGTTAAAGATGTCTAAACAAAATATTCACGGCACCTAAATCCTGCTCTAAGCATTCAGTTACTCTCCTGAGAACATAAAATTACTTCCTACTTTCTTCTTACTCTTTATAGGGACAGATAGTTATATTTATTTTTTCCCTCAACTTAAGATGTAAAGATAGCAGTGAAATAAGGTTCAACAAAAATCACACATCTATCAAAATGGTGATTCTTCTGTTAAACTTGAAGTGACTCCAGATTTGGACATGGGAACACTATTTTATTATTCAGCAGAGGCAAGAGTCACCCTGGCAGCACAGAATCATCCTAACAGCAAGTTCTATTTCCTATATGACAAGGATATCAAGTTCAACCTTGTGTGATACAATTCAAAATATGAAACAGCACCTCTCGCCTCCTGCAAAAGCTCGGCACTTTTTCTCCTTCATTCCAACTTTTAACCATGACTTTGCTACTAGGCAATAATCACAATAGTTAATAGGTCATAAAAATGCATTTTTTAGAATTTTAAAAATATATATACATAATATGCCTATATATATGTATAAGAGTTTTGCTTAAAAACAAAATACTTTCATTATCCTAGAGATGAATCCTGTTCCATAACCAACTTTCTTGATTTGGTATCTCAGAGTCCAATTGTCCTTCCAAAGAACAAATGACAATTAGCATGAAAACAAACAAAGAAGCAAAAAACACGTTCTGTTCAAAAGCATTTTATCTATAAATATAAATTTTATCTATAAAAAAAAGCATTTTATCTATAAATATAAATATAAATAAACAGGTTTATTTCAGAGTTTGGCAAAGTCACTACCACTCTGGAAGGTGGCATCTTCCAGGACATACTTGCGCCCAAGGAAAAAACCTGTCCATTTTGGGCATTTCTTTATATGCTGTGGAATCAGGAACCTCTGAGGCTAAGGAGTGAGGTTGTGATTTGGAGTTACAGTGTCTTGAAAAGAAAAACTCTTTTTACTAGTTTTCTATTCTCTGTTTCTATGAGTTTGGCTTTTTTTAAGATTCTACGTATAAAGTGATACTATGCAGTATATTTATTTGTCCAGCTTATCTCTCTTAGCGTAATACCCTCAATGTGGTCAAAAATGGTAGAATTTCCTTCTTTCTCATGGCTGAATAATATTCCTGAGTGTGTGTGTGTTAATATTCACGTGTGCACATGCATGTATCACATCTCTACCCATTTATCCACTGATGGACACTGATATTTACATATCTTGGCTATTTTAAATAATGCTGCAATGAACAAGGGAGTACAGATTTCTTTTCAAGATCCTGTTTTCATTCCCTTTGAACATATATTCAGAAGTGGGACTGCTAGACAATATAGTACTTCTATTTTTAATTTTTTGAGGAATCTCCATATTGTTTTCCATAGTTGATACACCAATTTACATTCCCACCAACGTGCACAAGAGTTCCTTTTTTTCGACATACTCACCAACACTTACTATCTCTGTCTTTTTTATTAAGGCATTCTTTGAAGTGACAGCTCATTGTGCTTTTGATTTGCGTTTCCCTGATGATTAGTGATGTTGAGCATCTTTTCATGTGCCTGTTGGTTTGTATATCCTCTTTGAAAGAAGGTCTATTCAATTCCTTTGCCTATTTTAAAATCAGATTGTTTGGGTTATTTTTGTTTGGTTGGTTTTTTTTGCTATTGAATTGTGTGAGTTCTTCATGTATTTTGGATGTTAACCCCTTTTATATGATTTGAAAATGTTTTCTCCTGTTTTGAAGGTTTTTTGTTTTTTGTTTTTTTTCATTATGTTGATGGTTTCCTTTGCTGTGCAGAAGCTTTTTAATTTGATGCAGTCCGATTTATTTATTTTTGCTTTTGTTGCCAAATTCTAAAAATACTCCCAAGACTAATTTCAAGGAGCTTACCCTCTATGTTATTTTCTAAGAGTTTTATGGTTTCAGGTCTTAAATTCAAGTCTTTAATCCATTTTGAGTTGATTTTTGTGTATGGTGTAAGATAAGGGTCCAACTTCATTGTTTTGCTTGTGGATATCCAGTTTTCACAACACCATTTATTGAAGAGACTGTCCTTTCACCATTCTATACTTTGGGCTCCTTTGTCAAAAATTGACCACCGATGCATGGATTTATTTCTGGATTCTCTATTCTGCTCCATTGATCTGTGTCTGTTGTTCTGCCAATACCATACTGTTCTGGTTACTACAGATTTGTAATATTGTTTGAAATCAGGAGGTGTGATGCCTCCAGCTTTGTTCTTCTTTCTCAAGATTGCTTTGGCTATTTGGGGTCTTTTGTGGTTCCATACAAATTTTAGAATTGCGCTTTCTATGTCTGTGAAAATACCATTGAAATTTTGACACAGATCCCACTGATTCTGTAGATTTCTTTGGGTAGTATGGACATTTTAACAGTATTAATTCTTTCAATCCATGAGAAGGGAATATCTTTCCATTTGTTGTGTCTTCTGCAATTTCTTTCATCAATGTCTTATAATTGTCAATGTACAAATGTTTTAACTCCTAGGTTTAATTTATTCCTAAGTATTTTATTGCTTTCGATGATGTGATTATAAATTGGATTGTTTTCTTAATTTCTCTTTTTGATAATTCATTGTTAGTGTATAGAAACACAACTATATTTGTATACTGATTTTGTATCCTGCAACTTAACTGTTTATTAGTTTAACAGTTTTTTGGTGGAGTCTCTAGGGTTTCAGAAAAACACTCTTTTAAAATTAATTGAATACAGAAAGAAAATTATTTCTTAGACAGTTAGCTACTGTTCAGGTTGGTTCCCTGGAAAACATATTCACAAGGTTTTATCATGTCTGTAGACTTCCCCTTCCACTCCTACAAAGCTGAAAATGAACAAAAGGCAATGAAAGGAATAGATTTCCTGTTCCTATTGATTTATGTACCAACGGAGTAAATTAGGCTCCTTTCGTATGAAATAATTCTTTAACCTTTTGTACAAGCAGCGTTTTAAAAGGCATTAGCAAACTCTTTTCTTCAGTGCTTTATGGTATTATATTACTGCT
This sequence comes from Rhinolophus ferrumequinum, assembly GCF_004115265.2. Classification (NCBI taxonomy): domain Eukaryota; kingdom Metazoa; phylum Chordata; class Mammalia; order Chiroptera; family Rhinolophidae; genus Rhinolophus; species Rhinolophus ferrumequinum. The sequence goes on along the minus strand of NC_046294.1, from coordinate 29,700,709 downwards.
ACTTCTGTCACACTATAATTAAGATCTTGTCAGACTTTCTATTCTAAACCAAGATAAGCTTCACGAAATATCTTGATTTTAAAATTTTCATGGAGCTGAATTTTTCTAGTCAAAGCGTCAGACGTGGTTAAGCTGTGGGTGCTTTCATGGTGGGTGTGGAAAGGACACAGGCTTTTATTTTGTGTTGCTCTATTTTAGTACACTCTTTTTCATTTATTGCAAAGAAACAAAATGTTAAAAAGCTGAGGATTGTGTTGTATTTATTATGTTTCTACCAGCTATGTTCATGTAAATGAAAGTCGTATTTCTTAATTACCCTAGAGTTAATGACAGAATTATGTGAAAATCAAGCTGTAGATTATTTATTGTGTATATATGTATGTGTATATATTTGCATGCGTCTAACCAAATGTGGTCAGATTTGTGCTTAGGAGAGAACATAGGAATATGAAAATGAACAGGCAGGTAGGTACAGCCTGCTTCTTGGTCCCTGGGTTTCAGGTCCAGAGCAAACAGCAGAAACCCCAACTTTCTGGTCCATTGTTTCCTCTTTGGCTTTAGAATTCACCAAGAATTTGTTGTGGTCCTCAGTATTGACCAGCTTTTCAAAAGCTGTCAGGTACTAAAGGACCTCTCAAATACTCTCCTGTCAATATCATTAGCAAGAAGGGTTTCTTTGATTTTTTTAAGTGCCTATGATGTGCCAGACATATTATCAATATCCCTTATGTCATATCCCAGTTAGATATTATCTCCATCCAGAGATGAAGAATTTGATCCTCAAAGATGTAAGTGACTTGGTCGGGGGAATATATCTAGTAAATGGTAAACTAAGTTTCAAATCTGTAGCTGATGTATATTTTTTAATTGTGGTAAGAACATTTAACATGAGATCTACCCTCTTTAAGGGCACATTACAGTATTGCTAACTATAGGTACAACATTGTATGGCAGATTTCTAAAACTTTCGTTGCATAACTGAAATGTTATACCTGCTGGACAGTAACTCCCTATTCCCCACCCTGCCCCCCCACTGGCAACCAACATTCTGCTCTGTTTCTATGAGTTTGACAATTTTAGATGCCTAATGTAAGTGGAATCATGCAAAATTTCTCCTTCTATTACTGGCTTATTTCACTTAGCATAATAACCTCCAACTTCATCTATATTGCTACATATGGCAGGATTTCCTTCTTTTTTATTTAAGACTGAATAATACTTCATTGTATGTTTGTACCACATTTTCTTTATCCATTCATCTATCAAAGAATATTTGGGTTATTTTTATATCTTGGCTGTTGTGAATAATGCTGCAATGAATATGGGAATGCAGATATCTCTCCAAGATCTTGATTTCAGTTCTAAGATATATATATACACACACACACACACACACACACACGCACACACATATATATCTTAGAACTATATATAGTTATATATAATTATATATATATAACTTAGAAATATATATATATATATATATATATATATATATATAAAATAGAACTATCATGTAATCCTCCAACAATCCCACTTCTGGATATATATATATATATATATATATATTTATATATATATATATAAAATTTTTTGAGGAACCTCTATATTATTCTCCATAGTGGGTGCACCATTTTACAGTCCCACCAACAAGGTAAAAGTGTTCCAAATTCTCCACATCCTTGCCAACACTTGTTATCTTTGTTTTGTTTTGTTTGATTATAGCAATCTTAACAGGTATGAGATAATATGTCGTGATTTGCTTTGCTTTTCCCTGATGATTGTTATCTGATTCTAAAATCCATGCTTTACTCATGTTTCCACACCACCTTCCCTTAAACCTACTTAAATATTTTCACAACTCCCCAAATGGACATCACCAAGCATCATTTTCCATGCTTTGTACAGAAAGCATCAAGACCCTAGAGCGGGTCCATGTATCCACCCCCAAATGGACGAATTGGACCCTCCTCCCATTATCTTAAATAGTGTTAATTATTATTTCTTTTGAATCATCTCCTGATCTGTATATCTAACAGTAGATATAAAACAAAAGAAAGCCTCAATTCAAGTGGTGGTTTATATTATCAGGCTCAGCAAGAGATTGAAAAGCAATCACTGGGCACTCTCCCTCCCTCTAGTGGTTAAATAAAGTCAAAGACATTTGCGATCATCGCAAATCCCTTATTTTAAGCTAAAAAAATACGTTGTCAAAAATTGTTTCATATATTTTATATTGCATAGCAAGTTAAGGTTTGATCAACTTATAAAAAATGAGTTTAGTGGTTTTGGAATTAAAAGTAGGACTCAGTTTGATGGCCTGGATTCTAGACTTGGTGCTTTTGTTTGACCATTTGGAAAGTGAGGAAGATGATGTAGTATAAACCAAATTTAATACCTTTTTAGTATAAGATTTCAGTGCAGGACACATTGTGTCATTTTTGAAACACAATGAAGTATGATAGCAAGCCCATTTTAATCAAAATTTTCTTTAAGAAGTATGTTAATTCTCTTGTTCCTACAAATTAATACTATTTTGGACAGAAGATATAAACTTCTCGGCATTTGGGGTTTCTAAAATGTGTATTTTATATGCTTCCTCCTACTCCATATAGATACCCTGATTACTAGAAATAAAATGTGTGTAAAAGTGGGAGAATTATAGTATATATATAAGACCCATTACACCATCATTGTCATTAATAATTTAGTTTTTGATAGCAAAGTCCTTTTAACATGAAATAAACTTATCCTTCTTTCATGTGTGTTATAATTGTTGGAGAACTGGACCGAGAATCAGAAAAACTTAAACTTAGTTCCCTGAAGTACCTACTGTATGACCTTGAGTAAATCACTTAAATTAAACATCAGTTTCTTCTCAATTGTGGAGATGATTACCATTGCAGGAGATTGCAGTGAGGACTAAATTTAATGGATATGAACTTATCTTTGCTCACAGTAAAGAACTGTATTGCTATATAGTATTCTTACTTTTTAATCGGACTTTGACTTGAGATTATGTACATCCAATACTTGAAATACACACGCATTCTGTTTTGCTTCATTCAAAGTGTATACATTTCTGAAAACAACAAATCTTGCTGTAAAAACTGCCAATTAAACTTTTATTAACGGTTGCATTTCCAGGCTTATTTTCAAAAGCCTTGAAATTGCTTTCAACATTTGCAGAGCAGATTTAAAGAAAATGTGTTCAAAGGATACTGAGTGGGAAGAACCATGTATGACAGATAAAGGCACAAAACATCTTAAACATAGGTTGCTGTGAACTCTCAGGCGGTGAGGGCTTTGAGAAATTATCACAAAGTCATCTACAATGTGTGCTGAGATTTTAAAATGTAGTGGCATACAACTGAAGAGACAAATATTGTAAAGTTACATTCTAATAGAGAATATAATACATTTCAGTAAACACAAACGATGTCATGTCATCACGACAGTGTATGTCAGGCACCGCGAACAAAAAAAAAAACCTCCCACAAATTTCCAATGAATATAATGCACTGACCGACTGCCATGGAGGTTATGAAGTTGTGTGAATTATGGATGCCGTTCATTTTGGTGATTCTCAGGCAGTGAGATCCAGGGGCAAGAGCAAGAGACTTAAGAAATCAGAATGGTCCAATTTTTGTTCCAGCTCAGCTACTTCAAAGCCGATGAGCTTGGTTAAAACTGCTTTGGGTGTTCCTCCCAGGATTATCCTGTGTGCCGTGAAATCATATGTAAAGGTATCTTTGTGACAAAGCCCCAGAAGTGGCCCCCACGTATAAAATATGGCCTATGATCATTACAATATCTGGGGGGAGATTTCTAAAAACAAAGAAGTAACCAGAAACCTCGGCATCACAAATAGCCTAAAAATTCAGGTTGGACCCACAGTCTTAAAAGTTCTTTCCTCACGTTTCCACCACTCCCCACCATTTGCATTTCTTCTTTTCCTTTCTGTCATGCTGCTCCCCACAGTGTTGTCTGTAGGAGCTAAGCACCTTTCTGAACAAGGAGGTTCATGCGTTCTTTTTTTCTCTTTGATTTCTCAAGCCAAGAAATTTGCAAGGCTACTGAAGTCTTCATGTGCCCTCTCTGTGACAAGAACTGCTCACTACAGAGACTCAACGATAGCTGTATCTATGCCAAGGTGAGTGTGTTCCTTCACATTCTCTTCCCTGCGCTCTACTTTTTCTAAGAAACATGTAGTAGTAAGAATTCCTCCAGCAAATTGCTTTTTATCAAAGTTAAATATCCCCCAAGAGTTTCAACAACCAGTATCACTGACAGTGGAATAAAATGTCCCTCTGCAGCAATTACAAACGAGTGTATTTTTATGTGAATATCATTCTCTTCCTTTGTTTTTAAAATTGATTATTGCCATCATAGACACAAACTTCCACTTGGAATGATGTCTATATTATTTTTAGGAGAAGTTGCTTATTTTTATTACTAATGATTACGTTTGAATCTTCCATGAAAACTCACGAAATTAAAATTCTCCTAATTTTACAGAGAAAAGGAAATATACCGAAAGTTCTCAAATTGCTGCCTATTTGAATCACCTGAAGGTGTTTAAAACTGAAGCCCAAGCAACAGCCCAGCACAATTAAATCAGAATTTTGAAGTTTGAAAGCTAGGCATCCATCAGCATGTTTCAAAATTGCCCAGGTGATTCCAATGCGCATACAAGTTTGAGAAACTGAACTTTACAATTATTATTGTTTATTGGGAAACTGGTTTTATATGGACCTGTGAAACCAACACCACAATTAAGATAATGAACATTCCATCAGTTCCAAAAGTTTCCTCACGTCCTCTTGTAATCTCTGCCTCCCACCCTCCCAACCTCTAGTTGTGGTCAGACAACCACCTTCTTTCTGTGATTATAGATGTTTGTATTTCCTAGACTTTTACATAAATGGAAGTATATCGTGTATGATTTTTTTCTGGCTTCTTTCACACAGCAGAATTATTTTGAGATTCATCCATGTTGGAACATTTGCCTGTAGTGGACCATGCCTCTTGATTCGGAATAGCATTGCATTATGTGGCTTTGGCAGAGTTGGTTTATCCATTCATTTGTTAATGGACTTTTGGGTTGTTTCGAGTTGTTGTCGTTCTCAGTAAAGCTGCTCTGTACATTCATTTACAAATCTTCCTACAGACAAGTACTGTTGTTTCTCCTGGGTAAATACCTAGGAGTAAAATACCTGGATTATATGATTGATGGATGTTTCACTTTCTAAGAAACTTCCAAACTATTTTCCAAAGTATTTATATCGTATGACATTTCTGCCAGCAGTGTATGAGAGTTCCAGTTTTCCATGTAGTCACACTAATCCTTAGGATGGTCAGCATTTTGAATTTTAACTATTCTAATAGATACCACATTGTAGTTTAGTTGGTTGAAAATAATTTGATCCTTTGGGTCTTGATTTTAAGAGTTATGTTATAAAATCACATGCCTGAAACTCATATAATATAAAGAACCAATGTCATCCCAATAAATTGGATTAAATTAAAATGAATGATTTGTGAGGTGGGCTCCCAGCAGGGCTCCATCTCGCGGTACTGCCCACGGACTCTACCCGGTAAAGAGGATTTCCATTCTGGCTGCTGAGCTACAATAGGCGCTATTCCTGTGTCTGTGTGAGCTCCTGACACTGTCACCTCTAATTCTTTCAGATGGTTCTTTCCTCAGGCAGTGTCCTCACATACATGCTGATGGGGGCAGGGTCTGGGTCGTCCCTCTCTGCATCCTGCTATCTCAGTGTGGTACCCGGAGGCAGTCATAATACTCACTTCATTTGTTTCCTAGCGCTCAGGGAAACATTGCCTAACATCCATTGTCTTGAAATCTATTCCTTTATATATTTTGTACACTCCTTGATTGTTTCCAGAATAGGAGTAAAATCAGTCACTGTCACTCCATCGTGTTCAGAAGTAAAAGTAACTATACAATTAATTTTGACAAGGCTGGTTATAAACTCAAAACACTCAGTATCCTATAAGACCAAACTTAGTAAAATTAGCTCCTGAATTATTGATCTGGAATGCATGGCTTGTGAAAAGTCTGTTTTGTTTATAGATTATTTTTTTTAACATACGCTTAGCTTTGAATTCTTTACAACGTTCCACAAAGATGTCTCATTTTGGAAAGCATTTTCGCAACACTTTTTGCAAAAGCCAAATGTGTTAGAGTTATTAGATATATATACACCTGTCCTACTCCTGGCCCATGCATTTTAAAGACATATGATAGCCTTAGGAACCCCAACAAATTCATATAAATGTTCTACTTTTACTTGGACAGATCTAGTAAAGCACACTGGCATTATCTCAACATCCACATATGGCAGAGTGATAAACTGAAGAAACTGTCCAAGGAACACTAAATCTAGGGGGCATTTGTCATCATGCAGTGTATACACCCCTCTTTTTCTTGGTAGAAAAAGAGTATGTATAGGGAGGGACATGTAAGACTCAGAAAGAATTCACTTAGTAACTAGTATAAGGAAAGTGGAAAAGGTATAATAGCTTACAGAGGAGAGTAGTGCCTTATGGAACAATAAAAGAAATGAAGCCCACCTGGATGAAATATTTAATTTGTCTTGTATTTGTTCCTGTGGCTAAGATAAAGTGTAGCTACCTGTTTTACAGCTTAAAAATCAGAATTAATCTTCCTTCATTGGATGGAAATAAGCATTCTCTTTTAATATCAGTTTATATATTTAAACACCTACAAGTTACTTGATGGGCAGTGTCAGAAATGAAAGAGTAGATTTTTACCAAAGAAACAAGCCAACCAATGTAGGATCGTCTACCTGCGTGAGCACCTCGCCACATCATCTAATAACTTGTCAATTCCTTAAGGAATCAATCACCACTTGTGACAAGTAATAGGAAATTAAGCCTTCCATATTTATTTAAAAGTATGTGTACATATGTAATTATTCCTTTAATAATTTCAAGGATGCGTTTCATGAAAAAAAAAGCTGATCCCTTCATGTGATTAAAAAAATTATATTTAAGTACATTAGCATTTTCTTTGATGATTATTTTTATTTTTAATATTTTAAAGTATGGGCATTGAGAAAGTTTTGCAACTAAGGAATTCAGTGATATTTGCACACTCATCTAAAAGCACTTGACATCACATTGTCATTTCCTATTATGTTAGGATTTGTCATTTAAGGTGAAATCACTAGATGAAGCGTCCTACATTGTTTTTTTCATGTAATTCTAAAAATGACTCAACTTTTGAAGTTAGCTTTATTCATAATAGTTATTAGTTTCTGGTTTTGTTTTATTTTTATTTCATTTTTTTTCACTTGTGCAACAAACATTTATTCAATACCCGGTATGAGCCTCAGACCATATGTTGACACCGAGGCTACAACCAAAATAGGACAGAAGATGTTTCTTCTTGGGAGAGTCGGTATTAGACTATACATCAGAATCACCTAGAACATTTGTTTAAAAGCAGATTTCTGGACCTCAAGGGTAAGCCTGAGACATTTACATGTTAACAAGCAATTCAAGTAATTCTGATTCCTAGGAGCGCACTTTAAAAAGTTATTGCCCTAAATAAGTAATGGGTTAGGGGAAGGGGAGGAACTAACGAAGTGTGTGTGTTTGATGTAGCCTGTGCCCAGGTCCAAGGGACACGTGTGGTTATATAGATTTTGCCCTGCCCAACAACTAAGGACTGAGGACGTGAGAGAGGGCTGAGTTCCAGCCTAAATCCTGACTCCTACCTCCTACCCTCTCCCCTGTAACAGCCTGGTTTGCAGGATTGAATCTGCTCAAGAGGCTCCTTGGTCTCCTTGGCCTAGAGGGACTTTAATGGGTGTGTAAGTGGCAGTTTCCAGAGCTTTATGTTTTTCTAAACCCATCAAACAATTTTAGAGAGAGATCTAGCAATTACAGTAGGGGAGACATTGACTTTGAGCTTCCAACCTAATAAGAAATTTATCTCCTTAGATAATACCCACATATATTGATTTCTAGCCACACTCAGCTCTCCAAGAAAAATCAGATATCAAAGATAATGGAGAATTTGTACTTAAACCCAGCTTTGTTTGAGGTTCAGTTTGCTTTTGTCTTCACATATTATCCCTGTTCATATCAACCGTGTTGAATGAAATGTCTATCCCTAGGCTCCCTCTGCATTAAGGAAAGCTATGGTTCTAACAAAATAATTCATTGCAAATATATGTTTGTAGACTAGACAAGCTTACTTTTGCTTTTAGAAAAGTCTGTTGCTTTGGGAATTTTCTTGCGATTTCATCTGGAGTTTTCTTTTATAGAGAAAGTATTCCTTTCCGATGAGGCAAAAGGCCTCTCCTCACTTTATTTTCCTGCCAATCACCCATAATCCGACCTTGAACCATCCACACTATGCTTGACTCTTTCTTCATCCTCTCCCCCATCTTCATTCAGCAGCTTTTATGTCAGCATCTGAAATGAAGCCCTTAGCACCTCAAGCTATAGCCACAGGCTTCTAATTGATCTTGTCTTCATCGGCTCCCTTATCATAATACATCCCACATGTAAGAGCTTAGTGGCTCTAACAGACTTTATACTTGTACAGGCCTCCTTAGGGCAAGTTCTGAAGTCTTTCCTAACTCCCATTCTAGCTTTGTCTCCCATTACATATATGTATGTGATCTCACATTATATAAACATTCTATGTTTACCACCCTGAGTCTCATAGATGTATTTCTAAAAAGTTAATGTTTGAATTTATTGAGTTAAAAAATGCCTGAAGTATTTGTAAACAAACCTAGCCGAACATAAGTGAAAATCTTGTTCAAGAAAAATATTGCATCGACTGTGACAAACCATGTCCGTGCAACACAATTTTGGCTAAGCATGGCTTTTTGTTTGCTATTTTTCTAAAAGCGTGGCTGTTTCTGGAGCAGGGGAGAGCCACTATTAGTTCCCCCTCTGCAAAGCCTCTGTTCTAACACTCTCAGAGGCTGTTTCCTGCCCTAGGTCTGTTTGTAAAGGAAACAGACAGCTGTTCAACTGCCTGACAGCAGCAGGCGTCTCTGTGGGATGCCTTCCTCTGGTAACAAAAGAGCTGAATTCCCCTGCTGGGTGTAATTTTATGAACTCTGCAGGAGAATTTCTTTATGGTCCTTTGCTCTCCTGTACATAATATATACTGATGATTGTTATGAAAACCAGTTTTTATAGCACTTGGAGAAATCTCAGACCTTAACAATCACAGAAGTTTAAAGCCCGCAAAGACATATTGCATCTCTCCACAAACCATCAAAATGAACACATCTTTTGTACAATGATATTTTCAATGCTGTTACATTGCAGGAAAATACACCCTACCTATATCTGTTTTACACATCATTTGTCGTGTGTTCCAGGTGTTACAATTAAAATACACATGAGTACCGTTTCAATGCCCCCGTCGAGCAGCCTCTGAACTATAGCCTGAGCAAAGACACCAGTCTACTCCCAATTCCTTTATAATAATGTCCTAGTGTATAATTAGCCTCTCTCCTATAAGGATAGTACCCTTATTTTCTTCATAGTTTCTGTGGTATTTATGTGACTGCCAAACATAAACTGCCTTGATTGTATCCATTCATTCTCCCTCACTAACTTAAAAAAAAATGAAGACAGTATGCAAATGAAAAGAAGCAAAGGTAAATTGGATTTACATTTTATTAAAATCAACAATCCTTTCAACCCTGAAAATTGTATTCAATAACATCTTGTAACTGTACATTGTTCTTTATAAAATCTCAGATAATGTCTGATTGAAAAACACTTGGACTATATCTTACATGTGCAGTGATTTATGAAACTTCTTAAAAACAACTTAAGATGGAATTCATTACCTCTTATACCCACTACTGGACCCGTGGCCCACTCTGAAAAGACATCAGAGAGTAGGGATAGCACTGTGATACCTTTCCATTGGAAGTACTGGCTCACTAGTGGAATTCCACAGTTTTCAACTTCTCCAAACCTAGAAGTTGTGCTGGCAAGAAGTCCACTGAAAGGCTCACTTCTTACAGCTCACACTGTAGCTTGACTCCACGGCACACAAATACTTCCTCGGGGGCTAGAACCACTTCTAAGCAGAAATGAAGGTGGGTCCAAACAGAATAAAAGGGAAGAGAAAAGAAAAGGGGGAAATGCTGATGCCTTAACATTCCCCATGGGAAAATCAGATGAAACGGTTGCAGGATCCATGAAATGATCTCATCTCTTACATTTACAAACTATAAAATAATGTGATTCCATTGGGGGAAAAAAATCATAGTAGCTAAATGCAAACAGCAATCACTGGATTATTATAACCAACAGTGTGACTAATATTTTCTGTTTTCCTTAAGGTGACATATTTGTTTGATAATGGTGGGACAGTCTTCTTTGCTATTTTCATGGCAATATGGGGTAAGTATGTCCTTCTATTACTTACTTCCTCATTTTCTGACGCTATCGCTATCTTTCTTCCTACACACATGCAGGTACACAGACACATCATCTATCAATTCAACAGTAAAGTCTCTTGCTTTGTTTGCTCTCTTCACACATTCACTGCTTCTTTAGAAATTTACCTCTTGATCTTCTAATCCTCTGATCCCTAAAGCCTCAGACCTTCCTGTACTAAGAAGAATGTTTTTCCTGCCAAAAGTAGGTCATAATTAAAAACAGCCTGAAACATACTGGAATCCAAATTAAGCTTCCTGTATTTCGATCATGAAAGTGATGCTCAGAAAATGTTTTGTTTGCTTAACATTTTCATTCATCTATTTTCTAACCTTGTAGGTCATATATTTAGAGATGTAGAATCTCTTCCATTTATGATTGAGCGATAATATCTAATACATAAATTCTGTTCTTATCTAACATCTTAAAACTGTAAAAATTATGTACAGGTACATGCTTTGGCTGACGTTTCTCAGTGTGTTTCTCATTGAATTTTTGAACTACCCAATTCACTAAGGCCTAAAATAAGTCAGACAAGTTGGAATTGCCCCACCCTTTAAGGAAAAGCAGTTACTTTTCTGGTTTGGGTCAGCCTTCCTAATATGGCCCTGTTGAATATAAAATTATTGTCAACTTGACAACCAAGGGACTGGCTATGCATGTACTGATCCAGAAAAGTAAAATGTAGTAGAATACAGTTTTCTTACTCCCATTATCTTAATTTTCCGGAAACAGAAATTCTGTGCCATACTCATCTTCTAGCTTCAAGTCAAAAAAAAAAAAAAAAAAAGTCATTTCCAGTGTCCCTTCAACAGAATGTCAACGGTAATGTACGGCATTAGGACTACAGGGGGAGTGGTGAAGAGTCAATCCATTGCTTTTGGTCCAAAAAAAAAAGTGAAAATGTAGTTTCTGTTCTCCGTTTTCACTGAAGGATTTTTTAAATTTAATTACCAAGCAGGGCCATGGAGGCGAAATCTTTTAGTCTTAACTGATTCCACAAACAGGTCTTACTCAGAAAAAAAATAGACCAAAATACAAATGAAGGAGATTCAATACATGTTCAGTACAGCCAACAATGGTAAGAAAGGAAACCTTTGGGGTGATTTAGCCTCTCTTTCTGTTTCTGATACTGGTCTCATGCTTTTACAGTTCTCCTTGGCACAAGCCACATGACAGTGATCTTGCTTCAGCTTTTGGAAGATGGGATTGTGTAAAGGCCGGGGTGTAGGTGAACTCTTGCCATCTGAAACCTTTTCCCCTTAGTTTTATATTGAGGTACGAAGTGGAGGTATATTATCCATAGGAATACCATCACGTGCATTTTCTCGGCCTGCCACCATGGATGAATCATTCACATTTGAGCTGTAATAACTAGAATTCCCAAAACTCACATCGTAAGGTTCCGGTACATTGTCTAATCGCAGAACTAAAAAAGTAACCAAAAAAAAAACAACAAACAAACAAACAATAAAACACATGTTTTATAGTGCCAGACTGAAAGATACATGCCCAGACATCTGCCATACCCTAGCATTTAATTGTTCTAGACAGGTAAGTACGTCTATCTTTTATGTGGGCTTTTCAGGTATTTTAAATAAATGGATATTTTGCAAGCCAATTTATTTCTAAGACTAAGAGAACAGTTTAACTTCCAAAATGTCCCTGCTGGTGGACCAAAAATAAAAAGAACTAAGGGAGAGATCACACCAAAAGTGTAGCACTACTTTGTATAAAAAGGTATAGACAAATGTTTCTTTGACTTTTGAATCTCATGATTTCAGAGTCTTATCAATATCCTCAGAATTTTCACTTCTGAGGTAAAAAATAATTTCTAAAAAGTGAAGAGTATTAATTTTAAAATCAGTGTCATTGTTCTAACAAGTATCTTCATATATTTATGGTTGAGCTATTGAACATGGAGATGAAAGAACACTACTTGTAAATGCTTGTTTCCTTCTGATAGATCTAAGTTATGTCCTTGAGATTTTGTGATTAATGATACAGGATTTTTTTCTTTTTCAACAAACAACCAATTATTATTTTCTTAACGATCTTGAATTTATTTTCAAAGAAATTGTGGTATGCTTGAGGTACTTTTAAATACTAAAGCACTGACTAATTACTAATTACATTAGTAAAATAATTATTCAGTGAAGTATCTTCGTATCCTACCTATTCCTTATGCCAGGGGTGTCCAAACTGCGGCCCACGGGCCAACTGCGGCCCACAATCCATTGTTAATTGACCCGCAGCAAATTCCAAGATATATTTAGTTTACTTAAATAAACCAGGTGAAGCAATACGTACTTCACCTCGAGTGAGTGGCCTGGCTTTATGTGTATTTTACCGCATATGGCCCTTGGTGAAAAACGCTGAAAAAAGTTTGGACACCCCTGCCTTAAGCCATCTGTTTACAAACTGGTCTCCCAGGGACCTTAAGAATTTGGGAGAAGTGTCACAAATCTGTCTTGCAGGAGTAAAATAGATGCTGTGAATGAGTTATTTTTTATGCCTCAATCACAACATCTTAAATAATATCAATTTAATAAACTGGGCTTCTGTATGTAATTACAGATAAAGAAAAACTGAGGTTTAATGAAAATGTTTGGAACCTGTGTTGTTAAAAATCCTATCCTTTTATTTAGAAAAATGCCACTTTTTAGTTTATGGGGATTGCTAGAAACCTATAGACGGAATTCAGTTAAATTTACAAGTAGTGGATTTGGTTCTGAAAAGGAGCATATATCAGTCATAATCTGAATTTATCAAAAATCAACAGGATTTTATCAATGGGACTAACTAGGGGCATAAAACTGTTTTTATGGTAGCAAGAACCCCTTGTGTAAACCAGGAAACAGTTGTGTTTTTGTTTGTTTTTTTCCTGAAGTTTAAAAAAGGATGAGTCAAGCATTTGAAGTGACTTCATTTCTGTTCTAAACATTGTGTTAAGATCAACCTTAGTTCTTTATTCTTAGCAGTCACATTTCTTACTCATAGATATGGTTGTTCTTTTCCATCCCATAAGGGGAAAATTCCTGAATTGAGGTATTTTTCAACTTTATGTACCCAAATATGCAACTCTATAGAAATTCTGTTTTCGAGACCCATTAAAATAATTAATATAGGGCTACCGTACCTGTGAAACTTTGGAAGAGCTCCAAATTAGAATATATCTCTATTCAAATTAGAGCTGCTGAAAGATCCAACAACGGCAAGGAATGACTTTGCAGTTACTTGGTAACAAAACTAGCCCATTTTTTTCCTTAATGTCATACCATTATCTTCCAGATATATTCCAGGTTCTAGGATTATTATTTACAACCAATTGTCACGTAATGAGCAACCATTTCAAATACTGTCAAAATTTTACTCGCAGGCCCATAATTATTTTGATTATCTTATTTGAGAAACAGAGTAGATCAGAATAAATCTTTGGTCTGTTTCTGTCACATGCATCTCTGAATCCCTTCTAGATAATGTAGTAAGTATTAGCATCCTCACTTGATTAAAACTACTGTATGCAGGTGAAGTTCTGAAAGTTGTTTTTACCTGGTTCATTTCTGTCGTCATAAAGTCGCCGATGGGAAAATGAATTGGTTTTCCTTTTTCCACACAACAAGTAGCCAACGAGACTAAGCAATGAAGCACCCAGAATAGCACCTAAAATGGCCCCAAATACTATTCCAGTGTTTCTATTCTCTAGAAAACAAGGAAAAAATAATTTACAGGTAAGAAATAAAAATGATTCAACGAACAGAAACATATACATGTGGACTTCCTGTGTATCAAAGAGTGCTTAACAATTTCTTTTTTAATTAGATAATAGTGATTGTGTGTGTGTGTTTTATAAAGTACTGAGTATTTGAGATATATTGGCAAAATATACTTCTTGATAAACAATACTTTAAATTTTGAATTACCTTGAAAAACTTCTAAGTCTTAGTTTTATAATTGTGTCATGACTTATCAACACAAATAATATTGAAATGCCATACCTATGCTCCGTTAAGATGTAATTTCTATGTTGAATGCCATATAATTTTTAGTCAATTCTGAAGCTTTTCTGAACTTTAATGATGAAATGAACTTTGAGCGTATTTCTATAATAATTCAATAGTAAAAAGCTAAGGGAGTAAGTGGGTAACAGAAAATAAATCCACAAAACTCCAAGCATTATAAGGAAAAAGCAATATACCCTGATAGGATATTTTCTAGTACAACAAATGACCAGAGCAAAATGTTTATAATGCCTTGCACATCAGGAACAGATGCATGGGTCTGAGTTTAAGAAAATCCAAAATTTAATTCGGTCATCCCTTTACTGAGTGCCTTATTTGAAGACTGTCATCAATAAACTACTTACTGCATCCTGAACTCATATTTAGTGTATTTTATTTTTAATATTTTTTAAAAACTTTTTGAGAAGCTTACTGGTAATTAGGTCGGCAAGAGGTCTTACAGAGTCTCTGATTCTATATGAAACCCCACTTATTAACAGAATTGAACTTTGCATTGGAAAGTTAATAGCAAAATTATTACTACAATAAAAATGAAGCAAAGTTAACATTTTTATCATTAAAGAGCAATGGTCGGAGTAAATATTCAGTGTTCTCAATATGTAGGTTGAGTTTCGAGAGACAAAACGGAGAGAATGTTTTTTAAATATTTCTAATGGTGCATCAGATATGTATGAATGAAAGGATGTGATAAGATTACAGCTAAAATGAAAATATATGTACATAAAATATATTGGTTGCAGTGCTGTCCTAAAGCCTAGATTTCAAAATTTAAAGTTTTTCCTGGTCACTAGCAACCACTTTCAAATAGGAATTTGTATATATTATTTGGGATTTACATCATTAATTTAATCAGTAGTATTGAAAATTGATGAGTTCCTGGGTGAAAAACAAGTGTTTTGTTGTTGTTTTGTTTTGTTTTTTAATTTCAGGGAAACAGAAACATGGTTAGACCTGAACAAATAAAACATAATGAATTTTCATTAAATACTAGAGATCTTATTCACTTTATGTTTCAAAGCTTGATGTAATCCAAAAAAATGAAACAAAAATGTCCCCATAATACAATTTTCTTGTGATACAGTTAAATTTTATTTTTATGGTGTTCATTAGGTACTAAACTAAAAATTGAGGAGGATTCTCTTTTGTTGAGTTTATTTACTTTTTTAAAAATATCATTGTTCTGTTTTCCTGTGATTGCTATGTGGTATCAGATAATTTATAAATTCATTTATTTCATTCAATTTTCAAAACCCACATGCATATATTTTTAAAGTTCAGTTGTACAGTATTCCTAAAAGTATATGAAATTTCTGATAGTCTCTAAGATTCAATGAAAATTGTTACACAGTATCTCAAAACCATGTCACTACGTGAGTATTTCTTTTCAGCCTAACCTACTTCTCATTTTGTCCCATGGTCTCATCATGTTCCCATACAGTAGTGACTAGTTATGCTGACTTAAGTTCCAAAATCCCTTCACTATTTCCAATGAATATCACTCTTTCCCCTAAAAGCAAGAACCATCTGTGCTATGGCAGTCCCTCCTTTTTTCTGGTATGGCACATTCCTTTGCTATAATCTGTATGACTTACTTGGAGGTTATTTCACACAAAACAAAAGTTAAATCTGTTTATATTTACCTTCTTGGGGGTCTGATGTATTTGGAAAGATTTTTGAATTATTAGTGAATTTTAAGGTGGGCTGTGGTGTCGTTTCCTGGTAGGGGGTAAACCCCCCCAAGGTATCACCCGTTGTGGTCAGCCATTCATCAGGTTCCGTCGTCATGGGGTTCATAGAGATGGTGGTTGGTGCTGAAGGGAGGATGCTACCTGTAAGGGAACTGTTGTCAGTAGTTTTCATGGTATCACTGGCTGAAGACCAAGTGAAATTTTCTGAAGATACAGCAGATGTAGCGTTGGGAGGTGCTGAGACGGACACAGGATTTCCATCTGCTACAGATGAGTTCTGAGGCAATTTAGACACAGAGCTGTTGATCAAGGGAGGACTTGTGGGAAATGTGGACGTGGGTCTCGGACTCCTGGAAAAGTTGTCTGTTGGCGAATTACTGATGAAATCTGTTGTTCCGTTGGTTTTATTTGATGAATCCTGAAGAGAGGAATTACTTGCTCTAGGATTGGAGGTTTCTCTGTCTTCTTGATTTGATTTTAAATTTGTTGCACTTTCCAAAGAAACATGTCCATTTGCCATTGTTTTTAAGTCTTCTGCAATGTTTTGTGTTGTTTTTACTTCCAGACCTTCTTCCCCATAGCTTCCAAGTAGTAGTAAACTAAACAGTGTTGAAATAAACAGAATTTGGGCTGAGGTCAACATCATAGCCTTCTTTGGTATTGGTGTTATTAAGGGAAATCTGAAAGAAAATAATAACCTTTTCAATTATTAAATGAAGTATTGAGGTTTTTAAAAATAGGTCTACATTTTTAAAGTAATGAAAATCTGGACACATAATGCTGAGATGATAATAGCATACTCTTAATTCCGAAAGTTTGTTTTCTGTGATTTATGTACTAAAACTGGAATAACTGAGTTCTATTTTGTATATAATATCTTTTTTCTTACTTCTTCTGGGGAAACGCCATGCAAAACTTTGTCAAGCCAGACACCACTATTCCACTATTTAAAAGATCATTTAGCTTGGGAAAGTGAAAGTAAAGAAGTATACACACACACACACACACACACACACACACACGCACGCACACACACACACACACTATATATATGGACTGCTAAGTAAATTTTTTAAAAATATTATAGATATAGTGCCTGTAGAGCAGGCTGATTTCTTCAACTATTTAAGAAAACATGTTCGTTATGAAGATGTAATTTGGCATATTTATTATGAAAATGATGTTACATAATATAAACTAAAAATACCACTTTAAAGTGAGTCAGTCAGGGCCCCACTTGAAAAGATTTTATTAATACCTGATTTGAGTTATTTCTATTTGAAATTAACATCCCTTGTCCACAATACTCTTCACTTCATGATGCCATTCTTTCTATTAATTTCAAATTAGGGATAATTGGAAAGATGTAGATTTTATGATACTTTTAAATCATATTTTCTTTCCTTTTTTAATTAAAGTTTATTGGGGTGACAATTGTTAGTAAAATTACATAGGTTTCAGATGTACAATTCTGTAATACATCATATCTGTATCACATCGTGTGTCTACCACCCAGAAAATCACATTTTCTTATTGTATAAAAGAAGAATCTGGTTGGGAGTGTGTGTGAAAAAATTACCTAGCTAGATAGTTGCAAAGTTAGGGTTTGAAACCGTTATGCTGACCTCCAAACCAGGCACATCATTTTGCCTCTGAAGTGTGTAAGTGCCACAAATTCTTAGAATGGAGGACATGGGGGAAAGATTTTGAAATTAGATTTATATTAAAATTCTGGCTTCTGTCACAAATAAGCTGTGAAAGATAATCATCATAACAGTCACGGTAATAATCATACTGGCTTTGCATTGTAGTTCTGAAAACTGAAATTATTCAGTTAAAAGTACTCTGAACAATATCTGGCCTACAGTAAGGAGTCAATCGATATTAATTCCCATTTCTCATTATTAAAACATAATAATATTTCTGTAAGTGTCTTACAGTTTACAAACTTTCCACTATTATCTCACTTGATCATCACAACGATCCCTTGAGACAAAAAGAATAGCTGGTACTATCCCTGTTTTGTGGATGAAGAGACTGAGGTTCAGAGTGGCTAGTAATAGAAGCTAGTAAATGTAAGAGGCAACACTGAAAGGCAAGTCTACTGACTCCAAACTCATTAGGTGCTAACATTGAAAGTGTTTTTAACTGAAAATGTTATTCTTTAAAAAAATGTATTAGACTATTCCTCCTCAAACAATGAAGTCTGAAAACGGGTTTTATATTCTTTGAATTGAACCTTAGAGTTTACTTTTCACTAAAAGCCTCCAAGATGACTGAGATAAGAAAAGGGAGGGTGTGCTACAGTTATTATTTAGGTCCCATATTACCAGCTGTTTCTTAAAAGTTCTCCCAGAAATTTTTACAAATAACTTTCAACCCTGATGATTTTTCATTAGAGCCTGAGGAGCTTCTAAGTATTCCCTCTGATTATCTTTTGGTTTTAAGTACCCTCCTCTTTGCTGAATGATTTCTTATAGAGTGGTACAACTTAAATATATCTATTATACACCCTGATGCAATTTTTTTTCTTCAAAAGCTTTTAGCAAGCAGTTGATACCTGTGGATTCCTAAGGTTTTAGCGATATAATATCTCCCATGTTCTAGGCTTATCACTTAAGAAATACCTACTTAAAAAGCAAGGCAGGCAGACATACGAGAACATTCACAGGGATATTACGTATAAGTATCTCCAACCTAAAATCTACCAGTAACAGATTGGATAATAAACTGCATTATATTCATACATGAAAATTAACAAACTAGAGCTAGGTACAAAAATATGGGTGACTATTACAAACATAATGTAGAGCTTAACATGCCAGTGGTACTGTGTGATTCCATGTATATAAAGTTCAAAAATAGGCAGAAAACTAGAATGTTAGCAGTCAGGAAAGTGGTTACTTGTGGCAAGGAAGGAGACGGTGTTGATTGGGTGGGCATGGAAGGGGCTTTTGTGTGTTCAGGATACTCTGTTTCTTGACCCAGTAGGGATTATATAAGTGTTTGTAATAATTTTGTTTCTTTATATTATATTCACTTTTCTGTCATAACCAAAAAAAAATTGACTTAGATACTAAAAACTGTTAACATAACTGGGAAATATATTACTAGTATGTATATATCAGATACTTTGCATGTTTTGTCTTTTAATTCTTTGCCAAAAACAAACTAACAATGAGGAGAGATTAATGCTATTTTACAGATGAATAAAGGAGGCCTATCTCTCAGACACACAAGGACTGAGAGGGTTAGGATTCAAACCGTGGCATTAAAGCTACTGATCACTCATCTGTGTAACAAAAGTCACAAAGGAATATGGAATTTGGTACCCAGCTGCTTTTTAGAACTTTTTACCATCTACGTTTTCTTAGCACAGCCTCTCCAAATTTTATTATTTTAATCAGAGCAATTTATAATCCCATTTTTTTAAACACTGGAAAAACAGGGTCTTCTCCATTGAATACCCCTCAAACACACTAAATATCCTAATTTAAGAAAAATCCTAACAATTATCTCTGTGGTTTCCAGGTGGACGCTTTTACTGTGTAGTCAACAGATTAACATTACCAAAACACAAATGATTATCCCCAGGACCTGTAGTGCACCAACATTTCATTAAACTGATGCCTCACCTAGTACATTTAAAATACAGTTCCATTTAGTTTAAAAATACTCACATGTGCCTTTGCAGAAACATCTTTCTCCTGTGAACTGTCAGGTTCATGGCATATATTATATCCTTTTTCATTATCTGCTGCCACTGATCTGATTAGTTTATTAATTGTACTTGGCCACCTGTCTTATCATTATTATGCAGTTGGATTTGCTTTTCCTATCCCTAAGCTTTCAGATTATTTTCTTCTCCTAAGGAAGAGGTCGTGGGGGCGGTCGGGGGGGCGGGGGAGTGTGGAAAACGCCCCTTAGCTGTGCTAAATTTCTCATAATTTTACATGAGGAATGTGGTATTGTGCTTTCACTCCCTTCCCATAATAGGAAACTGCAGATGGAGTCAACAAAGTGAGTTTTGTTGTTCCTGTTTCACTTTGCCTGTAACATTGAACCACCAAGGGGATCTCTCTACCCTTCACCCAGTTTTTGATTGCAACGTGAAAACCTAAGGTATCAACACCCCAAATAAGCCAAGCATTGATACTGCCTATAATTTATCTCCAGGGAAAATACAGGGAAGAAAGGGGTAAGATGGTATGTTGTGGATTCTATTTGCAGTTTAGTCCGAAATTAATACAGGCGTGGGGAAGGCTTTTGTGATTATTGATTTATTCCTGTTGTCCCAGAGTTGCAGCAGGGGACAACTTCGCTTCTGTTCCCTGTCTTCTAGAAGAACCAGGTTACAGCTCTTACTCAGGTCCTTTCATCTTAAAGGGATAAAAGCAGCCGGGACTTAAAGCCACAAGCTATTCAGAATCCCAGCCCTGGACTTTTGCTGGAGCAAAGACTGAGCAACTTCAGTTACATTCGATCCCATTTCTGAATTGAACAAAAAGCATGTTATAAGCAGCAAAGACGGGTGGGGATGGTACGGAAGCTCCAGAGAACCATAAGAGAAATCTGTAATCCTTCTCTCTGTACTTTCCTCTCAGCCTGTCCCCATCTCTAGAGTTCACATACTTAAACTATGTTGCATCCTTGTTATGTAAAGCTAAGTTATGCCGACGGACGGCATGCTTCTTTGTGTCCAAGTTCATCTGTCAACCAGGTGCGGTGTAGCGGCAGAGAGAACAGGAGTGGAAAAAACAGTGAGACTGTAGTGGGAGAGAAAAATCCAGAGAACCGGGTACCATCATTTGCCCTCCTGTTCTCTGCCCCTTCTTGCCCCAAGATGGAAACTCCTGAGAGGAATTTTGAGGATGAAACATAGGAACAGAGCGAAGATCATTACACACTTGAAAAACATCTAAGATTAGAATTCATATAAAGGGATCAGAAAAGGGAAGGAGGATTTCCATCCACTGTGTTACCTTAGCACAGATTCTAAGCCTGCCTGTATATATGGAAGTGTTTTTATTGTTTCTAGTATTTAACAACTTTTAAAGTATACTTGAAGAGAGTGTGAGTTTCAGTTTTTTGTTTGTTTGTTTGTTTGTTTTAATAATTCCTTTACACAGAGAACACGAACACTGTTTTCTCCCCTCTTCGGTGTTGGCATTAACAAGTGGTTTCACGTTACTACTTTTGTACAGAGGGCTGCAAAAGGTGGTGAGAAAAAAAAAAAACAAAACCTGGCTATTATGAGAAGCAAATCCACACTCTCAAGTGCATAATTTTGCTTCTCCTTAAATGCATAAAGTCATTATTCTGCCCAGCTTTCCTGTTATAATTGAGTCATACCCATTTCATGCCAAGCTTTGAAAATAAGGAGGTATTCTGCTTTGTGTCAGGTAATCAGCTCATGCAAGGGAAGAGAAATGCTAGTCACTCTGAACTCAATCAAAATCAGAAATTTTAAATAAAAACATTGGTTCAGGCATAACTAAGGGGATAACTATAAAAACATGTTTCTGTAGTGAAATAACTAAAGAGTATATACACTGTGCTACTTCTCTCTCAGTTACTTTTGATCACTTCTTGTTATAGATCTCAGGCTACAAAGTAAGACAGATGGGTTTTGTTTGTCTTTGTCACAGGAAACTCAATCTGACATGTAGCCAATATCCCAAGCAGACCGTGAGTGTTGCTATCAGTGGCCTTTCCAATCTTGGACAATATTTTGCTTTCCTTAAAAGAAAGAGCCACAATAAATGAGGACATAAGGAATTATGCCTCTATAAATGCCTCTTTTATGAGGATTTTGAAAGAGTGAAAAGGCTTACCCAGCCATAAAGTAGGACTGTACCTGAGAACCTTAGGCATATCATTACACTTTTATTTGTTTTATAAAGAAAGAAAAACAAAAAAGAAAAGAAAAAAAACATGACTTTCCTTCACACACACAAAAAAAGTTTCAAAAGTTTGTGAACGTCATCCTAATTAAAAGACTGAGGTATACATAAATCTAGGAAAAAATATATAGAATGTCATACTCCCTACTCACTTGGACATTCTTAATCATAAACTTCAATACTGAAATAATTAGGTGGAAACGTGTCAAGCTTAGAAAGAGAGAAAGACTGTGTCTTCAAAAGAAATATCTCGGACCCAAATTCCCAAACATGTGGTTTTCAGCCCTCTGTCAAGGTTCACTGTCTGTAGAAACCATCTCTATGGATCAAATAGAAAGTGTGTCAATGGTAAACTGATATCCCTTTAATAAAAATAGCCTTACAGAGCCACAGACGGAAAATAATTTTAAGAAACTTTATTCACATCTTTGTTCCATGGGATGTCTTCTGTAGCAACTGACTTAGCCTTGTAGATTTCCAGTGAGTGGTAGACATGTGCACATACCGTGCTGAGTAATTACATACACGACATTTTGCTAACTTTTTAAGAAAGTCTGGGAATATAATTCAATTGTATTAGAAGATTTTTTTTTTCAAAACTATCATAGTCTAA
Organism: Rhinolophus ferrumequinum; assembly: GCF_004115265.2. Taxonomy (NCBI): domain Eukaryota; kingdom Metazoa; phylum Chordata; class Mammalia; order Chiroptera; family Rhinolophidae; genus Rhinolophus; species Rhinolophus ferrumequinum. The sequence continues at coordinate 29,678,016 of NC_046294.1, read as the reverse complement.
TAGTTTAGCAATGATCTCTAAGCCCAAATGCATAATTTAAATGTAAATATTCAATTTGTATTCATGTCACAATTTCTACTTTAAATGTTTTGAAACTTTTACTAAGATGTGACCAAAGGAAATTCTCTTTTGTACTCCTGGTTTGTTTAAGTAAGTTTTTTTATTTTAGCTCTTCAACTGGTTTCATCATCTAGCAATGTTGGCAGTAATTCTTAAAGTTAACTCACTTAACAGTGCAAATGGTCATTTGGAAGGTAACTGCTTAATGAAACAATTACCTTGCTTTATAAAGGTCTCCGTAGCTACTTGCCAGATTGTTCTGTCAAAAGTTGAGCCCACTTTATTCTCTTTAGAAAATAAATGAAAGAGAGACAGACAGACAGGCAGACGCACAGGTGGGGAAGGAAGGATCCCGTGTAACTCGGCTCCCAGGACACACTTACCTTTGGGTCTAGGAGGTGTTTACAAACAGGAGCTGAAATATCACAGCTGTCCTGGCTGGAATGCGTCTGCTGTGCATTAGAGAAAGCAAATGGGTTAAGTGTGATGACGTCCCACTAAGCAGGAGGGAGCCAGAGAAACAAAATTAGGTGGGGCTGGCTGTATCTCGCTTGTGTAATAGAGCACCCAAGAACCTGACTGACCTGCTTCTCAGCTGTCGGCATGAAGATACTACTTCATTCAGGCCTTAAAAAAAAAAAAAAAAAAAATAGTAAGTCCAACCCTCCAGCTCTCATAGGTTGGTTGTTTTGACTTTGGGGCAGGCTAGTTGGTTGTCTTGGGCAGTGGCAAAACAAGAGGCATTCATTTTCTGTCCTAAGTGAAAAAAGGACGAAGACTTTGGTAACGTTCCCTGGTGTATCAGGAAATTCTGACACTTGCTGGGTTCTCCCTTTGCAGGTGAGGAAACCAAAGTGAGTCATGCCTTACACCTGTTGCTATGTGCTGGCTGCATGTTGTTCCCCTGACTCAGAAACAGATCTTTCCCATAGTAGGATGTCCTACTTATATGCTTCAAATCTGAATGGAGAGGGGTCAGTGGTGCGGGGCCTTGTCTGCAGTACCCTGAAATCAGTTTTACAGAAAATTACACTTAACACAAAGTGAATTAATGTGTATTGGAGATTCTCGAGAAAGCTGTGAGCTTTAAGTTAGAAATAATCACCAGCACTGAGCTGGGGTTTCTTGCTGACTTTTAAGAGTTTGGGGAATGAGTAACTGGGACCTGTCTGAAAATGGCCACATGATCCTGAGTACTCCTGGGAGCCTTCTCATTAAGTAGTTTCCATCCTGTGTTCTGTTTGCTTTTACTCTCAATTTAGAAGCTGGGGAGTTTCAGAAGTGCCCGGGTAATGCTTGATTAAATACTAGAGTTGAATAACAACCTGGCATACTTCCTTCACTTCCTTTCACGGCTTATGAAAGGGAGAAGAGTGAAACTGCATTTTCTGGGATATTCTGCACATCAATATTTGGGGACTGGCGCCAAGGTCTGTTCAGCTCAGTGTGCCTGAGGTTCATGCTTAGTTTCTGTTGTGCAAAGAGATAGGTTTCCAGTTGCTGAGACAGAAAACGAAACTTTAGCTAAGGTTCAGGAGCTTCAAACTGAATGCAAAGAATCTGCCCAGTTAATTGGCCCCAGGAAAGAACAAGGTAATTCTATAGTTTTAAATTTTCTGCAGCCCGGAGGCCCCCTCAGAGTTTGATTATAAATTAAGCCAACCCCTCAAGGTCCCTCAAAGGATATGTAAGCTCTATCTGCCCCGGTATGAAGAAAAGCAAGCTAAATTTCATCAAACAACGGGTTTCTAAGCAATGGCTTAGTAGAATTCAAATGGTTATTTTCAGATTAGCCAGTTACTAGGAAAAAAATCCAACTGAAAAATTTTGTATGTCTTTACCTAGAGAGCAAACATGGCTTGGCAGGATTGGGTATGCAATACCCTTAGGAATTTTCAGATGTGTGTTTGTGTGTGTGTGTATGTGTGTGTGTGTGTATAATATATATATTACAGAGGGTGCCAAAAAAATTTAGACACATATAAGAAAGGAAAACAAACTATTAAAATTACATTGATGGTAACCACTTTGAGCACCTCTTGTAATTGCGGAAGTCAAATATGACTTGTAGTCATCTTTTGTTATCAGTATATGTTGAGTATTACAATTTTAATAGTTTTTTCCGTTCTTAAAATGTGTACACATTTTTTTCGGCATACATATACATTTATATGTACGTACGTATGAACATCATTACCATTTTCTGACTTGCCCATAGTAATTGTGGCCTATCGCATAGGCCGTAATTACAAGGCACTTTTGCTACAACTCTCTGCTTTCACTGCTGTGAAAGTCAAAACTCATCTTCCATGGCCCTGTTTTCTGAAGGCTCTAGCTATAGCCTCAGAGTCATTTTCGTCATCGTCCTCCTGACAACCACACAAATTGATTAGCGCCTATCCTAGAGGTAGGCCCTATTACCTTCCCTGTCATGATCGCATCTGGAAGTGAAGTTATAAATGAAAGCTATGCATAAACTTACTACCTTAGTTCCTACTTTGCTCACTTACTTGTTATCAGAAACCTTTGTGAAATCACCGGAGTTGGATTTTAAAAAATAATTTTTTGCCAAACAAACAAGTCACACTGAGATATATTTCCAGGTATGTACATATCATGTTCTAGGAAAAACCAATCCCATTTTGGACCTTGTTTCTCCAGAGTAACTGGACAACAAGGGACAATACCTGACAATTTCATCAGCCACACCAGCTGAGATGACACACAGTGAAATGCTTACATAATTTTTTTTGTTTGTTTTTGTATTTGCCTACTATGGTGCCTTTTATCTCACACTCACCAACTGCTTTACACCCATTAATTAAGTCTCACAATATATATTGGAAGAAGAAACACCTTCCTTTTGTCTGAAGTAGTGGAACTACTTTCAAGCAGATTTTCCAGAATGTGAAATCACATTGTTGTTACTGATGGATCTGAAAATAGAATCAGAAAATAGTTTGGGACCATGTCTGAAATAAAATCAAAACGTTGTTCTGGATCCAACATGGTATCTTTTTTACAAATCTTATAGTGTCACGTACCTGATGCTGATGTCACATATACGAAATTTATTCTCTTAGATCAAATTAATTAATAGCAGTTATGAGTTTGAAATAGGATATAAATTGAATTCATATTCTGTCTCTACATGGACACTTTAAGCAACGAAGAAATATTTAACCACTAGTAAGATAAATAACATGGTAATATTCTTTGAAGATATTTCAATGATATTCTTTATAAATGCAATGGAAATTGATGACTGGAAAATTCCTTTTGAGATGATAATAGTTTTTTTTCAATATTCTGTTAGAAGATAAATAGAGGCATCACTCTCAGAAATGCTAACAGTTTTGTAACATATAAGCTTACCGTTTGTCCTATTAGTCATATGGTGTTATAATATGGTTTTCTTTATTTAACTATAACTTGTAGAAAGGTTAAACATTCAATTTTGGTGCTAAAGGCTAAGTCTATGCCCTTTGCTAAGCAGTTGTGACGTAACATATACATACAAGGTGTGATCAAAAAATACAGTGAATGTTTAAATTTTTTAAAAAATCATTACAGTAAAAGATACATTGCCATTAATCCCCATCAAAATACTCCCCCTCTGTTCTAACACACTTAGCCCATCGTTCTTGCCCCTTTCTGAAGCAATTCTGGAAGTCCTCTTTCATGAGTGTCTTTAGTGGTGCTGTCATGGCTGCCTCCATATCTTGAATTGATTCAAAATGTTTTCCTTTCACAGTCATTTTGACTTTGGGGATGAGCCAGAAGTCGCACGGTGCCAAATCCAGTGAATAAGGTGGATGAGGACACACCATGATGTTTTTATTTGACAGAAATTGACATACCAGAAGCAGTGTGTGACATGGAGCCTTTCAGTTGTGATCAAAAAGTACAGTGAATGCTGCTGCTGAGTGCCATCCAATGGAAAAGCAGGGATCTTCAATATGGGAAATGGCGCGTCCAACTTAGTAACAGTATGTGACAAGTTTCAACTTGTTCAGTGCAGTAAATTGGGTGTGAGCTATAGTTGAGAGAAGATGTGTTTTAAAGTGAGACGTAAATCAACCTCCATCATGACAATGCTCCATGTCACACATTGTTTCTGATATATGGCAATTTCTGTCAAACAAAAACATCACAGTGTGTCCTCATCCACCTTATTCACTGGATCTGGTACCATGTGACTTCTGGTTCTTCCCCAAAGTCAAAATGATTAAGACAAAAAACTAGGAGTTGATGCTACAACCTACCTCATTATAGTAGGAAGTAGCAGGTACCCATGGATGCCTGAACCAATTGAACAAAAAACAAAAAGCCCATCCATGGTCTCCTTAAGAGATGCTTTTATAATAAAATCTTAGATTTTATGTTTAATATTCATTAAATTTTGGAATAAATGCTATTATTCTATTAATTGTAATGATAACTCAATCCAGATTGTTTTTTAGAGTAAGAGTCTCATGTTCACAGATGTCTTAAATAACTTTAATTTCTATCTATATTCTTTGTTCTTTCAGAGAAGTATGACAAGATAATCAATAAACACTTTCAGACATAAATATAAAGTATAATATTCTCAGATAGAAATAGAATGGAAATAGATTTGAAGGCCTGTCTTATCTCCTTTCCCTGCCTCAGTACTTACTGCCATTTAATATACTCTCCCTTATTTATTTTTGTTATTTATTGACTGTGCCTATATTGGAAAGTTCATGAAAGCCAGCATTTTTTCTGCTTTCTTCATTGCTTTATTCACCAAGCTAGAATAATTCCTGGCATAGATTAAATGGTAAATAAATGTATAAATGAATGAATAAATAAGTGAATGGATATATGAACAAATAAACATTTAACAAGAATAACAAAAAATAAGTGAATATGCTCAGCATAAGACATCTGCAAGCTCACTTTTCTTTTACCTATAATGTTCTTCTAGTTTTTGGCTCATTCAGATTAAAATATGCTTTTTTTTTCACTTAAAGATATTCCCTGGACATCTTTATATGATTATATCTATAGATCCTTGAGCAGTTTCCTTTAGCAGGTGATAAGAGAGGAGCTACTTCTCAAGAAGAATTGATTTACCTAGGGGCACATAAATCTTGTTATAGCAGGTGATGAAATAGAGGCTATGGCCACAAGTGTAGATAAGTGGGTAGGTATTGTTTGGGTGGATAATTCCTTTTGAATACTTTTTATTTTTAATGATGAGGTAGACAAAAGAATTGCAACTCGGAGTGATGGGAATGTAGGTGCTGGATGTTAAAAGAGAGAAGAGAAAATATGACAGCATGGCAGCCTCAGGGATCCACTCAAATCAATTTAAAGTTAGACAAGTTATCCAGCGTAGCTGTGTTTTTCTCCAGTGATGTTAATATTCATGGGTACAAATAGACTTTAGATAGGCTGTTGTTTTTAACTAGCATCATACTCACACTATGGGTTTATGACAAACTGATACAAGAGTTAGAGAGTTGAAGGTATATGTAAGTGAGTGAATGTAATGATTGACCATTAAGACACATAAAGAAAGAAGTGAGGGTATGACGGGAGGAAAGGACTGTGAAAATACAGTGGGGTCAGTGGATTGAAAATCTGGATCAAGGGTCAATGGATTGATGTCTAATCAGGTTGTTTTGTACACCTGACACTAAAAATTAAAAATAAGTAGATAAATAAATAAAATCTGGTTCAAGGGAGTGTTGGAATTGGAGTTTAAAGGAGTAAACTAGAAGGATGGAGGTGATAATTGGAGATTATGGAGGGTTTGCTGTCACCAATCAAAAGTATGCCATGGGAGTACATGAGTGACGTAGGAGAAAACCTTGATGAAAGAGATCAAAGAACTGAGAAGTCAAGGTCCTAGAAAGATTATCTGTGTATATTGTAATTTCAAAGAATTATTTTGGTAGTCATATTGGTAAGAGTTACATTAAGCCAAGTTTAAAAATCTTCAGAGAAGTTGGGGAAGTGTCCCAGGGAGTGTTAGATGACTTCCATAAGAAGAGGTAGTAGGAAATATGGATTGGTAATATGAGATTCAAATCTGTGAATCTTTGAGGAGGGAGAGAAAATGGTCTTGAAGCATCAATGAGGAACAAGAATCTACTATTTATCTTCAGTACCTATTGGTGTGAGATACAAATAGCCATCACCTGAGACTGCTGCATGAAAAGTGGGGTTTCAGGGACATCCCAGGTTTCAGTTACAGCACTAAGGTGAGGGGACATAAAAGACATTATTGTTGATGACTTTGAGTAAAAGAGGGTGTGGTGAAAGTATCTCAAAGAGTAGGGAAGGAGTAGAAGATGATCACAAAAGCAATCCCCATTTTGCTAAAACTAGAGGATCAAAATCTGAGAGTTCAGCGGTTATCTGAAAATCTGGTCTTCTTGAAGTAACTGGTAGGAATAGAATTACGGAGCACAATGACTGAGTCCTAATGGACTTATGTGTGAGAGAAGACGGGGCAGAGAGGTGTTTGTGTAGACAGTGGGTAAGGGGATATCCTCCAAGATGGAGAGTTCTGGGCTTCCTCTAGGTTCCTGCTGATAGATAACTTCCGAAGCGAAGCCTTAGTAGCACCCAAAACAACTTTTCAACCCTGCATGTAGCAGCCTGCTGGGAAATGATACCGCTCTCTTCAACAAGTGCAAGATATTCTGTTGTGTGGGAATACCACACAACTGATTCATTCCTATATGATGGAGTGTACTGTTATACAAGCTTTCTTATTTTAGACCCCTAATTTAATTATAGAGTCTAACCTCTTTAGATTACTGTTGCCCACTGTATCAACTCTGTAATCTAGTTTTACATGGACTCAATTACATTAAGTTAAAACCAGGCATACATATAATATAATGGCAGAACTGGCAGATTGATAATATTGTAACTTATTTCTCCATTTTTAGAAAAAAATCAAAGTGATTTCTGAATACTTTCTATTAAAAAAAAATCAAGGCAGATGAGTAGAAAATTCTGGCATCTCTAGTTTGTTTCTTTCTGGTTAGAAAACTTATAATAGCTAAACTACAGCCTCAGCAGCAACAATGCACAGAGTTTATTCACCAAGTATTCTCAGCACTGAGCCATGACCTGGAGAGTGGCGGGGTGAGGGAAGAATGAGATGCCTGTGCTGGGTCTGTACACTCTGAAGAGGAATCTTGATTTGCTCCTTGGCACAAAAGCTGGGGCAGCAGAAAAAGGAAACTTATTCATGACCTGAAGGGGATTTTGAAATCAATTTCTCAGGAGCAAATAACAATGACAAGTGGCTTTCACATCTGTTTAAAGGACTATAAGCACCTTAACGTTTTTGTGGCAATGGTAGGATATATCTGAATGAATATTTCCATCCGCTAACTGCAGATGGAAACTTCCAGAAAGGAAGTTTAGGAAGGCAGATGTACATTTTTCTATATTTTTGTGTTTTTCAAGAATGAATAATAATAGGAAAATTTTTATTAAAGTTTATTGGGGTGACAATGGTTAGTAAAGTTACATAGGTTTCAAGTGTACAATTCTGCAATGCATAAATAAAATGTCATTTATATACAAAGCAGCTCAAATTGTTATTACTAAATTCATAAATAGTCAAAATATCAACTATTTGGGTTTTTGTGGATTTCTGACACATCTTGGGAAAAAAATACTTGAAATCAATTAACGCAGAGAAAGGGTTATTTACATACTTTGTAGAAAACAATGAAAACATGCTATTTTTAACTAAGTTGACAGTTCCTAGAAACTCTTAGCTACAGAAAAAGGAAGACATTTTTGTGCTGAATTGAGAAAATCTTTAAAAAGGACACCTAGGGTTGTTTTAAGTTCTCTCCTTTGAATGAGACTCTTAAATCAGTAACTTGCCTTAGGAGTCAGATTGACCTGGGGTACAGAGTCAAGTTCATTTGGTGGCAAGTTCATTATTTATGAACTTTGGTATCATTGCCAGTAAAATAGCAATATTTTTTTTTTCTTCTACATGAAGTTGTTGTGCGGTTAAGGAGTAAATGTGTAAAACATTTAGCAGGATAGCTGGCACATAGGTGTGTGATTCATTATAGCTATTCATGGAAAGAGGTATCAAATTTTGGAAGGTCTCTTTAAGAAAAGAATATAAACTTATGAATACAAAAATGAGGCATGAAAGTAACTAAACTGGGGGAAAAATCGCAAATTTTAAAAAGCTCCAAGTATATAAATTCAAAAGTCAAAAAGAGTCACTGTTTTTAATTAACTGCCTGACTCATCTCTGTAATGTTTTTTGTCCTACATTTTTGTCTGCACTTTTTATTACCTCTGCATACGATGTTTAAAAAATATTTCATAGAAAGTATAGAAAAGTAATTTAGTCTTTTCCTGTAGCACAGTTAAATGAAAAACATTTTTTAATTGTTGATAGTTTTGAAAAGTTTATTTCAGCTTTTTAATTTAATGGTCATGTCACGTGCATTTTAATATTGTACAATTTGGGGAACTCGCTCTAGTGTGTTTCATATATGAGTTGAAATTTGTGAAATAATTTTCCATAGTGTAGTTTATGGCTCCATATGTTTCAGATATTATTTCTCTTTCATTATCGTGTGTATCTTACCATACAGCCCCTAACCTGGCACCTGAAAGAGTTAATATGAACTGGAAGGAATTACCTCAAAATTCATTGCTACATTAGGATAGTCAGTAATAATTGAGCAGCACGTGGAAGTGCCTGTAAACCATGTAAATATATCCTACTAAACCCAAACTAAATGTATCCCTGATTCAACATTCCATTAGTCAACTGTCAAAGACATTCAGCCACTCTACCACCCAATATTTGGGAAAGCCAGAAATTCTGGCTGTGTCTACAGGGAGATTTTAGACACATCAAAAGTATAAATATAAACAATGTAATTATTCTTTGAATAATTAAGTGTTTGCTTAAAGTGTGGACCAAGAAGCATTGCGTTTGCTTCTGCATGTCTTTCTTCACAAATTCAGATATAGTGGTCTAATAAAAGAAAATAATAATCCTTTCAGACAATTATGTTATAACATGTATCAAAATTTTATTAGAGTTTTACTGCAAAGACCAGTGCAAAGATTTCTGTCTTAATAGAGACATTTATAATAAAAGAGAACAATTAGTAATCATTTTTGGACTCCAACCAACCAACCAAAAAAGGATGTGGGGTCAGCTTTAGGCAGTCGATTGATGGACCCCTGGGTCGATGAGCAGCTAACCTCCCAAAAGTTCTAAATCTCTAGGTCTATTAGACTTTTGCTTAAAAATGTTGTCTGTGCTGCTTATTCTTACCAAAAGGATATTGCAAATTATATAGCTCAAAAACTTGTATCCCAGACCATGTTTGGCATGAAGTTTCCTATGCCACAGAAAAAAAGTAAGCATTTGGATCTGGATTTGAATTTCAGCCAAGTGATTTCCCCAGGTAACTTAACCCCCAAGAGCTTCAATTTGCTTATCTGCTAAATGAGATTAATAATCTTTATTTCACCTGGATTGCTGTAGAAATGATATTAGTTAGGTTAAAAATATCTAGCACAAAGTCTGGGACATCATAAGTGCTCAATAAATGCTTGTTCTGTTCTTCCTCTTTGAGAATATGGTGCAACTCATTTTCATTTTTTGTGTGTGTTCTCTGTAAGAATAGACAAGCATTGTGCTCTCAGAAAATGTTTTGAATTGACTTTTACGCTAGAGGAAGATTTACAGTCTTAAATATAAAAGCAAAAAAAAGGACAATATATGTCATTTGCTAGGTATGGGCAAAGATAGAAATTATTATGCGGAAACTGATTATAACTGAATTTTTATACAAGTGAAACTATTGAAATGTAAATAATTGATAATAGCTCTATTTGTCCTGCAGAAAAATATACAATACCTTAATCAGTGGAAATGATCTTTGTCTACAAAAGTTCTGCTATTATAATAACTAGCAGAATGTTGAAAAATTGGTTATCATAATTTAGTTTTCTCTTAAAATGAATTACGTGTTAGACTACTCACAAATTGTATCTCATGTAATTCCTACAACACCTCTTTTTGAAATTGTGAAGACAGTTTTACTATTCTTGTTGTTTAGTTCTGAATACGGAGGCTTATCCCTTAGTCATTCGTCTGAGGTCACACAATTAGAAAAGAGTACAGGCAGCTTTCAAACCCAGAGCATAGCTATTCTAAGCCACGCTGTACCTCCACACCACACTGCCTTTCCTAGATGTTCTTTTGAGGATCCTTGTAACTTAATCAAAAAGATAAATTGTATTGTGTTTATTATAAAAGTGAAGTTAGTAATTTATTTTACAGGGTTGACATTTACCTGTGGTATCAAGTACAGTTCTAAGTATCCAGTTACAGAGGGATTGTAATAAGGTGAAAAGGCAGATACTTAACAATATTTAGGGCTCTGGCACTGACCAATCAGAATGGATGCAGACCTTAGTCCTAGAGCACTTTCCTGGAGGCCATAAGCGGTTCCAAGGCTTAACTGGATAGGTACCCTGTCCTGATGAAGGTTTCCTGGGGACGACAGGCCAACCTATGAGGAGGGTGAGACCTTTAAAGAACTCAGTTATGAGTTGTTTGTTTGTTTGTTTTTCCTGTCATAAATGAACAGCCAGTATGGTCACACCTCTGAGTATCAGCAGTATATCAGTCCTAAATACACTGCTCAGGGAAAATACCTTGGATGGAATTACCAAAATTTTAATGGTAGCTGTTTATTAGTTGGGGGGGTTGTAGGTGACTTTTATTTTCTTCTTTACAGTTTTAATTAATTCATTCAGCATACATATATATTAAAAGCCTAGTATATGGCAGGCATTTCTGGGCACCTGTAGTTCAGAAGTGAACAATGTAAGGTACTGTTCCAGTTATTTTTGCTGGTGTTACATTTGTAGTCAGTAAATGTTCAGCAGAATTAAGGAAAGAAAGTGTATCAACAAGTTGAATAGTAAGATGAGGAAAGGGCCCGAGAATAATTAATTCTGGGCTTAAAAAAGATTACGTTATATTTTATTTAAAAAACACATGCAAAAGCTGACAGGTTTTTATTTGTATGGACTCCTCCAGTTTTTTTTAGCAATTCAGTTGGAAATATGCATTTAACTTTGAATAAATGCTACTGAAATGCCTAATGTACAAACGCCAATAGCATATTAAGTAACAAGAAGAGTCAGCTTTAGAGTTTTTACATAAAAGTTAAGAGTCTACTCTGGTAAAGACTGTGATGAGAGTTCTCATTGCATTTTAATATAACATGATGCTGATTGAGTGTAGCTCCTTATTTCTAAATGAATTTTCTTAGGGAGGAAAAATGTCAAGTCTGATTTTAGAAACTAGTGAAGATTTTCAATGCTTAGGATTCAAATGTTGGCCCTACCATGTTCTTAGAACCTAGTTATTTATTGTTTTCTTTCTTATTTAATGTTTTTAGAAAGTGGAGAGGAGGGAAACTGGAAGTTAAGTTATAGAGAGATCCCCTGTCCTTAGACAAAGAAGAAATTTAACAAATCATGAAGGTCTTGATTACGTAACCCATTCTAGGTGTGGCTGTGTCAAGTCCAATACATCCCAAGTATTCAAAAATCTGCCACCTCACTAATATTTATAGCTTACTCTATACTCTTGTATAGAACACCATTAATTTTCTTTCTGTAAGATGTTAACCAAAAAAAAAAAAAAAAAAAATCAGTAACTTTCCCCAGGCATGGAAATTTAAAATGTTCCACATTCATAGCTTCTCTGCTAATTGTAGAACCTGCTTAGTGACATTTCTGTTTCTACCTTGTATATAGCGATGTTGCAATACTGTGTGGAGAACGCACAGTATCCTTGAGGATATTGCTGAACAGTAATCTGGGAAATGGAAGCGAGTGTTCAATAAAACCTGGGTGTTACCCAAATTGGCAGTCTCAGAGTTGTTCGTCCGGTACATTGTTGTTTCAGCTGGGTCTTGTTCAGAGAAAGCTTTCAATCTATTTCTTCTGATAAATGCAGTACGTGGAATTCCTTTTTATTCTCCATGTTCAAATATATTTAAGTTCATTTTTATTTGGAATTGACCTTTTCCCCCTCCCTACCATTCATCCCCCCCACACAAAGTATAGTGAACAAATGTTCAAATCTTTTAAATTAATAAGCACTCTCCCAAGTAAAATTGAACTTGATTATCAATACATAAAACAGATAAAGAATGGGCTTCTCGGGTGAGAGACCCTCTTTCTTCCTACATCTCCAGGGAAATTCCATGGAGCATAATTCAGAAAACTCTGAAATAATGGAAGGAGCACTTGACCAGGAGTTAAGTCACAGTCACTGGATTCTATTCAGTCATTCAGTTCACTTTAACAAACATTTATGGAGTATTTTCAGTGTGCCATGCGCTAAAAATGCTAAGAAAAAGGGGCACTCGAGATTTACCTTTAAGTGTAAGAAAAAGCAGGTGCAAGAACAAGTGTACTAAAGTATTGTAGATGTTGTAGATGCTTGGTCAGATTTGTGGACAGGGTCAGTGATACACGTCAACCGCTCTGGGCTTTGTTTTCAGTATAAATTAAATTAAATACCTTGGAACAAACTACATATGGAACCTAACCTCTTTTGCCTGCATGACCATATGATTCTGTTACTCTGTGCTATTGACTTTAGATCCCAAAGGAAAGCCACTGGGAAAAGGACATGAAGAATGGAAGCACAAGGATTGGATGCGTCATGTGCATCTGTGAAAAATTTTTAAAATTGAGAAAAGTTTGTCCTTAGAGAAGCAGAAGTAAAAATAAAATAACAATACAGTATGGTTGTTAAAAACAGAATTACGCAGTATCATCTTCAGCTTTTCCGGAATGCTCCTGGAGGTAGATGCCAAGACTCATGTGAAACCTGGCTTTCCCCAATAACAAAATGCCCTTCTCCACTGGAGGCCTCTTATCCTCCAACTCCATCCCAGCTCAGTTTCATGAGACTAAGGGGAAGAGGTGATAAACTTTCCACATAGAATGGTAAAAAGAACATAGGTGGTGCATACTTCTTATGCAATGTATATTTTGTAGAAAGTGTTCCATAATCCACTCACCACAGACAATTGGTATTAACAATTAACACTTTGGTATATATTCTTTTGAGCATTGTGTATCTAAAACGATGATTTATCTAATTTATCTATACATATTTTTATATGTTATATTTATCCACATATCATATATGTGTGTGTGTATATATATATATATATATATACACACACACATATGTGTGTGTATGTGTGTGTGTGTATATATATATTTCTATCACTTTATATCTGTATCAACACTTCATTCTTGGTAAGTGGAATGGCTTTCACTTTATACACTTTATTTTTATTTTAATATTAAATAAGTTTAATATGCTTCCTTGCCTGTTGACCATCCCACAGTCTCTGTCACCAAGCTCATTCTGAACCGTTGGTCTTTGCCCTTATACATCATGGTTCCCTTATTTGCAACCCATGCTCTTTGATTTCTATTAGGTTGGTGCAAAACTAATTGCAGTTTAAAAGGTTAAAAAATTGCAAAAACCACAATTACATTTGCGCCAACCTAACACCACTCCCTGCATTTCTATCTACCCAACTCCAGGAAACTTCTTTCTTGAAGACTTGCACAGTTTGTTCTCAGATTTCCATTCCCCTCTATTAGCATCTGCAGTCTCAAGTCTCTCCATTAACATCCAGAGAGCCATTGTGCTATGGTAGGAAGAGGATGAATTTTTTGAGTTAAAATGATTTAGGTTCCAAGTAGCTGTGTGACTTTAGCAAATTTCTAATCTTTAAATTAAGAATATGACAATAGCCATTTGATGGCACATTTCACATATACCTGGTACATGTAGTGGCCATTTTTATCAATATTGAAAATAAATGCGGTAGCAATTAGAAGTAAGGTATCTAAAATAATTATTAAAATGCTCTATAAATGGTTGGAAATCAAAATAAAAGCCATTATTTCTGACAGCTTGACCTTACAATTCTAGTATTAATGTTCTATGTCCTTAACAACTATGACTTTGACTTCCATTTCACCTTTTATCAGCACCACCGCTTTTCCTTTAGGAGATGGTGAGCAACCTTGGCTGCACATTGCAAGTCTTGGGAGATTTAAAGATGTACCAACGCTGGGTTTGTCCTGAGATTTTGTTTTGATTTTTCTGAGATGTAGTGTTGGCATTGAGATTCTTTTGAAGTTCTAAGGTGTTAAACTGTATAAATCCCCTTCATTCAGTTCTCCGCTCTCCACCCTCTCCACATTCTCACCCCTGATAAAAGCTGTCAGGGTCTCTGTCATCAATGTTCTTGTGTTCTTTCAATCTCCTACTTACTTCAGAAACTTCCTTATTCTGCCAGGATCCCAGAGTGAACTATGCAGGCTAAACATTCACCACCAATATAGTAAAATGACTGATGTTTGTCTGCTCCTTTCATGGTTTATAGATACTTTTCTCAAGTCGCCGATTCATGGAATCCTTCACAGATTCCTGTTTCTTCTTGAAATTCCCATACCCAGTAATCAGTACTCAATTAGATACCAGCTCAATGTCTTTTCTCAGTCTATGTTATCAAAAATAGCGTTACTCTCATAGAATTCTTCTGGGGGAACAAAGTGACTGAATTGAAGCCTTAAAAGTCTTAACCCCTCCATCTCACATTTAGAATCTAACTGTTTTTTTTTATTTTTATTTTAACTTTTAGAGTCTACTCTTTAGTTCAGGGGGCAAAATGTGAGCCAGTGGGACAAATCTTGCTGATGGCTTAGGGCAGCGTAGTATTTTATTTTGTTATGTATTATTGGAATTTGAGTGTGTTCAGATAAACCGAGAACTTTCTAGTTTAGGATGTGCCTCAAGCTTTCTTACTGTATTTATAGTAGGGCGCACACACTGACCTACCAGAGAATAGTAGAAGGACTATTCCTTCTACTATGAGAATAAAGAAAGACTTTAAATCTGGTATTATGTCCAGTTAGGTGTTGTAAGCTTTTAAGGCTTAAAGGCCAAGCCGTTAATCTGGTTCCTCATGAGTATGATTAGCTCAGGTGCACATCCAGCAGTCTGTTAAATCGGTGCTATTGGGTAATTGCTGGATGGTGGGAGCAAGGGGTGTTGACAGACAAATAGGGTAGTCATGCAGTAAGCAAACATAGGAATCTGAAGTTGGATGTAAGAAGTAGGAAAAGGAAGAATGTTTCTCAAGAATTTTATTAAAGAGAAAAATAGGTTATGAAAGCAATATAGTGCAATACAAAATAGGTTATAATAGCACTATGATAGTAATATAATCAGTAAATGAAACCAAGGTGATCAAAAGAAAGACCAAGTGTAAGAGCTGCTGGGTGGAGTCCTGTATAACTGGCTTGGTCTGGGATCTTGGAAGAGATGTCTATATCAGGTGCTGTCTACTTTAATCCCAGAATGAGAATTCTAGTAGTGGTCTTGGGTTATTTAGAGGTTTTCTATTGAAGATCTGCAGTAGGTTGAGATGACCACTCACGTGTGGGTGTTCCTTTTTAAATGGAAACATGAATCCATGAGTCTGTACCCTTGAGTTTAGCACCATAAGGGTTAGTGAGTAACACCTGATGCAGCCCTTTCCATAGGGACCAAAGGGCATCTTTATGGACATGGCATTTCCAATAGACAAAATCTCCCGGTTGGAGATCATGATATTGTAGATCTCTGTCTCCCAGAGCGTGTTATGGAAAGATTGCTATACGAGCTGTGAGTTAGTGTTAAGGGCCCTTAAAAGTCCTATACTTTAAGGGCCCTTAAAAGTATATCAGGAGGCCTCCTTACAGCAGTGCAGGTTAAGTACATTCCTTGATCTAATCTCACAGGTCTACTGGTAATAATTTCAAAAAGAGACAGTCTGTGTTTGCTGAAGAGGGTACATCTTAGGTTAATCAATACCGAGGAAAGAGCCTTAAGCCAACACAGATGAAAAGACTCCACCAGCTTTGCCAGTTGAGTTTTGATTACCTCGTTAGTCCATTCTCTAAGACCAGAGGACTGGGGATGATACACACGATGGAAATGTTGCAAACTCAGCTGGTTCTTACAAAGAGACTGGATAATGTGTCCCGTATGAGTTCCCCGCTCCCTGTGGAGCTCTGAGGGGATTCCCCAGGTAGAAAGCTTTCCTGGGAATATTTTATTTACTGTTGATGCTGTGGCTCTGTGACATGGAAATACTCCCACCCAATGAGGAAACATACACAGCATTACTAACACATTTTTGTATCCTGGAGAAGAGGCCAACTGAATAAAATCTATTTACCAGACTTCAAAGGGCCCTGCAGGCAAGGGTGATGACCCATGGAGGTGATACGAATGGGTTTCCCAGGGTTGTGCTGTAGGCAGATGTGGCATTTTTCGTATACTTAGGAAGCTATCTTTGGAGATGGCTTCTAATAGTATTGCCTTCCCCATGAAACCATTTGATCATTGTTCCAGTGAGTTATGTACCTATTGAGATCAATGATGTTCTATGCAATCAGGGAGGAGAGGTCAGTTGTTTGTACCTACCCGTAAGTTTCCTTTAGGGTCAGATTTATAGCCTTGTTCTAACCATTTCTTTCTACTCTGTTGAGTCGTTAAGTGCTATGCTTCCATAATGTCGTATTTTAAATCCCTAATGGTTTAACCCAGTAGCACCAGTGCTTTCATTAGTGGCTGAGATTGTGTTAATGCTGCTAACTTAGCGGTAGTGTTGGCCAAGTGGTTACCTCTATTTTCCTTTGTGTTGGTCATTGAATGTCCAGGGATTTTTATGATTGCTAAAGATTTAGGTAACTGGATAACCTTTAAGAGTTCTAAACTGTAAGAACCTGTTTTTTCATCTTTTGTCCGGGAGAAGTCAAGAATCCTGCCTGTTTCTGGAGCATACCTAAGTCATACCAATGGGTGTACCTGCCATCTGTATAAATGTTAGCCACTTTACTTTTGTCCAAATATCAAGCTCAAATTAATGCATAGAGCTCCGCTTGTTGAGCAAATGTCCCCTAGGCATTGGACTTGCCTCGACGGTTTCATTTAGAAAGACAATTTCATAGCCTGCTTCATAGTGGCTTGTTTCTTCTTTTAAGTGAGAACCATCAGGAACCCAAACTAATTCAGAATCTTCAAAAGGTGTATTCTGTAAATTAATCTGGGGAGCTTGTAGCTGGTCTATGAATTGCAGGCAGTTGTAAGGGGCTTTGTCAGCACCGAGGGAGGAGAATAACAGGAGTCATACATAGTATTACAGTGAGCATTAGTCACATTAGATGAAGACAATAAGAGGACTTCGTAGGAGGTTAGTCTGCTAGCAGGGAGGTGCTTAGTGGGATGCCAGTTAAGTAAGGCTTTCACTACATGAGACACAAAAAGAGTCAGTGGACGGCCCATTATAATTTCTTCTACATGTTGTAGTAAATTGACAGTGGTCACAATAGGTGTATACAGGGACGGAGACCTCTGACCACCAGATCTAACTGTTGACTAAAGGATCCAATGGGCCTATGTTGGCTTCCATGTCATTGGGTCGTCACCTAAAGCATTTTCCTCTCTTTCAGGGACAAAAAGGAAAAAGGGCAGTTGATAATTAGGATGTCCTAAAGCAGGCAAATCATAAAGAGATCATAAAGACTGCCTCTTATTTCATTGAAAGCTTTCTGGGATTCCTCTGTCCGTGTGACAGGCTCTGTTTGGTCAGCCTTGACAAGAGCGTATAAAGGTTGAGTTATAATTTTTTTTTTTTTTTTTACAATATCTGGCCAAATCTAGGAATCCTCTGAGTTGCCTTTTATTTAAGCTTGGTGATTGGAAACATTAAAATGCCCTGGATCCTGTTGGAATCCAGAGGAGACCTTAATCAGTAATTAGATGTCCTAGGTATTTAACTTGAATTTTCCAGAACTGAAGTTTCTCTTTGGATAACTTATGTCCCCCCCCCCAACTTTTTTTAAAATTGTTGAAGGAGGTGGAGGCTATGTTCAAGAGATGGTTCATCAGAGGACAGACAGACAGCAAAGGAGCAGAGGTGCAGATAATGAGATGTCAGAAGAACATTTAGAAGTTTCCTCAAGTTTAGTAAGTCTTGGGCAACTCAGAATTTTCTTTGGTTAATTTAGAATTTATTTTGGAGGAAAACAATTTTTGAATCACTTATTTGTTTGGAGGCCTCAAAATGCCAATTAAAAAATATGTTCCCCTTTCAGGTTGCTTAGCTTTGCAGCCTTTTCTGAATTGACTGTGTAGATAGATTAAGACTTTCACAACAGCCCTAAGTTCAACAGTTTCACTGTAAATCATCCCGGGTAATTATAGGCTAGTGAGGTAGAAAGTTGCAAGATGAGAGCTCATAATTTTTGTACATAAATGCAGCAGGAGTTCTAGAAGCTGGCTGTCAGCAACCGTTTCCTTAGAAAGTGAATTTCCCATTTTTCAAAAGATTAATAACTCACCAGAGAGGCATTTTAAGTCCCATAGACAAAAAGCCAGCAACAGAGGACACTCAAATAGAGCCTGTACCTCAACCAAGGTGGGAGGACTTACCACAATGATCTGGGATCACCAGGGAGACAGTAGAGTGCAAAGGATTCTTGTACATACATCATTCAAATCTGCAGAGGTGCTCAAGGACCTCCTTTTGAATCTTCTGACACCTTGTAATGTTAATCAGTTTTGACCAAGAATCACAAGACAAATAAAAGCTTTATTTTGTGATCTCTACTAGGAATTGCAATTGAGGACACAGAATTGGGTAGAAACCCAACTATCTTCAGAATGGGAAAGAAAGAGGCAGATTTTATAAAGACAGAAAAAGGGGGGCTTTCAAAAGGATTGCGTAAGGTACTTTGAAAGAGCTGTGTTGGTGCCAGCAGGCAGACTTCTACCACGCTATACATGATTAATTGCTTATGTCTGCTGCTAGGTGAAAATTTTATTTTATTTTTTAATAGAGATTTCAGAGATGCAGAGCTACTTCCAGGAACTGTATCAGGATGAAGCCGTTTGTTTTAGGCCAGCTCAGAAGTTCTGTCTCACATGGAAGAGGTGTACTAGTTCAGCTTCTTGGAATCCTCCTGGTTTCATTTTAGTCTGCTGTCTTGACAGTATCAACTCTATTTTGCTGTTTTTCTTTCACAATGGACAGATAGTTGGATAGATTAATGGTATCGTGGATTTTTAAGAATGCACATGTAAGCTCTTAGTTATGTCCACAAAGTCTTGAATGCTGTAAGATAAAGCCCACTTACCCAAAAGAGAACATTCTCTCTCTTAACTGTTTATGCAGAAAATCCAGATTAATAGTTAAGGCATTTTTTACTTAGTCTCTGTTAATACATGCTGAGTCCACCTAGAATATGCATCCAAGAATGTCTTCTCTGGTCTCTCTTTTTATATATATATATATATATTTTTTTTTTCCCTTCCACCATGGTAGCCTTGCTTTTTTCTTCTCTCTCCCACAACCCATCCTTCTCTGACTCCTGGAGAAGAAGCATCTGACCTTTGTTGTCATTCCTGGGGAGGGCTCTATTTAGGTAGTTTAGATAATTTTGAATTAGCATGAACAAGTCAAAAGGAACAATGAATATTTACCTCGTTAATATTAACCTTCTCACAGCATCACTTTGTTGGGGTATGCTGACAAAAATCTCTGCATATTTAATCCAATGAAACAAACAATTACTCCCCTCTACGAGTGCACGCTGATAGCAGTATACAGAGAGACAGGGGAAAAAGGGTGTGGGAAAATAAAATTCCAATTGTCTGAATTTAATTAATTTTAATACTTTCATGATATGGTGAAAATGCATCAACCCAAAGAAGAAAAGCAATAATGCAAGAATGTGATATGGTTGGGTAAAGAATTATAATAATATTACTATTTGTAGCCACCGTTTTCCTGGAGTTTTGGAAAAGGAGAAGAAGTACACTGACCTATACTTGGGACCTTATTGAATGGGAAGAAGAGGAGGTAAGCTGTTAGGAAACCAGCAGATAAGGAAACTGGGATGACAAATGATGCAGAAAATTATTACTGCCCAAATTATTATGTCCAAGTTGGTGGCAGCTAAACATCGTTAGAATTTCCCTTGATGTTTTTCTACTAACAAGATTTCAATGATGAGGCAATGTGATTTTATGAAGATAAGAGCGATCAAAGATGACGCAATGTAATTTCTTCAGAGCATTTCTATGATGTCTCCTTTAATTACATTAGTAAAAAAATGTGCTAATTAGAATATAGTTTAGGGTTTATTTGGAAAGTAATTTGCATCTTACTTTTAAAAAGTTACTTCTTTGCCAAGACTTGACAGAAAAGTAGGCCAAAATCCAGGAATTTTGTATCGATTATTAGAAGAATTTTTTTGTATTTTTTCTACTTCAATATTTAGGTAACTTTAGTTTCTCTCATAGGAAACACTCCGTCCACAGTTTGAAGCAAAGTATTACCAGATGGAGAGAGTGAATCCCATCAGTGGAAAACCTGAGCCACATCAGCCTTCCTCAGACAAAGTCAGCCGTCTTCTTGTTTCTATCTCAGGAATATTCTTCATGGTAACGTATTACCATTAATATCAGGATGTTGTGGGATTCCAGGTTTAGAAGGAAGTTTTAGGATACCCACTCATTCTGTGACCCCCAAGGATGCAAGAAACCTCCTCTTGTTCAATACCTTGGCAACATATACTACTCTTAATCAAAATTAAAATCACAGCAGGTCATGGAGTAATTACAAAGGGAGTGTGCGCATATCCTTAAGTAAAACACTCGCGGAGCGAAACAGAGATCATCTAACATACAATGGAAATAATTATATGAGTTTCCTGATAAAGTCGATATCCTGTTTTAAAACCAAGCATTCTAGTTGAAAGTGGAAATTTGAACAGAATTCTCATTTTAGTGTGATAAAATAACTCTTATACTATTTATTTTTGACTCTGATGTAAATTATTTCCCTAAAAGAAAAAATCAAATTTATGTAGCCTTTCTTGGGAAAGTAAATTCCTTTAGCTCTTGGGGGCAGTGTGTTGGATCTATGGTTTTGCTTTTGTTTTGTTAGTGATGCAAAATATGGATGTCTCCTCTGCTTTTTCGTATTGTAGATTTCTTTGGTGATCACTGCAGTGTTTGCAGTTGTAGTATATCGCCTGGTTGTCATGGAACAGTTTGCATCGTTCAAGTGGAATTTCATCAAACAACACTGGCAGTTTGCAACATCTGCTGCTGCTGTCTGTATCAATTTTGTAATCATTATGGTACTGAATCTTGTAAGTGTCTACAGTTTTTCAACAGATACAAAAGGGGAGAGGTCTATGTTTCCTTTATATTGGATTGTATTTACAGGAAGCCAAAATAAGACCGAGCCACATTTCTAGCAAAGATAATTCTGTGTAGCAAAAAATATTTCATCTATGTGGTTCAGATGATAGATTTCTTTAAATTTAAATAAATGATAGTTATATTGCCTTCCTTTCCCTTTGAGTTTATCATCTTAATTAATGATAACTTCTATTCATAAGTGTCTAATGTGTGCTAGAAATGGTGCTCTATTCCTTTCATTCAAATAAGGCATTGTTTGGACTGAAAAACCATTCCAATAAACTCAAACTCAGAGAATTTGTTAGAAAAATAAAGGAAAATCTGTTTGAAAGTGAAGGTTTGTTATCTCCAAAGCCTCCTGTGAAATAGAATAGCCCAATAGCTATTCTATTTTTCTTTCTCTGGGACTAAGCATTTTCCTTACCTTTTTTTTCCTTTCTTTTTTCCCTTCTTCCGTTCCTCTCACCCTCCCGCTTTCCCCCCTTTCTCTTTTCCCCTTTCTTTCTTTCCTCTTCTCTCTCTCTCTCTCTCTCTCTCTCAATCCCCTTCCCTCCCTCCCTCCCTCCTTCCTTCTTCCTTCTGTCCTCCCTCCCTCCCAATCTCCCTTCCTCCCATCCCTTCTTCCTTCTGCTACCATTGCTTCTGCTTGCAAGTCTGCTCTGTTCTATCAAGAAGATAACTTACCTTTGCACGATCATTACCTGTCTTTCTCTCACAGTCCAGTGTGCTATGACATTGCTATGCTTTTGTTATCTCCTTTGGTTCTAACTACGTGACTATGTAGTTCAGGTTTCTGTAGTTTATTTAAGTTAGATCATCCAGGATTTTAATGTGCTAATGTTTCAGGGAGATCATGGGACTGGTGACTGGTCCAACATCACGTACTCTGTTTGAATTGTGAACCAAATGTCTGTGCTGAGAGAGCATTGTTAGGCTGAGGCGCACCTCTTCAGCAAGGTCTATGGATGGGGTTCTGTTTTCTCTGAAAACAGTAGACACTGATTGGCACATTTAGGACAATATCTTTAATTCTTGCAACAACATCACAAGGCCAATAGTCTCTCCATTATGTAAATGAGAAAACAGATTTGGAAAGTTCAAGTGACCTGCACTAAATCATGCATATCGTATGTGCTAGTGCTAATATATTTACATCATGGAATAATACATGTAGATAGATGAGCAATACACAAATAACGACGTTGATATTATGTAAAGGTTATAAGCATTTGGTTCCAAATGTGGATTGACACTGATGTTACATGTTTAGCCTGGAGAGGTCTGGGACCATTTGCTATTTAACTTTAAACAGAGAAGACCTTAAAAGAAAAGTGAATAGTCACTGTAATAACTGAGTAAGTTTTAATGCAAAAATGATACTTAATATGTTTTACTAGGGTCTACTCTTTTTAGGTTCATTTTAATTTGTGGAAGGAGAATATTGTTTACAATATTTCTAAACAAGCCATGCAATATTTTAATTTATTTATTTGGCTCATAAATTAAAGTGAATAATAAACACTGAAAAAAAATGCAATACTAGGTCTGGGAGGCTAATGTGATAATAGAGAGAAGGCAGCATAAGTTGCATGTGGAACAAAGGCACCACTTTGAAGGAGGAGCCATTCATAACATAGACAGTGTAGATTTTTATATTGTGATAAAAATCTCATGGGTGATAGTGAAAGATCTTGTTTCTAACAAAATTAATATATTATGACAATTTTCCAGTAGACAGAGGTTGTTGTAGTCAGCCCTATTATCTGAAGAAAATGGCTGCTAAGTACTTCATGTGTTTATTTCTAGGTAACAGTAGCAGTCAACCAGCCTGATCTTCAATGGACTCCATTTCTTATCCTTGGTTGGTTGACATAAAAATGACTGGTCATAGTGCTATTATCCAGGGTCTTGTCTTGTTTAGTGGAGAAATAGGACTCAAGGTACAATGACTGCATCACTCTTGAAGCACAAGAAGTCATGAGTAAGATGAGAAAGAAGCTATCAATTGCACCTGAAATGGGGTCTTAGGATTGTGATAGTGGATCAGGAGATTCAAAGGGAAAAAGAGAGGGTACGTACTCTGAAGAGCCAAAAGAGAGCAGAGAGGGGATTGTCATTTGAAGAAATTCAACCCATAGGTATACAAAAGTGCAGAAGTGTATGTTCTTTTTGCAAGGAAATGGTGAGAAGTATCTATAAAACATACATTTATGGAAGACTGAAGAAAAGGAGATTAGAAAAGTAGATCAGTGCCTAGCTGTGGAGGTCTGGAGAAGTATGTAATGAATTTATGTCATCTTTTCTTTTACCCTGTGGTCAGTGGGGAGCCAACATTGTAGCTACTTGATAGGTGATTTACCACCAATCACTTTATCAGATACATTTATAGATGTAAAAGACAGTAAAATATTAGAATATATTACTGTGTAATTACTATGCTGATAAAATTTTAAACTCCTAAGGAAAAAAAAAAAACTCTCTGGGGAAAAAAATGAAATGGTCAAATTCCTAAATATAAAAGAAGATATCCTGAGTACATTATCAACCGTGAAAGAAATTGGAAAATAAGCATTACAAACTAGTAACTATCTCATCTAAGACACTGTATCAAAAAGACATTCTTTATAATTTTAAATAAAAGATAATTTCCCATTGTGTAAATGAATTCAGAATTTAGATATAATACTTCTTGAGAAAACGTAACCCTGATTTAAAAAATATACCCGGCAAATGTAGTATCAAAAATCAAACTTAAGAGCACTTATAGCTACATAGATAAAAATTTCAAGTGTACATCAAAATGTCATCAGGAGTTACCCTTGAAAAGTATAGGCGATTTTTATTTTCTTTACATATTGTCTAATGTTAAACATATATTTCGTATTTTCTAAGTTTTCTATAATATATTCCATTTAAAACTAGGAATGACAAATATTTTATATTAATTTCTAATATTCTATTTTAAAGAAATCATCAGTAATGGTAGTCCAAGATTAGTGTGGAAAGTTTTTTATTGTATTATTATTTAGAGTAGCAAAAATGGGAAAGAGACCCCATAAATGACAAAAATTAAAAGATTATTAATTCAAATTATATATAGTGGAGTATCATATAACCAATTAAACTGCTATTTTAATGTAATTTATGACATGGCATGCAGTTACATAAAAATGATATATGATTTCACTTAATTCCCATTGGAACATACCTGCCTTTTCAAACTTTAAGGAATGACAATAAAATGTTAACAGTGGTTCTCTCTCAGTAGTGGAATAATATTTGATTCAATATAACTTTTTCTGTTTATTGAAATATTTATCCCAACATGTAGGTTTTGATTTATAATCAAGAAAAAAAAATACTTTTAAAACGTTCTATCATGATGTAAATTTGGAACAAATTAGAAATAGAATGTAGTTTATATGAGTCATCCATAAAACCACAGCCACCAAGGCAGCAACCTTGGGCCACTTTTTAAATTTTATCTTTCATCAAGTAAAGAAAAAGTTTGTCAATGACCAGCAATATTCCAACACACACACACACACACACACACACACACACACACACACACACACTTCCTCTGTTCTCATTTCTGCTCTTCCTCTCTCCCCTGACCTCCTAAAACCACCCAGGCTTTCATTAGTTTACATTGTCAATTCCTCCACATGGTGTCCTGATAAAAAGAAAGGGACACTGGATACAGGCAAAGCAGACATTTGCCCCTTGACCTGTGTGATCCTGGCTACCCCACATAACATCTTTGAACTTTAATTTCTTTATCTTTCAAATAAGGGTGATAAATAATAGGGGAATCTAAAGGTTAAATGAGATCTGTTCTAGTGTATACAAGGTGTTCAGTAAATTTTAATTTTCTTCCTATTTTCTTCTCTTCAGTATTTTAAAATGTTATTTCTCTTTATGAGTCTGTCTGTACTCCTATTGCCTTTCTTGAAAAATACCAACATTTTCTTTATTTCCCCCATTGTTCTCATTTTTCAATAAATTTTATTTATTTCCCTTCAGTCCGCAGTATAGAAATGCTAATGATCTTTTCTTTGGTCTTTTTAAATTTCTTCAGACCACATCTGCATTTATTTATAGTTTTTCACTCTTTTCCTTTCAATATTATCTATTGCTCATCCATAAATTTTTAAACACTCAACATTGTCTGTGGACAGAAAGAGGCGCACATGTAAGTTGTTGTATTATGTCTTCCTATCAAACATAATCTAAGATATAAGAAAATTTGAAATGTTTAATCAGATTATGGAGAAACCATACCCACTATGCTAATTTTCAGTAGTCTTAGTTGTTCCTTTTAATGTCTTAGCTTTATTTTCTCTTTTTTAAAGTCTATTTTTGCCTTTTTTAGCTTTGAATTATAAAATCAATAAATTATTATTGACAGCATAAAAACATTAAAAATGTTAAGAAAAGTCACTTGTCTCGACCCAAAATGCCACTCACCTCTCTTCCTACAATAAACTAATTGTACCCATTGGAGGTAATCAATTTTAATGGTTTCATGTTTATTTATTCCCCTCCCACTCATCAATTACTATTGCCTTCAAAAGAGTACTCTGTGTTCTTGTGTTTATGTGGCAATTTGTTCCAAAGACCTACTGATCTTCAAAAACATCATAAATGAATTAATGAACTGACCAAATACTTTTGAAGATGGAAAATATTTTCCAGACAAGGAAAATGAAGAAGTCAAATGTGGTTAATTAATTTTTAGTTGGGAAGGCAAGCATGACAGCTCAGGGAACAGAACCTCTAGAGCCAGTGTTCCATCCTTAGTTCCTATCCGGTTCTTTCCAGTTAAACTGAAGAACTTGTGATCAGATCAGCATTTGAAAAAAATAGGAGCTTTTATCCTCAATATTTTCCTTATCAGCTGAAGCTGAATAATATTGTATGTCAACTATAATTTAATATATATATAGTCACAGGATATGGAGTATAGCATAGGAAATAGAGACAATGGAATTGTAATAGATATATATGATATCAGAGGGGCAATAGATTGGGGGTTATCACTTTGTGAGGGGAGAAATTTCTAACGATTACATTGTTATATACACCTGAAACTAATTTTTTTTTAAAAAAAGAGTTCTTCCTATTGTCAATATTTCAAAAATTGAAATTTGGTTGAGTGTTTCCATTGGTATACCAGATTCATTTTATAATATTATTCCAGTTGTGCTTCTTAATCTTCAATCCCTAAACTCTGACTCCAGTCCACCTCCAACCCCTAGCCTCCATTACCCCCTTCCCTAGAATCACAGTGGACCCTCCTGCATACAGTTCCCTCTTTCATAAAGTTCACATACAACTGTTCTCACTAAGTTTATATGTATGATGAGGCTTCATATATTCTTTCTTTCAAAGTACTGCATTTTGCAGGTGACAAAGGCCGAACTGGATGGAGTGTATCTCTACTTGTAGAAATATTTGTGTGAGGAGGTGAGGATTGTATTATTTTCTTCATAAAAACAATCTTTTGAGATCCTCAAAATTCTGCTAGCTCTACTTAATTAAATCAAGAGCCCATGTATCTGCCTCGTGCTATAAAACAATCATCCATAGTTGCTGGGAGAAGATAGGGCTGACTTTCTTTTTCTAAATGTTTATTTCTACTTGTTGGGCATTTCGGTGCAAAATTAAGGGATGATTGGAAATGGAACAGACCATCAGTACTTCTCCTTTGCCCTTGCAACTCAGGAGATTTTAAAATGAATTTAGCATAAAGGAAGTAAACTACAAAACCAACTCAACAAGTGTGAAAGTAATGTTATGTTCCTCCGATTTAATCAGTGGAAAACAATAATGCCTTTCTTAGTTTATCCATCCCTTCCCTATTCAGGATGTTACAGCACTTCACAGATTATTAAACAGCCTTTCTGATTCCTTTGAACACACTGGATTATTTTAAGGGCTTAAATAAGTACAGATTAAAACCATTAACATCAAAATATCAGGCTCTTAAAAAATATGCCACCAAAAGATTCACCTAGAAAACCAAATGCTAGTTCTTGTTATTTTTGAACCAACATAAAATGTACAGCAATAAAAATGTGTTTTTTGTTTCTTAATAGCTTAACTTTGTGATTCCGGTGCTACCGTAATTTGCAAATGAGGGACTTGACCTAATCAAAATATTCTATTAATCTAATATGTTTTTCAGCTATCATCCATATGCATAAAGTTATGACACATAGGCATGGAAAAATAGTTTGAATCAGTCAAACAGTTTTTAAAATAAGGAACGTTTAGTGTATAGTATACACAGCCAGAAACCTTTAGTCATTCTTCATGCATTTCTTTTATATCCTTCATCATCTGTGGGACTTGTGGATTTTGCTTCTGTAATATCTCTCTTACCCAGTCCCTGTTCACCCTCCACACTTCTACTCCCTTAGTTCAGCTACTCACCATTTCTAGTTTGGATTGGTGCACAGTAGCCTTCTCACTGGTTAGTCTTCCTGTCTCTGGTTTTACATTCTTTCCGTCTCCCTTGCACACTACTATTGGAAGGATCTTTCTAAATTGCAAATTTGATCATTTTATTTCGTACTTGAAACCTATACCTCTGATAAAAATTCTAAATTCATTAGCGCGGCACGGGAGGCCCTCTGTTATTTAAAACCAGTTTTCCTTTTCTTGTCTAAAGTGGTGTCTTGCTCCCTCCCTGTCACAGGCTGCACAGCCACAAAGCCACTTCTGCTTGCTCCCTGGCATTCTTCTATTTCACGACACTGTCTCTTGGTTCACAGTGTTTCCTCTATCTGCCTTTTTTTTTCTTTTGTCTCCTCGAAGAATATGTCTTCATCTTTGAAAATTCCAGTTAAGGATCACTTCCTCCATAAAGTTTTATTTTAGTCCAAAACCTTCTTTGTGTTTATTCTTCCCACAAGGTGCTTGGGCTTACAGTCCTCGCTTCTTATCAGATTCTCCTGGTAGAATTAAACAATCCCTCTAGTGAATATTCTTCTTCTGTTACAGTCCTTGGGACGTGCCTTTTCGTCCACTGTCAGGGTGTAAGCTTCTTGTGAGCAGGGGCTGTAGCTTCTTCATTTTCGTATCTCTAGGCCTTTGCCTAATGCCTGAAAGACATTTAAAATATGTTATTGGAATACATTTTAAATATTTTATTCCAATTTCCTACTATCTTGAATATTGCATTTGATCAAAATTATTTTTGTTATTGGAATTATACACTAATGTCTCTCAGGTTTATACCACTTATTTTCATGAAAGCTAATAATCAAAGAATATACATTCTTTAAGCTTTCAAAACAGGTGAATCATGGCATCCTTAAGTCAGTATTCAATTTAGGAGAAAAATATGGGCTAAAATAATCAAAATTTAATTACAAGTCCATTTTAATGATCATGAAATTTGGTGCTCAAATCCCAGCCATTGATTAGTTGAATGGCCGTGTTTTTTTTGTTTTTTTTTCCAGCCTCATTTCTTTGATTTATAAACTGGAAATAAAGACAGCTACCAGAAAAGACTTTGTTATTACTGAAATCAAATGTGTCTGTATATATACACATATTTACAACATATTTATAGTGTATGCATTTTGTATATATCTGTAAAGCTCTACACAGTAAGTTTTAAAACATTTCATTACAAATGTAGCCACTTTATAGACTACACTTTAGAATTTTCTTTGAACAGTGTAAATAACAGCATTTTCTAAAGAAAACAATGATAATAACTATATTCTCTTTTATTACAGGCTTATGAAAAAATTGCTTACCTCCTCACTAATTTAGGTAAGTCCGTTTTTCTTACTTCACTCCTTAGTAAAAGAATACCATATGGACATATCAATCTCTAGTTGCTTTATGTACTTTGGTATTTTTAATAGCAACTTCAGTTATATAATTGTCAATAAAAATGCAAGAGATGGCATAGGATTCTGGACTGCATCTCATGACTATAGAGAGGCAAGGTACCGTGTTTCCTCGAAAATAAGACCTAGCCGGACCATCAGTTCTAATGCATCTTTTGGAGTAAAAATTAATATAAAACCAGGTATTATATTGTATTGTATTATATTATATTATATTATATTATATTATATTATATTATATTATATTATATTATATTATATTATATTATACTAAAGACCCGCTTTTATATTATAGTAAAATAAGACCCAATCTTATACTAATTTTTGCACCAAAAGACACATTAGAACTGATGGTCCGGCTAGGTCTAATTTTCGGGGAAACATGGTATGTAGTCTCCTTACTAGAAATTAACAAACCTAGTTCTTCCTACATTAGAGTGCTTTTCTCCCCCTAGCTTTTCAGTTCCTTGTTTTTTTCCCCTCTAATACTCATTTTTTCAAAGTGGTTTACTACATACACATAATTTAAAAGGTAAATTAGTATTAAGAGCTTTATAATGAAAACTTATCATTTGCCACATCACCAATTATTATTTTCTGTGTCCCTGAAGGACTGCATTTTAACAGTTTAGTCAGTTTCTTCTGTTATTTCCGATCTTGTTTCTAAATGACATGCTTATACTGCCATTCTTGGAGTTTTCAGCTTTAGGAATTTATTGCCTTCCCATTAAGAAGCCAAGAACTTAGGTCACAATGTTTCCTGCAGTGTCCTGTCTTCACACACTCCGCATCCATCACTTGTTACATGCAACTGTTGTTTCTCTTCCTTCCAATGGAGAGATTGTTTTCTTCCTTATATAATCTCCATATTTTCTTGAGGCTAATAATAATACTTTTTGCTTAATTTTCTACATAATTTTCTTGATTTATCCCAGACTTTCTGCCTCCACTCTAAATTCTCTCTAAATATGTTTAAAAAATATCCAGTGTTCTACTCATTTTCATCTCAGAGTTATCCTTCCTGAACCCACTGCCTACTCCAGTCTTAATGGTTCTCTAAGCTTGTGGTCAACTGCATCTCCACTTCCAGCACGCTGGGAATTTCTTTGTCTTTATTTGTCAGTTGGAAACTACTTTTTGAATCTTATATCATTATCTGTCTTGGCCTTATCCTTTGTTTTGCTACCTGGAAAGTAAATTTCGTGAGACCTTGTGTATCAGAAAATATATTTTTTCTATGTTTTAACTTGATTTTGGGACCCTTAGTTTAGGGGACAGAATTTTTATTACAGAGTTGTTTGAACAGTGATATTTTATTCTTTGAGAACTCACCAGATCCCAGGCACTGTGCTAAACACTTCTCATTCATTATTTTGTTTTATTGTCATCACAATTCTATGACAGTAAGATCTTTATTTTATGGATTAACATACCAAAATAATTAAGTGAAGTAAGTAGACTTTAAATGTGGGTATGACAGATTCCATTTAACTATGGTGGAGTAACTGTATCACTCTACTGTGTTACTTTTTCTGTAAAGTAGTTACAAGGACAAGTGATAATAAAAGGAACATTGTATAGAGGGGAGAACTGGGCCCTAGTTCATGCCCATGAGTTAAGAGTTAAAGAATTATATCACTTGGACATTATGTGACTATAAGCAAGTTTTCTCCTCTGTCCATTCTTTCTTCCCCTCCATGCCCTCCTTCTCTTCCCTTTGCTCCTCGTCCTTTGTTTTTTGTTTTTGTTTTTGTTTTTGTTTTGAGTCTCAGTTTCCTCATTGGTAAAATGAGAATGATAAAATTCGTATTTCATCATTGTTGTAGGTTGGCTGCCTGCTACATGACAAGTGTTCATTAAATGGGAATAATGTTTTATTGTTCTTTAATCTCTCTGAGCTATGGTTTCTTCTGATGGGTAATGAAGCACTTGAAGTAGATTGTCTCAAAGCTTTCTTCTAGCTCTGATTCCTTATATTTATTTGCTTTTAGAGTACTTTTAGCTGTGATGGAAGCAAATCTAAGAAAGTGATTTGGGGGACCACAGTTAATAGTAGGAAGCAGAACAGTATTTGTGCTAAGTACCAGGAGCACCAAAGCACTCTTGTGAGGAAATGTCAGCTCTCCTGGATGCTCTCACTGGTGCCCCTGCAATCAATCACTCTTTTGCATCCCTCACAAGCCCCTCCTATTTCTGGAACCTTCCCCTTTTGTACTTGGAGTTCCCCTGGACCTGTTCCCTCTTTATTCTGTGATTGGCTCATGCATATATTTTTGGCCTATCTTTCTCTTAAATTTGATCCTATCTAATTTTCTACCTTTCTTGAATTCCTAAATTATATTAAAATATATATTAGATGTGCATAGGTATTTTCTCTCATCATTTATTTGTGTACTGGGTAGGATCAGAGACTGCAGTACATGCTGCCATCTTTATTGAATCTCTCACATCATTTTAGTTTGTTTTCTTATTTTGTTTTGCTTGTTTTAAGAGAAATTGAACTGTATGATGTGAGAATTGACCAGGTCCTTCAAATCAACTTGTCTAAATTGCTCATTTTGTAGTTGATAAAACTGATTGCAAAAGATGTGAAGAGACCTGCCTGAAATTACCAGCAGTTAGGGGTAAAGCTAAGAACACCTACGTAGCCCTCCTTTCTGTTTACCATTCCCCATAAAATATTCACCCTTCAAAGAACTCTGGACAATTTAGGACCCTATAATTGAACATAGCCAGTTTGGGTAGAGGGCTGATTCAGGATTTATGGTTACCTTCTAAATGACAATAACAGAGCGAATCCTGAAAATCTTCATATAACAGGTATCATCTTTCCATAGCTCTGGGGAAAGTCTGAAGATTGTCCCATTGGATCCTTCCATCATGGTTTACAGATGCAGATATTAGAACTTACAGACACTGAGTGCTTCATAGAACTAGTAAATGACTGAACCAGAACTTGAGCACGGGGCTTCGGATTCTATAATCCACATTTCTTGTCGTTCACCGTATCTATATAAACTAACCCTGTGTTCCTTTTAGAATATCCTCGGACAGAATCTGAATGGGAAAACAGCTTTGCCCTGAAGATGTTCCTCTTCCAGTTTGTCAATTTAAACAGTTCTATCTTTTATATCGCTTTCTTCTTGGGGAGGTAAGTCAACTTCATACACATTATGTTTGCAGAGGGAAAAAGATTGTCAACAATTCCATTGCCAATTTGTTAACTCTCTTATCCCATGGCTTGGAAGACTGCTGATTAGTTCTCACATGTGTTTTTAATCGAAAGACTTCTCAGTACAGTGCCTCCTGCTGCCACTACAGGTAAAGCAGGAAAAAAAAAATAACAACAAACAAACAAAAAGCAAAACAACCTATGTTTTGTCATACTTGGGTTGAATTATGACTATCCAATCATCAGTAATGGTTTTGTTAAAGAAGAAAATAATGTTTGTGAAACCCTAGATTATAGTTTATCAGTGTGGAAACTTCTGCCTATCATGTTATTTTTTTTTCCCTATCTTTGCTGCAAAATATGAAAAAGAAACATATTAAACTACTGGTTTAGGTTTGCTATCCACTTAACAATCCAGCCAGTGCCATGGGAGCATACTGAAGCTAGAAACATTTTAATCTAATTGATTCAGTACGTTATATTAATATTCATTATCTAGGACAACAGACGTTAAAACTCTACAGGTGAAAAGAAAATTTTCATTTGGTTGGTTGGTTTGTACTTTCTCAACCCACTGGTATTGAATTCATACATCACTTTTCCCTTTTGAAGTCCGGTATTTTGATGTGTAAGCATGACCTAAGTCAACAGTCTGGGAACAGGTTGCACCAGTGAATATTTATATCTACCCACACATGCACTAGTAGTTGCTCTTCAGTCAACCCCACATAAATGCTAACGAATTAAAATGGCTTTTTACAGATTTGTAGGTCACCCAGGAAATTACAATAAACTTTTTAACCGGTGGAGACTGGAGGAAGTAAGTAACCTTGTGAAGGTGGGTGTGGGGATTTGCATGGATGTGAGCCAATGACTGTGGGAGGAAGGAGGATGGGAAGAGAGAGGGAAAGAAGGTAAGGACAGGGAATTTTAGGTATGCTGAAGAGAATACATGGAGAAAGCCTAAAACTTTGTTGGAATATATGCTTTCTATTATAGAAAATGCAAATGCTCAAATGCTAACCTTGCTGCTTACTAATTCCTTGCCCTTAATTTCAACTCACTGAATATCTGTTTCCTCATCTGTACGCTGGCAATAATAATAATACTTAGGTTGCAAAATTGATTATAGATGAGATGATTTGCATCGCACAATTAGCTCAACCCCTGGCCTGTGGTAAGCTCTCTATTAAGTGTGGCTGATATGTAGCAGTGCTCTGTCTCCACAGCTGGCCAGGTATTATTCTATTGGCCAGAGACAGACTAAGGCCTTTCAAGATCCCAGGTTTCTGGGAAGTCCCCAAATCAAACTTGCATTTTTCTTTCATAGACCTGAAGAATGACTAAATCTGCTCAAATGCTTTTCATCCACCCAATTTGGGAACCAACGTGTACTTTTTTCCCCTGGAGTATCCAACGGGAGTTAGCAAGGGTAGAGTGAGGAACAGAGTGGTTACAGGCAGGAAGGTCTGCATATTGATGCCATCACAGGGACTGCTACCACCAATAATTTTGTTTCGTTGGATATCCTTACACTTAATTGTGAAATTATTGGAAGTCGTGATTCTTCTTTGAAAGTCCCAAGGAAATAATGACAATAGTGGTGTCAGGCAAAATGTTTAATAACCATCCCAGACATTTTCCATAGTACATGTGATATAGATAGTGGCCGTGTTTTTCAAGAAAGGATTATTTGAGAAAAACCAGTGAAATGAAAAATGGGAGTTTTGGATAGACCCTAGAATTCCTAGAATTGTAGATATAAAAAGCATACATAATGGAAGATAAGAACCAACCCTCTGAATTCAATCTTACAACAAGCATTTATTGACACATACTCTGTTCTAGGCTTCTGTGGGGTATACAAATGAAGAAGTCTCTTTCCTTTCTTTGATGGTATTAAGTGTTGAAGAAAAGAGCATAACCATGATATGTAACAAATATTTTGTCATTTGAGTCTGACAGTCTACATTCTAATTTTGTTCTAGTCAAGTGCATGATTTTAAATATCTCTAAGTCTCAGTTTTTTATTTTGTCAATTGTGATATAAATCGCTATTTCAGTAGCACTAGTGAGAGGTAGACTAAGTTAGATTTATGCACGTAAAATCCCTGGCACAAATGATGGTAGCCATTATAAAGAAAGAAAAAAAGTATTACACAACAAATTAGAACATATATGAACAGCTATACTGGACTTTCCTCATATTACGCTATGCAATCTCTCAAGTAAACATTATATGTAAATACATACAAAATGTTAATAATAGCTAATATTTAATGAGTGCTTACTATATGCCAGCACATTTCATCAATTGTTTCCAAGTGTTCTACATATATTAATGTATTTAATCTTCAGAAAACCTCTATTGTTACACTCATTTTACAGATGAGGAAACAGAAGGTTAGAGAAGTTATCTAATTTGCCTAAAATCATAGAAACATACCTATAAATTTTTGAAGTCCTAAAATTGATACCAATTTGATCCAGGCAGCCTAGCTTCAGAGTCAATGCTCTGAATAGGGTATATTCCACACACTATTGGGATATTATATAGGCCCAATCGAGAACATAATGGGAATTGATTTTCATAAGACACGGCTGAATGATTGCTGGCTCACACATGTAAATTGGATTTAGAATAAACATACGAGTACTAATTTGGGTGAAGTGAAAGGAACGTGGGTATTGGAGTCTGATAGTCCATCCTATCTGCTACTTAGTTTCATCACCTACATAATGGAGATACCAACACCTATCTCACCAAGTTCTCATGAAGGGCAAACGAGAAAAATATGTGAAGGCACCCAGCTTAGGGTTGTCCATGGTCAAATGATTTTGAGTGGAGCAATGGGAATGAAAGCCTGGGTCTCCTGCATACTCATCCAGGCCTTTTTACGCATTCTAAGTATAGGCTCTTTCTACCAAATGAATTTTAGAGTATTGGAGGACTAGATTTAGCTCAAGGGAATCATTAGATGAGGGGAGCAGACCCACAAAAACTGTTGGATCCCTTTTGCTGCCCTATAAATCACAAAGTCATCAAGGCTCAATTTCAACAAGATTATAAATGGTGTGTCACCCAGCCTCCCCACTTGGGCCTAACCTTGTGGAGAGAGATTTAATCACATAGTTCTATAATGGTCTTCTTTTTCCCTTCCCACGTAATAACAGACTTTGCTAAACCAGCCCTTCAAGGCAACAAACACATTTGGTAAATAGAATTTACCCTTAGCCTTATATAAAAAAAGTAGTAGATTAGGGTGCACGAGACCAAGGCTTTTATTCCCACACCACCAGTCAACATTGCATGACCTCAGACAAATTAATTTGCTTCTTTGAGACTGCAAAAATGATGAGTTTCAGCTTGCAGCTGTGATCTATGATCTGCTTCTGTAGTTTAGGAATTATTCTGCTTCAGACAGTCTACTGACCCATTTATCATATATGTATGTGGCAGAGTTCAGAGGGTCCTAAATTCATCCTAAAAGAAGGGGCATGCTTGGATGGGAGAATTGAGACTTCACACAATACAAATTACTGCTGGCAAACCTTCCCTCTGGCTCAGATTAGGGAGTTTCGAATTACTGGGCTGGAACTGGAAAAGCAGGCTCTTCGTGTCCTAATTAATTGTTCTTTGAAGTCCCACTGGTACTGATTGGATAGAAATAGAAACTGGATCAAAGCTATAGAGTCTGTCATCTTTATGAGCAGGACATGAACCCATTCCCAACGAAAGAGACCCATGCTTTCTTACCCAAGAGTCTTCTGTAGTGAAGTTTTCAAGCAAAATCCATTAATTGCAATGTTCATTGTAATCAGATTTTTGTTTATGAGGGTTTCTAATGCTAACTTTCACTGAACATCTTAAAAAACAGAGCAGCACAGAGAAGGCAAAATTGGGATCATACTGACCAACTAGTAAGTGGCATGCCGTTACCACTTCAAAATTCATTATAGTATCTGTACATACTCCCTCTCTAGGAGACAGACCTTAATACCTGCCTCCATCTTGATAGTGGGCTAGACTTAGTGACTTACCTTCTAAAGAAGAGACTAGGGAAAGGAGACAATGAGTAACTTTACAGTTGAAACATCTGGAAAACTGTACATCAACCAAGTGATAAAGGTTAATATCACTAGTAATCTCATGTGGATATCATGTAGCCCCTGATGGGATGGGATGAAAATGCACTTCACTTCTGTGATCTGCTTCCATTCCCAAAACACATAACCCCCATCTAAACGTGTGAAAATGTCAGACAAACCCAGATACTTGTCCAGCAGGATACTTGTCCAGCAATCCTTAAAACCATCAAGGATATGAAAAACTAAGAACCTATCTAGACCAGAGGAGATTGAGGAGACACGACAAATCAGTATGTTTCCTGGGTTCGGTCCTGGAGCAGAAAGAGGATATAAATTGAAAAACTGGTGAAATCTAAATAAAGTCTAGAGTTTAGTTAATAACAATGTACTAAGGTTGGTTTCTTAGCTTTGACAAATACACCTGATAATGTAAGTGTCAATGGGGGGAATTAGGTGAGAGGTATATGGACAAAACAGTCTCTGTACTATCTTTGCAAATTTTCTGCAAATTTAAAAGTATTCTAAGATAAAGAGTTTATTTTAAAAGAATATATTATAAACATTTTGCCATGGAATTAAATATTTTTTCTATCTCCTGACTGTTAATAGATAAGTATATAGTATTCCGGAGCATTTGTTAAAGGTGATCATACCTAACCGCAGAGCTTGGCAGAGAGTAAATGTTCGTTAACAGTTAGATTTGTTGTTATTACTATTGTAATTTGGATTAATATTCCCATAAAAATCCTGAAACCTGCCTTACCAAGTGCCCTCATCCATGCTATCTCTCTCTTGTTTTTAGTTTCTATGTGCATTGAGATAGTGTGACCTGGTTTTAGGATGGCTTTACAATTTGAAGGTGGGGATGCTTCCTCAAGCTCAGAAGACGAAGATCATTACTGTCGTTGTTCTGTTTCAGTGTCATCCTAGCGGCTGTCTGATAGACCTTTGCCTCCAGATGGGAGTTATCATGTTTTTGAAGCAAATATGGAACAACTTCATGGAACTGGGATACCCGTAAGTGCTTTATTTTTAAACTTAGCCTTGTATATAGTTACAGAGAAGAAAGACAGGTAGTGTGAACGGTTCTTAAGAATTTGGGCTTGGCCCTCAGACAGATGAGGGTTCAGTTCTCACTCTGCTCCTAAATGTGTGACTGTGTGTATGTTGATAAAACTTTCTGAGCCTCGGTTTTCACATTTCTACAAGGGGCTCAACAGGTGTATCTACCTCAAGAACAGTTGTAAGGGCTAAAGGAAATAATATACCTAGAGTTACTAGTACTCTGTTCAACATGTTAAGACTTGTTGCTATTCTGAAAGCATTGTTGATAGTACAGGTTTTTGAGGGTAAAAATAGCTCTCGTTTCTTTCAGCTATCAAAAAACCAAGATTGTTATTGTTTAATAGAGACTCCATTTCTGCTCATACACCCTGCGAAAAAAAATAAAATAAAATAAAAAAAGAGAGAGAAAGAATAAACAAAGATAAAATCTTGGGTCGGGGAAGGTTTTGTACTCTTTGT
The DNA here is from genome assembly GCF_004115265.2 of Rhinolophus ferrumequinum. Lineage (NCBI taxonomy): Eukaryota > Metazoa > Chordata > Mammalia > Chiroptera > Rhinolophidae > Rhinolophus > Rhinolophus ferrumequinum. Next base: position 29,639,945 of record NC_046294.1, on the reverse strand, counting down.
TAGACACACAAAAAATATCATTAGAACAGGGTTGTGATAACATCAGATAAACAGCATTCTATTTTGGCCCTTTAGGTACCTGTTAACTGTCTTTGAAATGCTGACATGGAAGGTTGCTGAATGTTCACTTTTACCTCTATTAAAATATGTTATTCTTCAGAATGCAGTGGAATACAGTGTGTTTAAAGCAATGTGGTATGAAAGCTTTGAGGCCTAATCAGGATTAAAAATATGACTATTTTGAGGAATTTCCTGAAGGAGGGAGAAACAGGTTAATTGATGATATAAATAGCTTAGTCATCAAATTGTACCAGGATTCTGTCCTGTTGTTCCACAAGTGGTATCAGGACATTCCTAAGTAGAGACCATGGGACTGGAGATGTGATATTAACCCTGAGAACTACCATAAAGTATTGTGTTAAGTTACAGGCAGTCTTAAAGCATGGACTGTGAAATTATTGAGACCTGCTTCAAATTCCTTCTCTGCCTCTTGCTAAAAAATGCTTACAATTTGCTTGACTTCTGTGTGACATTTTTTATAAATTCATGAAATAAGGGTTTGCAAAGATTGAGATGACCCAATGCTCATTAAACCTTCATCAATAAATGGCACAACCTTTTTGTAAAGATTTTTATACAGATGCTCAATTCACAACAGCTAAAACGAATCTCTTCTAAACGAAGAGAGACTAGAGGATGGAGGATTGGACAACCCAATTTATCGTAGCCCTTCCTGTCTCTGGCTCACCTCTTTGAAACATAGGGTTTGGGGAGCATAATTTGAAAATACCTGGGGAAATTTGATATTAAGCGCCTACCACAGGATCTGATATTCCGTGAGTACTTCCTGAACACCATCAAAATTGTGTAGCGACCATTATCGTGTTAAGAATGATCCTTATTGTTATTTTCCGTGGATTTCTGTGCATAACATGCACTTTGGACAGCACATTTTCCACATAGCCTTGTCCAGTGGTCCGCCTGGATTGTGCATATCAAATCCGGAGGTACTATAGCAAGGGACATCCTGTTGGTGTTGAAGAAGATATGGCAGGCATGGACCAGGCATGAAAGCAATGATTTTCAAACTTTTAAACCGCAATTCTCTTTCTTCAAGTAAAATCTTTAACAGAACTAAAATAAAAAAGAAACAAGCAGACCTGCCTCAGTGCCAACCCCCAACCCCTTTTTCATCTTCATGGGGGTCCAGAGGCAGCCTCCGTGGGATGCCCATGGAAGCACTGCCTGACATTTGGGTCTATCTGTGGTTGTTCTTCCAACTCTCACTGACTTCCTAGGTCCACAATTATTTAAAATTGAAAGTTGGGTACTGTTCACTGAGTCCTGTGACATTTACCTCATTCTAGAGGTAATTTCATCTGACTCATAAAATAACTCATTATGCAGAAGCCCACAGTCGATGCATACCAGGATGTTTCTGAGTCACATAATTTCAAGCCTTTCTGGGCTAGAGAAACATTTCCATGCCTGAGAAATGGACTCAGACACAGATCCATCGCCTGTAAATTATTTGTCACTACAGTAGCAGAATGTAATCACTAACACTCAAATCCTCTGTGTTTATAAACTCAGAGAGGTGAAGTGACTTGCTCAAAGTTACACAGCTAATGCATTGCAGAGTGGGAACTAGAACCTACATATCTTGAAACCCTATCTAGGCCTCAGTTAATTAACGTGGAACATGATTTTATCATGTTTAGAGAGCACAACCCAAAAGATTGTGGATCGTGAGCAATGAAGGGCTCAAATCCACTCACAACAGGCAACATAGAAGTTTAAATATTTATATAAGTGGGGCATGGGAAGGAATCTTAGACACAGAGGTTTGTCTAATCAGTATCAGGAAGTATATAACGCACGGGGGCATTCATTCCTTAATGTGTAGGTGTTTACTGGTCTAGAGAGTTCTAGAAGGCTGAGGCCTATTCTCTCATGCTAAACTTGAAAGGTGAGACCATACAAATATCTCCAATTCCCAGAAATGCTCAGTGTAATCCCAGGATAGTTGATATTTCTCTTTTCTTAACACACTACAAATTGTTTTACCAGATGCTTAAATAAGAGCTCCAAAGCCTTTTGTCTGCTCTGTGGTGTAGGTTGATCCAGAACTGGTGGTCAAGACATAAAATCAAACGGGGAATCCAAGATGCTTCTATACCTCAGTGGGAAAATGATTGGAATCTGCAGCCCATGAATATTCATGGTCTGATGGATGAATACTTAGAAATGGGTAAGGAAAGAACCTTTTGCATAGCTATTTGCCTTCTTAATGCTGTTTTTCTATTTCACGCAGGCTGTGGTTCACGAGGGAAAATCATCTCTCTCCTTTCCAACCCCACGCATTCTAAAAGACATCTGCACCTTTATTTCAACAGAGTTAGCGAAGATATGAAAGCAGTGCCCTTGGAAGGCTCACATATTTTGTCCTCTGTCAGCCATAACATTTAACCAAAATGAAGGGTTTTCTCATAGTGAATCACCTAGCTTTTGAGCAAATATATTAAAGGAAAAGAACCCTTCCCTGTGTTAAGAAATGTACTGTCTCACCCAAATAAAGTAATAATTCTTTCTCACAATAAATCGTTGCACAGATCTCATCTGAGTCTTGGCTTCAGAGTATTTATTTATATTAAGAAAATGAGGATTCCCATTCCAACTGTTAAAATCTCTGTGTGTTGTCCTCACATTTGTATTTTCTCTGACTTTCAAAGAGATCGTTTGGGTCCCTTCTAGAGCTAAGCATTTTTCTTCAACGCCTTTTCTTTGACGTCTTCTTTTATCTTTACTCTTCCTTCGTGCTGCATGGCATAGAAGTAGAAAAAATGTAGACTTTCAGGCTATTGAGATCTGAGTTTGAATGTAGGTTTTAACATTTTCTAGCCATCTACTGTTTAGCAAGCTTACATAACATACATGAGCTATAGTTTTCTCAACTGTAAAATGGGATAAACATATTTATCTTGTTGGGATGTTGAAAAGATTAAGGCAATTTATGTAAAGCACCTCATACAGCATAAAGAAGGCATTTAATAAATGATACTGCTTATATTACTAATTTTCTAATGTTCTCCCTTTGCAGTTTTGCAGTTTGGTTTTACCACCATCTTTGTTGCGGCTTTTCCTCTGGCCCCTCTTTTGGCTTTGTTAAACAATATCATTGAAATCAGACTGGATGCATACAAATTTGTCACACAATGGCGGAGACCTCTGCCAGCCCGAGCAACAGACATAGGTAAGAAAGATTCGGGAATTAAATGGTTTTGCACTGCTAACGCCAAGAGGTGGCTCCATCTTATTTAACACCATGTGGGTTCCTATTGCTGGACCTCCCTTCCAGCCATAACAAAACTGAGCAGTTTTAGTTTACAAAATAATTAAATTCAACACTAACTTAGTTGAGAGTAGGTTCATCTTAAACATGGTACTTCATAAACTTGTTTGTAACCACAAAGGATTTCATATGTATCTTTCCATGTTAATAAGTACAGCTCTGTCTCGTTCTTTATAATTGCTCCACAGTTTTGTGTTGTATGACATTTAAAAAATATATCAGTCCCCTAGCTAGAGATATTCAGTTGCTTCAGTTCTTTTCTATTATAAACAACACTGAGGTGAACATCTTCTTACATAATTTGATTTTTTTTCCCTCCACATAAATTCCTAGAATAGCACTCCTGTAAAGATCACCTACGTTTAAAATTTTGATAAATAATTTGTTAACATGTTCTCCAGAAATATCGTTCCAGTTTATACTCCCCCCGTAAGTGAATGAATACCCATTTCTTTATTTCCTCAACAACTCCAGATATATAAGGTTTTTGTTGTGGTTACATTCTCAACAATCTGAGGAGGGAGAAAAGGATACCTTGTTACGTTTATTTGCATGTTTATAGCTATGAAATTAAATATATTTGTATGTCTTCATTACTAATTGTGTTTATGCCCTTTGGCCACGATATCTGATTTGGTAATCTTATTATATTAAGAATATTAAACTTTTATATATGTTATATATGTAATATATGTCACATATTTTATATATATATATGTGTGTATGTTGTCAAATGCTGATTTTTAATTTTTCACTCTATCATGAATAAGGTTTTAAAGTGTGTATTTAATCAAACTGAAATATCTCCCTTATAGTTATTATTTATGGGACTCTTTAAAAAAGTCCCATAGAACTCATGATTTTTCACCCATTATTTTAATTGTTGTTTTATATTTTAGATATCTGTGTGTTATTTGCCTTTTGTTTGTTAGTTGGCATTTTATGGTTTTATTTAATGAATTGATCTATCTAGAATTTGTTATTAATAAAAGGGTTTAAAATTGAGATTTTTTTTTCCTAATGGATAAACCAGTTTTCCCAAAACTATTTATTAAATAATACATCTTTTTTGTAAACTTGTTTGAATTATTTCTGTTATCTTATGCAAAATTCTATATAAACTTAGGTATGTTACTAGAATCTCCACTTGATCTGAGAAGTCTCATTGATCTGACTTCTAATTTTTGGCATACTTACTGTTTTAATAAACTATAGTTTTGTAATAGAAATTCTAAGCATTTGGAAAAGCAAATCTATGCTTTTTCTTTTCTTTTTTGGGAATTTTCTGACTAATATTGTAAAGTTACCATTTCAGTTGATATTATTCATTTATATATTCAACAAGCACCAAAGTCTACTTTAAAATATACTAATCTGTAGAGATTTAATGCCATTCAACTTGTGTTTCTGTTTTTTGAAGCAACTAAAATTTATTATTTTAATTTACTGTTATTTAATTTGGACATATTTATTATTTCACTATTAAAACAATGTAAGCACATGAAAGAAAATCTAAAAACTAAATCAAAGAAGAAAAAATAAAACTTCAATTGTAGCATTAATGTTTATTGCACCTTCCAATGCACAGATCACTATTTTTTTAACTTTGCTAGATTGTCTTGCTCAAATCAGACAACAGAAAGACATAAAACAATAATCTTCTCCCCCTTTACATTTCCCTTCTACCTCAGGGAATCAATATAATTAATTAGGCATGTATCCTTTGTAAATGTTTTTCTTACACAAGTATACATAAAAATATTTATGAACATATATAGGGTTCTGCTTTTTTCCTTCATGAACATCCTCCAGCTCAAAATACATTGGTGTAATTCATTTTAGTAGAGTAGTAATATTCACAATATGAATGTATCATAAATTTTATAATCATTTCCTAAATTTCTCCACTACAAATAGGAGTAAACGTAAATATAGCTATAAATATAGATATAAAGATATAGACATAGATATTATATATATTATATATCATGTATTCCTGTGTGTGCATGCGTGCGCACGCGCGTGTGTGTGTATGTGTATACAATGTATCTAAAGAATAGATCCCAAATAGTAGAAGTATTACTGGATTAAAATGTATTCACAGTTTAATTTTAAGTGACATCAAATTAATGTCCACAAATGTTGTAACAAGTCATATTTCAAACAACTATGTAAAAAAGTTTCTGTTTTCTCAATCCCTAAATAGCATCGGATAGTATAAGACTCAACTCTTCAACAATCTGATACATTTAAAAAAAAAAAATCTGTTTTTTTGAAAGACATTTTTCTGAATCCTTGTGATTAAAAACGTTTTAATGTATTTGTTGATTAGTTGCATTTTCATACCAAATTGTTCATTTGGATTCTTTGCCCATTTTTCTCTTATGTGGTTTGCCTTATTAAAATTTCAGGACATTTTCATATATTAGATAAAATAACCCTGTGTTCTTTTTTCGTGAAGCAAATATTTTCCCCCTGGTTATTGTTTTCTTTTGACTGAATGTCATTACTTTTGTAAAAATAAATATTAAATTTTGACATATGCAAATACTGTTGTTTTTTTTAAATGAATTCTGATTTTTTTAGTCTATGGTCTCCTCAACTAGGAAAATGTTAACATCATTTTTATTTTTATTATTTTTTTATTTACAACTCAATGTAGCTACACTATAAAGACTTTGAAAAACAAAAAGGTGTGTGTGTGTGTGTGTGTGTGTGTGTGTGTGTGTGTGTGTGTGTGTTGTGGAGGGTTATTGGGGTCAGGGAGAAAGTTGCCATGCTATCCAGTCATTTTTAGCACTTTGAGTATTTTTTCCAGGACGTTTTTTTATATCAGTATTTTTAAAGCTTTGTTAATCCTATTTGAAACATAGTTTTGACTGTAATCAAAATAGTATATTCATAATATATGCAATTTTAAAAGCTTTTTTTATGTCTCTATGATGTCAGATTGGCCTTTTAGGAAGTAGAAAATGTCAGCTAGTGATTTGCAGGTCTTGACACCAAACTAGTATTACGTTCTTATATTTTTACTTTGAAAAGGTGCTTGACAAAGATAAGGAAGGGCAAAACCCATGGTGAATACAGATATCTCAGACTTTGCCCAACGTTGTAGAACCTGAAGGTTTTTGTTTTTATTACTTCAGCAAATTCTAATTAGGCTTTTAAGCAACTGTGTCATCTCATTATTATAGACATGAACCAATTCCTAATGATATTTTAATTTTCAAATCTTTCTAAATAGGGGTCTATCTTCTCTCTGTGGAAAAGGATTCAATAGCCGTTTTATCTATAGTGAGATATACCAAGTAATTAAATAATGGATAAAGCTATGGTTCTAACATAAGTTAAACATTCTTTCTAGTATAAGATTGATTAGAGGATTTTTTTTTATTATTTTTCATTATTTTTAATCTCTCTCTTACTAGGTATCTGGTATGGAATTCTTGAAGGAATTGGTATATTGGCTGTGATCACCAATGCATTTGTGATTGCTATTACTTCTGATTACATCCCACGTTTTGTCTATGAATACAAATATGGCCCCTGTGCAAGTCATTTTGAATATGGTGAAAAGTAAGGTTAAAATTCACACGTTTTCCTTATATATTTTACGTTTGTAATTGAAATGGGAACTTACTGGGAAATTTTTTTCTGTGACCATTAAGGGCAATGTTTCTGATCATTGCTTTTATACTGTGTTTATTGGATGAAATCAAACAGGATAAAAAGGGCAATGGTGTTTTACACAAATAATTTTAGAGTCTATGTTTTCACTTGTAAATGAATTACTGACATCAAAATGTTAACAAATGTTATAATGTATTTAGAAGTCAAATTTAGAAATGGAAGAGACCTGAGAAATTATCCAGTGCAAACTTCTGACTATGTAGATGGGGAAACTGAGGTTAGTCAAATCGCTGAAGGGAACATACAGAATATGACGGAACTTTCAGCTATATGACTAGCGATTTTCAAAAGGAATTTCCAGCTGGCTGTCCTGTGCATTATAGGATTTTTAGCAGCAGTCTTGGCCCCAACCCAGTATATATTAATAACAACCTTGCTGCTCCCCAAGTTGTGACAACCAAAAATGTCTCCAGACATTGCCAAATGTCCCCTGGGGGACAAAATCACCCAGTTTAGGACCACTGATTTAGGAGCTATGGATTTTTCAGATTTCTCCTTATGGGATGCAGGTATTCGGGATGAATGCAAGAGAGTACTGGGCTTGGGGAACAAAGAGAAATTGGAGTTTTAGCTGGAGATGGAAGCTTAGGCATAGAAGTTGTGATAGGAGATAAAATGATAGGAGAAGCTGCTTCTCCGTTTTCCTTCATGAGTAGTTTTGAGCATGTGTCTTATCTAGATGCAGGACATGTGCCCCAACCCGTTGAGCCCTGGTTTAGGATGAAATCAATCCTTAGTTCTGCTGATGAACTGATGTTTTCTGAGAACACTGAAATGCCTTTCAGAACAGAAACATTTCAATTTTTCAAAGAGAAGTTATAAAGGCAGGATATTTTATTTTATACTTTAGAGTCTTGTCAAAGGATTTTAACTTGAAGTCAAACACCCTATGTTCAAGTTCTAACTTTGCCTTTTACTGGAAGGCACATCATCAATCTGGACCTATGAGTAAGAAATGGTGTCTGAAGTAACACTTTATGTACTGCAGAATACTATATAAATATAAATTAGTTTTAGTATTAATAGTGAAAAACAGAAATAAATCCATTTGTTTTCTTAATTCAAAATGATCTAGAAGCAGATTTTAAGGATTTAAAACATGTAGACATGTTTGTTAGCCCTCTTCCTTAAAAACATTATTTGCTGATGTGTTTACTGCCACCTAGTGGCCGAAGAAAATGAGTATCTGCTCTGTTTACTTTCAGGACCTGCCTTTCAGGTAGATTCCACCTGACCCTTTCTCCATATTGAGTGACTAGGGATGTAGAATAATTTCAAGAAGAGATGTGGAGGGTATATGTGAAGTTGAAACCACAGATACATAAGGTCACCCTGTTATTTAATTTTTTCCAGGTATGCTTAGCAGCTAAATGGAAATAGATTCATTGATTTGAAATTTTCAGATCAAGGTGACAAAAGGATAAGAAGACAATAAAGAGGAGGGTATTGGCAAGAGAACAGCTGAAATGATAAATTATTAGGTCTGGGTTGAACGAAGAAGGAAGTAAAGCCAGTACAGACCTATAATTAAGATTTCATGATTCAGAATGAAATAGATGTGCATTGGAATCCAGGTTCTAACGATTGTTTATCCTAGGCATTTGTTCTCAATGTGTGGTCTGCAAGTCTCCTTCAGGGTCCATAAAGTCGATACTATTTTAATAATAATACTAAGACATAATTTCCTTTTTCTACCATATTAACATTTGCACTGATGGTGCAAAAGCAATGGGGATAAAATTTTCTGGTGGCTTTGCATAACTCAAGACAGTGGCACCAAAGAGTATTAGTCATGGTTGTATTTCTCACCCCTATATAGTCGCCATTATAAAAGTGCCAGCAAGAAATTTCAGAATGTCCTTGATGAAATAGTAATAACTATTAATTTTATCAAATCTCTAACCTGGAATAAATATCTTTTCAATATTCTGTTTGACAAAATGCAAAGTATATATAAACTACTTGTATGATTGTTGGAGTTGCAAACTCAACAAACTTTCTTTAACATAAAATAATGATCGACAAAGTATGATTATTCAGACTTGAGTATTTAGCAGACACTCTTTTATAAAATGCACAAAACTAGCTTGTCATTTTAAATTAAATAATTTACAGTATGTTTGTCATTACTAAATTTCAAGCTTTGAAGTGAAAAATTAGAATTTTGAATAACATTTATCTATCACTGTGAGCTTGGAAACTTCCAAGAACTTATAGATTATTGTTCCTAATAAAATTAATGGTGATATTAACGTTTGTGATTTTTTTCACAGTGTATAGTAAAAGTATATCAATATTTGGAAGATCTGCATAATTCAAAGAACAAATATTTTTGAAATGACTCATATTTGATGTTACAAAATCATGTATGGATAAAAAATGAATTAAAAGCTCAAGACAGACCTATGGATTTTAATGTAAAATCCATATGAAAATTTTATTGATATACTTATATTCCACATTGCAATTAAACTTTAAGAAATGGCTTTATTAAGAGCTTTGGTGTAATACCAAAGAAAAATGTCAACAGTAATCTGAAATGCTATTAAAATAGTCCTCGTTTTTCCAACTACTTAGCTTTGTGAGGCTAGAGTCTCTACTTAACTCTTCAACCAAAACAACATATTGCAACAGATTAAATGCAGAAGCAGATATGAGAATCTAGCTGCCTTCTATTAAGACAGACATTAAAGGGATTTGCAGACATGTAAAACAATGTCATCCTTCTCACTACAATTTTCTTTTGGAAAATGTAGCTTCTTTTCTTTAAAATGTGTTATTTATATTAATATATAACAGATTTGATAGTTATTTTAAATGAATTATTAGATAATAGTTTCTAAATATCTCACTTTTAATTTCTAATGTGTTAAATATCAGTAGATATACCCCTATGAAAAAAGCTCTTTGAGATCCCCAATAGTGTTTAAAAAGCTCTTTGAGATCCCCAATAGTGTAAAAGGTACCTGAGACCAAAAATTTTGAGAATTGTAGGGCTTAGAGAAAGTAATTTAGTCTCTGTAAACCTTAGCTCTTTAATCCATATGATGGAGATTAAAAAATATATATCCTAAGGTTATTTTTAAAATCAACCCTCACCACAATTAAACGTCTAATCACCAGGGTAGAGATTATTTGCCTGTTTTGTTCACTGTTGAATACCAAGCATCTAGAATTCTTCTAACAAATTAAGATTCTCAATAAGTATGTTTGAGTAAGTTAATAAATTAATCACAAAGAAACATGTTTATTGATTTGCTGTTTAATTATAATTAACCAAATAGTATATATGCATATTTATAAAACATGTATGTAGACATTTTTAATCCATAGGAAATAATTATCACAATGCCTAATACATAGTAAACCCTTAATAAATGTAAGCCGAATGCAAGGGTAAGATCGAAACTATTGGGGGGAATGGCGGACATGAGTCTGTCTCATTAAGATACAATTACAGCTGTAACGGGGGTTAGGGAATATAATCAGCTGGGATGCTAGTTTATAATTAGAATGAAAGGAATAATGGTAGTTATTAAATCCTGTCATTTGTTATGTAGAAATTGAACTAAACATTTATGAATCTCTGAATCACATGATACTTTTCTTTTCTCCCAGTTGTTTAAAGGGATATGTCAACAATAGCCTCTCCTTCTTTGACCTGAGTGAGCTTGGTATGGGAAAGTCTGGTTATTGCAGGTACTGACTTATAAATTGTAGTTATCTTTTCTTCTTGCCTTCTCTCCCCTATGCATGTTAATAAGCATCCTTAAACTGTCATTTTGGGGTTTTGGGAAATCAAGAAAATTTGGGGACTCCACACTTTGGTTTCTGTTTTTCGATTTTGTGTTTTTGTTTTTGTGAATTTTAGATACCGAGATTACAGAGGTCCCCCTTGGAGTTCCAGACCCTATGAGTTCACCTTACAATACTGGCATATCCTCGCTGCTCGGTTGGCCTTCATTATCGTGTTTGAGGTTAGTCACAGACTGATAAAATTACTTAGGTAAATGCTTTCCCAACTGATACAGTAGTTGCCCATTTGAAATCAGTTCCTCACTGACTTTTAAAAGAGGACTTGAGTATGTCCCAGTAAAAGGCTTAGATATAATGAAATGACTATAACAAGTGCAAAAAAGCATGAGTTGAATAATGTAAGAAGGTATGTTTATTGGGTATTTGTACCAGAAAACTAAGATAAAAGAAGCTACTCACATTTGAACTGAAAACTTAGTTTTGAGCCTCTTAGTAACCAAATTTGAAAAGGAAAGGATGATTTTCATCATCCTTTAAGAGTCCATATCTATATTCATCAGGATAGAGAAATTTATGTTCTGAACAATGAACTCAAATTACAGTTGATCACACGTGTATTTGTATAACAGACATTGTATAATTCAATCAGTGAAACCTGAGAATGCTTTTATAAAAAGTGCATAGATCTGGATGCTCAGAGTCATGCGATAATATTGGATTATAGTCCTGTTAAGAAATTTTGGAGAAGCTACAGAATCATTGCCTGCTTAGCATAAAACCAGCTTAATACAAGATGAAGGGCTTAATGCAAGATGAAGGGCTTGCATTGGAATATATTGAGTATCTGTTCTCTAAAGTACCCCTATGGTCTGTGGAAAAACTTTGAATGCATCTGTTTCCTGTAGCCAAAATTACAAAGAGGAAAAAGATGGCCAGGAAAGAAACTCCTGATCTGCTTTTCTGTGGGAAAATGTGACCTGCTTTACTGTGATACACTGTGCAGTGCAGTTTCCTGGGACACATATTGCAAGTTCAGTTAAAAGTCTCGAATTATTCCTTTCCATATAGAGAGACTATTGTCACAACTCCTTTACGTAAATGTGTGGTTTTTTTTTTCATAGATCATCCTAACTCTATCAGGCTCAGATTTTTTTCTTTTTTTCTTTTCTGAGAAACTGAAAGATCTATTCTTCTCCATGGGAAAAAAAAAGGGGGGTACAGTTATAATAATAGGAGGTAATATTTAAGTAGTACTTATCCTGTGCCAGGTACTCCTTTAAACCCTTCACATAATTTACTCACTTAATCCTCATACCAGCCTTTAAGAGATACTATTATTATCACTATTTTAGAGATGAGACACAAAGAATGGAGGTGATTTGCATGAGGTTACACAAGTGATTTGCATAAGGTTGCAGAAGGTGATTTACATAAGGTTACACCAGTAGGCTTCAGACTTAGGCAGTGTCATTCAGCATCTGTACTTGTAACCACAGGCATATTACTACCTTTTGATTTTTGTTCCTGCTTTTTTAGATACATATTTGTCAGTTTATTTTTATCGTGGAAGAATTATGTACTAGGCATAAGAATGTTAAAGCAGTTAATGATATACGTAGAACTTAGTAGAGTAGACGTTCTGAAAAATGGATGTGCTGGAGCTCGAATCTAATCCCTCCAATATTCTATCTGCTTTGCTGGCTGTGTATAACCATCTATCGGACATGGGTTTTCAATGGATGTAATCTTTCTCATCTGTGTGTAACAACGCATGTCATAATAGTATGGCATACTGTATAAGGATTTTATCGATGTGAATTTAAGATTCATTCAGTGTTTATAAGGTGTTATCAACATGTGTCCATGAAAGAAGAAACAATTGTTTTCTCCTAATTCTTATGTGATATAAGGCAATAGTAGTATTCCCAGTATAATTTTAGAAAATATTAATAGTCTAGATGATACATACTGAGTTCTAATGCTTGATTGTAAGGCAAATGCAACATTGTTCATGATTGTTCTGTTTTATTTATGATTAGCCTTTCAGAATCTTTGAAAAGTGTACTTTCCCTTCTCATATTTGCAGCACCTTGTTTTTGGGATCAAGTCATTCATTGCATACCTGATTCCAGATGTACCAAAGAACCTATATGACCGAATACGACGGGAGAAGTATTTAGTCCAAGAAATGATGTATGAGGCTGAACTTGAGCATTTGCAGCAACAGCGGAGAAAAAGTGGTCATCCTGTTCACCATGAATGGCCTTAGCTGACCCCTGTTGCCCAGGAGGACAAGACCATTAGTGACAATGACAGCAACTGCAAAGTCTAGGTGAGATCTAGGATGAAAGCATACCTGCAAATCACATGTATAATATTCTACTTGGAAATGCATCACACCCATCTCTGGGATTTGGAATATCTAGGCTTCTAGGGGGGAAAAAGACAATTCATGACATTAAAAAATGGTTAGGTTGACATTGCAAGAAGCCAGGATCTAATTCTCAGAACCAGCCTCAGGGAGTTGTATGTTTGGAGACCTTCAACTTCCATCAGCTGCAGGGTAATAGGAAGGGTGATGGTGAGGTTTCTAGAGACATATTTCCATGTAAATGTCCATGAGCCAGGCAGGACTTAAAGTATCACGCAGCCTTCACTGTCCTCGTAGTCTGACTTTGAAACCTTAGGTTGAGTTGAGATACTTATAAGAAATGACTTCCATTGATTGTTGCCTTTGCTGCCAGGACTCCATGTCCTCAGCTTACAGGTTTATAGAAACTTCCCTCGTTTCTTACTGAGACTGTGCCACAGTGCATTTATGCTGCTCCACACTCACTATGCAGTTGAAGAGTTGCACATGACCTTTAGCCGTCAAACCAAAAATCTGAGATTCCAAAAAGAATACCATTCATTGAAATCACATTCCATTGCATCGGTTACATTCAAATCTGTTGTATCACTGGCAGAACCAGTTGCACTGGATTTTTTTTATTATTATTACTAAATGCCAATAGACCCACATACTTATAAAATATAGGTGTTTATTCTCATATCCTTTAGAATACTACTAATTCAGATTTTACTGTGGAAGGCTGTTTTATAGTATATTTAATTTTTCCCTTGCTGATTTATTACATCAACTCTCGCAGAATAATTTGAAATGCTGTAAATATGTTGGTTTCCCTTGTACCTTTGCACCTTGACTGTATGTAATGCAAGTTACAATTTATGCAACTCTGAGACTAATTACACAGTTAAGCCAATGTGACTTGTTTAGTCAGGAAAACAGGAGCTGGATGCTTTGCAGTCTTATGCTTTTCCAATAATGTGCACTCTTGCTCATGAGCTAAGGAACACAATGCATGGATATAAATTTATATTATTTGTAGAAACGACACACATATTTTTGAGCTATACTTTGTTTTCATCACTGAAGGGAGTTTTCTGTTATTATTTCCTTGATAGATTGATTTGGTTTATGTTTGAAAACTCTCTAGAAAAAAAAGGCAAAATAATTGTGAAAGAAATCACTTTGCTTTGTTGTGGAGTTGCTATTTCAGTGTCTACTCTGTGTCTGTGAGTATGACTCTTCACGGATGAGATGGAAGCATGGGACATTCAACTACAGAAAGTCTGGTGAAGGCATAAGCTAGGTGGGCAGGATGGGAAGAAAGAGAAGAGTTGAATTAAAGAAATGTGCAGTAAGAATCAATACACTTTTCCTTGTAAAGCTAAGCTACTCTCAATTTTCCTGCTCTGGGAATGGGGTGAGGAATAACATATATGCAACATAGTCATACATATATGTGATTATTATGATTACTGTTTTTCCAATTAATTTTTGTCCAATTAAACAAAGCACAATTATTTCCCAAATCTATAAAGACCTGATTAAACACAAAGGAACTAAAGCTACTTTGTATTGGGTTGGTGCAAAAGTAACTGCAGTTTAAAAGGTTAAAAATAATTGCAAAAACTGCAATTAATTTTATACCAACCTAATATATATGCTAGGGTTCCCCTCGCAGGAAAATTATAGTTTCTCTGACTAGAAAGCTGTTTTTATAATTCTAACACTATTTTTTTTTTTAATTTTCCTTCTTTCCTTCTCGGGAAAAGCTGATAGGTTATAGTTGTTGGTTGATTTGTTTTTGTCAAAATTTTAGCTTCCCTACTTGCCATCTGATTTTGAGCAAGAGGGAGGACCACAGACTCTAAACATCCCTCAGATGCCCTTGCCACGTGGGGCTCTTCCAATCAGATTACAGTATCTGTAGCTGCCACCTGGTTATTCATAGCAACGAATCCCCCTAACTCTACAAAGGAGTTTTAAACTCCTTCATTTTTATAGCATCTACATTTCCTCTCCTTTGTCAGTTAAATGTATACACATGCCTGAGAATAAATACTGTCTATGCCTGTTGAAGACATAAATGAATCTGACATTTATGTCTTTTCCAAATTAAGAACACAAGGCAAAGACATTTGTCTTACGGTAGAGCAAAGAATAATGATAACCGTACCTTTGAGAATTCTTGTCTTGCTGAGTTATTTTTATATAACCACCATCAAGGTTTAAAATCATATTGATTGCCTAGAGAGAAAAAATATCAAAAGAGAAAGATATTTTTAGTAAAAAATTATAAGACATTGATTTAGACAATGCCTTCTCTGATGTTTTCTGAAACTGATGGAAAATTGGAGAAACAATGAAAAAGTTTTCCTTTTGTGAAACAATGTAGTAGAATCTAGCTATGCCTTCATCATCGTTGACAGCAAAAATACTGACAGCCCTTAGGAGTATGTTAGTTTTAGCTCACACTCCTTTAGTTGAGAGAAATGTTTTATACCATCGTTTTCATATGAATGCAAATTATTTCTCAAAGATTTATATAGCACACACTATTCTCAGGAATTCTGTATTACATGAATGCTGCTTATATATTTTCATATTCTAAATTGTTGTCTTTTCAAGCAAATTAATATATGTATGCATGTAGTCAACCTTGACAAGTTGTTCAAAACTGAAGTGCTTTCACAGTGTTGTGTGTGGGAAATTGCTTGAGATTGTAACAGAAATAGTTTGTAATTGTCTGAATCTGTGCATGCATGTTTTGATGAAATGCTGCTGAGTGACTGCATGAGGTACAACTTTCAAATGCTGCACATTCTTCCAGAACAACTCTTAGCACAATCTATTGCAGAATGGAATGAAAAGAAACCTTTTTCACTCAATAAATTATCATGTGATTTTTTTTCCTATAATGTGCATGTTAAGTTTAATGCTGCTTGATTTTTCAATATTAAGTTGGGATATGTTGAGTGGGTATGGGGAGAGGGGACTGCTCGTTCTTCAGCTCTTTAAGGCCCTAGTTTTCTATTCTTGCAAGCCCTTCCCCTACTCTTTAAGTTTTGATGTTTGTCCTCTGATAAACTAATTGTCATCATCAAAGCATTTGCACATGGAAGTGCAGATGTGGTATCGTATTGATCCTAATAGTGCTTTGTGCTGGAAATGGAGGGGAGAAGAAGATTGCTTCGTTCTTATGAGGGTAATAATGTTTCCATTGCCCAGAAGCATTTTTTTTTCACACTTGAGCTGTCTCTACTAATCATCATCAAAATCTCCTTAGGACAGGAATTTTAGCATAGATACAGTTCATGCCAAGGAAAGAGGACATGTAGACGCACTGTAGCCAACCGTCAATAAGAGACTACCACACGGACCATTTTTTTCTCCATTTGATAGTCAAAATTGAAAATCCAAGTTACCTGATGAGTTACTGAACTGATATGGCTGAATTGATTTGTCTGTCAATTGGGGGGCAGGGTAGACATAGGCTCCGTGTGTGATGTGTGTGTCTGTGTGTGTGTGTGTGTGTGTGTGAGAGAGAGAGAGAGAGAGAGAGAGAGAGAGAGAGGAGAGAGAACGCATACTTTGTGTGTGTGTAAAAACCAGTGGACAATTACTCTCTCTGAGATATGCCCAACTTAGTCCTACTATGGTCATCAGGTATTTCCATCCCATTTTCTCTCAGATCACAGTATTATAACAGGCTAATAGTCATAGGTTATATCCAGGGAACTAGTTAATATCTTATCTTTTTCCTGGTATTCTCAGTAACTCAGAAAAGAATCTCTTGGAAAGGCCTGAAAAACCCAACTTCTGATGGAAAGGTGAGAATTTTCCACAGGCACTTCTATTTCAAATGAAATGTGCCAACAATACATCGTCCAAGAAGATTGCTTGGGTTCTAGCTTCTTGAATCATTGACTAAGTTGGGTTCCTGATAGCTGGCATTTATGTGTTCGTAATGGTGATAAGTTACCTTCAATTGAACTTGCCATCTGGGTTCATCTGAAATACCACCCCCATGACCACATTTGATGGTTTTCTTTCTAGAGAACACAGTCGTAGCCACTGCATCCTAGCTACATTCACGTTAAGGCATCTTTTTTAGGAAAGTGAAATGAAAGCAGACAGGTAAAGAACAGACTCACATGTGGGACCAGATCCAGTTCTTGTGCCATCAAAGTCTATCTCAGGGAGAAGAAGCCTAGATGTTTAATCTTACTGCTTTATGTGGGGCCCAGCACAATTCTCCCCATAGAAAGCCTCTTGTTTTATGCACAGCTGGCCCAAAGTGGGAGTCTAGAGTACACTAGATAGTCAGCTATGTGGATGCTGCTTTGTATGTTTCCTAAGAAAGAAGCGGGTAAGGTTTTCAGGCATGTACCGATATTGACTTTTTCAGAATATTTATTTCCATTGCAATTTTTATTCTCTGTGTGGGAAAAACAGCGTCTCTGCTCTTTAGTTTCCAAGAAGCAAAAATTTCCTAAATTATTAGTTGAAAAACAAAACTTAATGAGATCTATTTAGATATTCCTCGCAGAAATAATTGTCATTGAAATAATTGTAGATGTCTATCCTCAAGCTGCCTCAAAACCTTCATAATTATTTTGTCAGTTTCCATACCACTCACTACCAGGTGAACACTTTAGGCCAAATGTAATCTCTTTCCTAACAAGTAGTATGAGCAGACTTTTCCCAACGATTTTGATCCAGTGTACTTTTTTTGATGATTTTTTTTTTCTAAGTGGAAAGAGAGAGACTGAATGGTCAAAACAATGTGATGGCAAAGAGAATTGCAGAAGCAATGGTTTGGGGATGGTGGAGGTACTTTGGAGATGGTAGGGTCTTTCTTACTAAAGCAAAAGCGTCCAATTTGCAGATCTTATTTCAGTATCTGCTGTGCACACACCCTGTCTTATTCCTGACTGAAAAACAACTGCAGTTTAGTTCATCTTTTAACATTCAAAAGAAATGAAGGTTTTTCTTTTTCCTTGTTTTTCTTTCTTTCCTTATCTATTTTAAGAATTTAAAATGCTAAATCTAGTAAGCTTAGATTGCAGTGAAAACTCCAACTAAAGAATAAATGTGTCAGTTTTCAATGTTAAAGATGCAAATGCACTTAAAAATACAGGCTATTTTTTCCTTCGGGGAATATGTGGCTATTGGCCTCTATATTGTACTTTTCAAGTGGAAAAGAGCTATTAGAGTCCTGTAATTAATGAGTGGATATGGGGAAGGCCAGAAGAAACAGAGCGGATTTCTCCACTCTGAAACCCTTTTTTTCTCAACAAGAGAAATTATGTTGCAACCATAATTTAGCCAGAAGATTATAAATATTTTTTCTTTATTGATATAGATATGTAGATATGGATACATATTGTTGTTCATCATTAAACATTCCTTCCAAACTCTCATAAGAAATTTGAAAGCCGATTTAAGGAAGCTTTGATCTGTTGAAATAGGCTGAATCTGTTTTTAAGCTGATGTCTTCAGGTCAGCATTCTTAAAAATAATAAACAATAAAGGTATATAAACATTTATAATGTTGATTCCAAATCAATACCATTGCCTGATTGCTCAGTTATCTACACTTCCGACTATATTATACTGTAATAAATAAGCAATGTAAGAATTACTCATGTTTTTCTTACATGGCAGCTATATTAGGACATTAAATCATTACACTATATGAAATTCTTCTTAGCTTCTTAAAGTGTGAAAGCAGATTCTGTAATTGGGAACTAACTGGATGTTTTGAACATCTGTGTACACCTTTGCTTTAATATTAAAAAAAAACAAAACAGATGAATTGCTGTTTCTGGAAATTCCCGAGGACAAAAAGGTCAAGGTCCATAAAAGATATCATGATTATATATTGCTTTTCTTGATTTATAGTAATCTACTAAGTCTTAAAACCCTCTTGATGGTAATTTCTATGTGTATTCGTGTGTGCACACATGCTTGTCCTAAACCCTTGATAGCCCATATATTACAGGCACTATACAAAACACTGAAAAAGAAATCATATAATATGTCAAACCTTATTTTGACATATGTTTACTTGGTCACTTGGTAGACCTACCTTAATATGTTAAGTTTATATAAATTATTTTCGGGTAGATCACTATTTTGCATCCTACTCCTAACCCTATAGAAAATATTCACATTGATCATTTGAATGCACTTCAATAAGAATTTACTTTTAAAAGAAATAACTAAAATAATTATATATCTTAATTATATAGCTATACTCATTCTAGTATTCCAGGGTTCTATGAAAAAGCTGCATAAAATTTTGGATATATAAAAATATCTTAACTTTCCCATCGATATACAGAAATATTATCAACTAACATTTTCTGTCATAAAGTAGGATTATTTTTCTGATTTGTCATGAGTCTAATCAGAGAACCAGTGATATACAGACATCCCAGGTAAGGGTAATGTTGTGATTAAATAGCCAAATTTTTATAAGCTTAACTCTGTCTTCTGAAGATAGCTGATATTTCAAACACAAAAAGTACAACATTAGAAAAATGGTCTTGTGTTTGTTATTCACACAGGTGTTTGCAAATCTAGATTGATTTGGTCAGGAGATTGGAATGGAGGAGGAAATAGTAACATTAACTTTTTCCAAGAGTTACAAATAAAAACCCATTAGGTGATGTACTGTCAATTATGGGTTACCATTGATTAATTGAAAATGTGTATCATTTTAATATATATTATTGGTAATATCAATTACAAATTTAGTTGTTTTAAAATAGATTATACTTCATGGTTATCAATGCTGACAAGAAGAGTTTAACTCTATGGTGAACCTACCTACCTTGCAATATTGAGATTGAACACATGAGATTTTTAAATATACAAATATATATACGTAGGAGAGCTAAAATTTCTCTAATATTTTAAAACAATTGATTTCTAAGAGAACAATTAAAAGGAGATTCCTCTATTTTTTTTTCCATTTACCAGTCTGATCTTTGTAATACTATTTGATTAAGATTGTAATACCAAAAAACTATTTCAATAATCTCTTTGAAATACTGCTTATAAGCCCCCCTGGTCTGTGCTTTATTTCTTTTTCTCTTTAGAATGAAATAGTCTAACCCTATACAATTGCAAAATAATGAAATTTATATTCAAGAAATATTATTTGAATGAAATAAAAGGAAAAGCCCTCCCTCCCTTACCCTTTAGAGAATTGTAGTGACTTTAAACTGTGTGCTGAGTCATAAACTGGAATTATGCTGTCTACTTATCAAGGTTTACATTTACAAATGTAATTAACAAATCATAGATATGAATATTGCATTTTTCAGTAATAAACGTGCCTATCTTTGTAACCGTAGTTTTTGTTTTTGTTTTCTTTTTTCAAGAATTTAGGATTCTCCGGAAATATCATATTTTATTTAAACTTGGCATTAAAAAGGCTGCTGTTTGGACATTTATGGCATGACTTTTCATTTGTACCTTATGTTTATTTTATTATTTCTAATTCTCAAACTACTTCAGTAATGCATGTACTAAGCCAGTATCTTAACAATCCTAAAGAGAAAAAGTGAATCAATTTAACTTAAATGAATACTGTAATGGGTACCATTTTCTTCCTTTCTTCATATGCTAACAAGCATTGAATGTTCCATGTGGACCAGTCACTATGCTAGCTACAATATATGATTTGCCTCTGTAAATCCTCACAACAACCCTATTTAGTAGGGACAATTTTTGCTCTTTTTAATTTGTGAATAAACTAAAGCCTTAAAACCCTTGCCCAAGCTTACCATGATAATATATATCAGAACTCAAGTCTGAACCAAAGCTGTTTAACTCCAATCCCTCACTTCAGTCAATAAGCTGCACCTCTTTCTTTAAGTGATGACAAAGAGAATGTCAGTCGTCAAAATGGATTCATTTGGTGTGAGTGAAAGAGGGGTTGAGGTCATTCCATATCGTTTTTACCAATATTTGTGATTGTGTTTAAAAGACAGAGATTGGCATCAAGTTTGGCACATGTTAGGCCTTCTTAGGAAATAACCATGTATAGTTCCATTTATTGGGAATATCCCTGGTCATTCTGTGGTAAAATAGCCACAAATTGAACTCATTTCCTTGGCTTTGATTGAACTTGGCACTAGACAGACCTTACACTGCAGCAGCAACCTTGACACAACTCTGAGCTGACATTCCTAGGGAGGGGTGAGGGGGGAGAGGTGTGTTCTGACTGGCCCAATCGATTGACTCTGCACTTCATACCGAGTTTCCCCAAAATAAGACCTAGCCGGACAATCAGCTCTAATGCTTCTTTTGGAGCAAAAATTAATATAAGACCCGGTATTATATTATATGTGGGGACAGAGTCCCAGAGAGCAGTTTCCAGGCTCGGCCTCATGTGAAAAGGTGCTGGCTTGGGTAGTAGATGGCCATCAGCTGTGATCAGATGGTCATCAGCTGTAACCACTTAGCCATTAGCCACTAATATAACTGCCGTGGCTAAGCTAGTAAGCGTGGTGTCGTGCGGGGTGGCCTGCAGGGTCTCAGCTCCCCACATAAGAACGCAGGACATGGTGAGGCCAAAAAGGAACACCCACGGAGCCATAAGTAGGGGAGTCATATCTCTATACTCTCACTGGCGACTGCGTTGGAGGCCCAGGAACCAGGAGCAACACAATTCTCAACCCTCACTGTGCCGCTTGCAGACTCAGCCACCATCTTCTTGCTAGCTCCCCCTTTTGCTTTTTTTGCAACTAGCCTAGCCACGGCAGTTATATTCATGGCTAATGGCTCACTGGTTACAGCTGACGGCCAACTAGCCACAGCTGCTGGCCATTTGATCACAGTCGATGGCCATTTACTACCTGAGCCAGCACCTTTCTATGTGAGGCCGAGAGCCTGGAAACTGCTTTTTGGGGCTCTGTCCCCACACGTGGATTGCAGTTAGCACGGCAGATTGCGGCTAGCAAGTTGGTTGCCAGAGAAGCAGAGTGGATTGCAGCTAGCAAGTTGGTTGGTTGCCAGAGAAGCGGACAGCAGATTGCGGATCGTGTGGCTCCTGCTTCCTGTGTCTCCGGCCCAGCCACAGCGAGAATATAGTGGTACGACTCCCCTATCTATGGCTCCGTTGGTGTTCCTTTTTGGCCTCGCCATATCCTGCATTCTTACGTGGGGAGCGGGACCAGAGACCCCACATGACACCCTGCATGACACATGAATGGGTCATGGTGCCGGCCCATGGTATGGTGCCAGCCAAAACTTTCCGAAAGATGAGGGGGCAGTTTGTGTGTGTGAAAGCTCAGCTTCGGGAGGCCCGTGAGGAGCTGTGCCAGGAATGGGAGGCGCGGTCTGCCTAGGAGAAACGTGACTCCTTGGTAAATTGGTGGGCCTCTCTAGCCTCTGGATGGCATGCCACCCTATTGGCCGTGACGGGCGTCACCTTTCTTTTGGTAATCTGCTGTTGCGTAGGCCCCGAGAGTTGTGGACATCTTGCACCGAGGCCACTACCCACTCAGACACCTGGCGCAGTGAGCAGGATTCTGGCCAGGTAGGAATGGTGTCTGAATTTGGGCAGGAGGACATGTGGCCCCCACACAGTGTGTGGTACACGGTAGTCACTGTTCTCAGAAGTTGGACCCCCGAGGAAGGGTGGGAGGACATGGATGGCTCTCCAGCCAGCGTGGAGAGGGCCCTGCAGGTTCTAGCTGAGCAGTTGCCGGAGGAAGCGAGGTTCCTGGTAGGTCGGAGGGGATGAGCGGGGACCAGAGGCCCTACGTTCAACTGGCCATACATTGGTCCCCTTCTAATGTGCAGAGGGTTTTGGCCTTAGTTTTGGCGCAGTCTGCAGTCTTGTTTATGGGAACCCAGAACTGTTCCCCAGACCAGCAATCTGCATTGATGGCTATGGGGGAAAGACTGTGACTGTAAAAGCTGTTTCCTTACCACTGGGTTTAGGAAGGCTTCCACCCCACACCTACAAGGTGCATGTCTCCCCCGTCCCGGAATATATTCTAGGAGAGGACGTGCTATATGGCCTCAGTTTACAGATGTCGGTTGGAGAGTTCTGTGTCTGGATCTGGGTGGTGAGAGCAGTGACACGTGGGCATGCTCACCACCCTCCTTAAGTGTTGCCACAGCTCTGGCGCACGGTTACAGTGTGACAGTACTGCCTGCCAGGAGGGCAGGAGATTGGTTGTACAATATTGGAATTGAAGAAGGCACATATTGTGAGGACTACGCACAGTCCCTTTAACTCCCCAGTATGGCCTGTCAAGAAGCCAGATGGGACCTGGCGAATGACTGTGGACTATAGGGAATTAAATAAGGTGATGCCACCTTCGCACACTGCAGTACCTTCAATTCACGATTTGATGGATCTTCTGACTGTCTGCCTGGGAACATATCACTATGTAGTGGACTTGGCAAATGCCTTTTTCTCCATTGATATTGCACCTGAGTGTCAAGAGCTGTTTGCTTTTACCTGGGACGGGCGGCAAGGATACTTGCACAGCCCCACTATCTGCCACAGGCTCATAGCCCAGGATTTGGCACAGTGGGATCACCCATCCGCTGTGGCCTTGTTTCACTGTGTTGTTGATATTTTACTAACATCTGATTCTCTTTCAGATTTAGAGCAAGCAGCTCCCTCTCTTCTCCGCCACCTGAAGTCATGTGGCTGGGCAGTGAACGGGGAAAGGTCCAAGGCCCTGGCTTAGCTGTCAAATATTTGGGTGTTGTGTGGTCGGGTAAGAAAAAGGTCATACCTGAGACGATTATTGATAAAATACAAACATTTCCCCGGCCTCCCAAGTTCTCCCAACTGCAGATGTATTTGGGTTTGCTGGGGTATTGGTGGCCGTTTGTACCCCATTTAGCACAAATGGCAAGGGCCTTGTATAACATAATAAAAAAAGGGGGCCTCATGGGATTGGACAGAGGGTATAGAGCAAGCCTTTGTTTCCACAAAATGGGCAGTACAGCAGGCACAGGCTCTGCAAGTAGTAGACCCTGGTCACCTGTTTGAACTTGATGTTCAGGTAACCCAAGAGTGGTACGGTTGGGCCTCTGGCAATGGCAGGAGTGTCTCTGGTTGCCAGTGGGATTTTGCCACTGTGCCAACTGTGGAAAGGAACGGAAGTCCGCTACTCTCTAATAGAGAAATAGCTGGCTGCTGTGTACGCAGCCCTAGTGGCCACAGAAGCCATCACAGGGACGGCACAGGTGTTGGTTCAAACAACCTATCCCATCCAGGAGTGGGTCCGTACGTGGACCCAGGGACCTAAAATGGAGGTGACACAGACCACCACCCTCGCCAAGTGGGGTGCCTACTTGGAGAAACATAGCACCCTTAGTTCAAACCTTTTGAGCACAGAGCTACAACAGGTCCTGGGGCCTGTGGAGCTTGTAGGCCAGGTTGAGCCAAGTGCTCTGCCTAGGGGGGGAGGACTTGGAGCCTTCGCCCTACAGAGAAGTACAGCCCCCAGTACCTAAAGATGCCTATTTTACTAATGGTTCTAGCCGGGAAGCTGCAGCCATTTGGACGGCTATTGGTATGCAGCCCAAAACAGACACCATTTGGTTTGATACTGGGATGGGCCAGAGTAGCCAGTGGGCTGAGCTTCGGGACGTGTGGATGATAATCAGCCATGAGCCCGGGCCCCTAGTTATTTGTACTGACAGCTGGACGGTGTTCCGGGGCCTAACGTTGTGGTTCCCTATGTGGAAACACCAAAACTGGTTGGTAGGACACCTTCCACTGTGGAGTCAAGCCATGTGGCAGGAACTCTGGGACCTAGGGCAGAGAAAGGTGACCCTAATGCATATCACAGGTCACTCCCCCTTAGTGATGAAACAGATGCCCTAGCACAGTTTTGATGTTTAGAACAGGCCCCTGCCACTGATGTGGCCCATTGGCTGCATAGGAAATTGCAGCACGCTGGAAGCCAAACCATGTGGCAGGTGAGCAAACGCTGGGGTCTGCCTTTGAAATGGCAGGAGATAGCAGATGCCTGCTATGACTGTGTCGTCTGTGCTAATGACAGCCTCCAACGGTGGAGGCTTCCCTGGGAGACACAGCAGATTACGCGAGGGAGGGTGCCCTCACTCTCTGGCAAGTGGATTACATTGGACCCCTGCCTAAGGCCCGCAATGCGATGTGTGTGTTCACAGAGGTGGACACTGCTGCAGGGTTGATGTTTGCTTGGCCGTGTGCAGCTATGGATCAGCGGCATACAGTGGTCGCTCTTACACGGCTGTGGGCCCTCTATGAGCACCCCCAAATCATTGAAAGTGACAGGGATACTCATTTTACAGGGCAAGAAGTGAAGCACTGGGCTGCCAGGATGGATGTACAATGGTTGTTTCATACCCCGTACAATTCACAAGCAGCTGGCATGATTGAGCGATACAATGTCCTTTTGAAGCAAGGCCTCCGGGTGTCTAAACACCCTCCCACGATGCGTGACTGGGCCTCGCGTTTATGGGATGTCCTGAGAGTCCTGAATGAGAGACCAGGGAAGGGAGGGCCCGCACCAGTAGAAGCTCTGCTACATTGAACGGCTGCTCCCATTCAGTTGCAGGTTACCACAAGTAAGATTCTGTTAAAGCCAGGCTACGGCAGGAATGGAAACATTTTGCTGCCAGCACCCACATGCTTGAAAGCAGGGGAATGGCAGCAATGGACTTGGCCCTGGCGGGTCAAAAGCCCCCACTGTCGGTGATTGGGCCTGATAGTCCCATGGGGTGCTGGTTTGACCCATGTTTTGCAAGTGACGCCAGGAGTGGTGGCCGAGTGGCCACCGCAAGTGACTGTGGTATACGGAGGTCCCGATACTAGGATGATTTTGCGGGGAATCTATATGTTCTCCCTATGGCCTATTATCGCGTCCCCTGTTCTGTTACATGTCAAAACTATGCAAGAGACCCCAAGCACTGCCATAGAGGTCTGGTACTACAAACTGGGAAAGGTGCAGTAGCAGCAACCCTCCTTTCCCAGGACAAAAAGCTAGCATGTATCCTCCCAGATAGAAGGGATGTGCCATTGTTGGTTCCTAAGAATACTATTTCTTTGTGCCTGTAGGTGTCTATAGGATAATACAGCACAGGGCCCCTGGCGGGAGATGCTTGTCACATAGATTGTGAGGCGAAACCCTGGGGGCTGGAGTGTGGGGACAGAGTCCCAGAGAGCAGTTTCCAAGCTCTCGGCCTCACTAGGAAACGTGCTAGCTGGGGTACTAGATGGCCCTCAGCTGTAACCAGTTAGCCATCAGCCCCTAATATAAATGCCATG
This sequence comes from Rhinolophus ferrumequinum, assembly GCF_004115265.2. NCBI lineage: Eukaryota > Metazoa > Chordata > Mammalia > Chiroptera > Rhinolophidae > Rhinolophus > Rhinolophus ferrumequinum. The sequence continues at coordinate 29,613,506 of NC_046294.1, read as the reverse complement.
GCTAAGCTAGCAGGCGTGGATTGCAGTTAGCAGGATGGATTTCAGCTAGCAATTTGGTTGGTTGGCAGAAAAGCAGATGGCAGATTGCGGATCGTGTGGCTCCTGCTTCCTATGTCTCCAGCCCAGCCACCAGTGAGCATATAGTGGTATGAATCCCCCATCCATGGCTCCATTGGTGATCCTTTTTGGCCTCGCTATATCCTGTGTTCTTACGTGGGGAACGGGAGCTGAGACCCTGCATGACACCCTGCATGATATTATATTATATTAATATATTAATATGTTATATTAATATATTATATTAATATATTTATTATATTATAGCAAAATAAGACCGGGTCTTATATTAATTTTTGCTCTAAAACACGCATTAGAGCTGATTGTCCAGCTAGGTCTTATTTTCAGAGAAACACGGCAGCTCCCTTGTGCTTCACTATACCACAAACCTGGTTTGTACACACTGTGGAAGATGGTTCTCCTGTGCCTTCCCATCTCTCTCCCCCTGAAGCCTAAGGTTTTTGTATGTTTGTTCAAATAAGAAGAATTTGGGAGGGTATATATAATAATATAATAATAATAGTACATCCCATTTGTAAGTCATTTTATGCTTTGGCAACATTCCAGGTAAGAGAATTTGTGACTAAAAAAGAACAGATCCTAAAAATTTTTCTGGGAAAGTACTGACCTAGTACTTTTCACTACTTATCTAGTATTTTCCAGTACTGACCTAGAAGGTACTAAAATATCTGTAGGATAATTTGTGAGCAAAATTTGTGAGAGAATTTGTGTAAAATGAAAGACTATGGTACATTTTGTTTCTGTACAATTCCAAGTGAAAGTTCAAAATCTTGAAATATATTCCAAGTCACATATACATATATGTGTGTGTGTGTGTGTGTGTGTGTGTGTGTGTGATTTGGAATATATATATCTCAAAAATGTTTCTAGAAATTCTATTCCTTCTCATTTTCAGAAATTTTCCCAAACGTATCCGTCTTTAATTCTTCCCTCTTTTTTCCAATATGTTTTTCCTCATCTCTCTTATAAACCACAGCCAATTCTCTTTCCCTCTACTCTTTCTTATTTGAGAGTGGAAGGAGAGAAGGCAAGCATTATTTACTAGAGTTCAACTATTAAGGTCTTCTGTCACCTTAGCTTGATGGAACACACTGAGGTTGCATATACGAGCTGAAGGAGCAGAGTATAAATCCTGGCGACAAGGTACTTTACACCAAAGAAGTCCCTATGGCTAGTGAAATCTCCTGTGGGTTGGTAAGATATTCGCAAGGTTTTTTTCCACAGTTCTGTCCTAACAGCCTCGTATAGAGCATTCCTTTCCTCTTTACCCAGCCCTGGAGAAAGACTTCATTCAGACTTCCTGTTAAGAAAGAGTCCATTTTTCATTGCAAGGTGATGAGAAGGAAAAGAAATACTACACTGAGAGTACAAAGGGAAAAGAGTATTTATTATCATTGTTCCCAATAATCAGATATACCAGTCTCTCTTGTGCTGAGCAAAATTATTTTTCAGGCTTGGTCAGGACAGCTGTATTCGCAGGAATGAGGAAGGTGTGTGTGATAATAGCAGTTAAGTCTTCCAACTGCAGCTGTAGGATGGGGGATCTGAAATGTGTGTACAGATATGGGTAGTACGGGGCTTGGCATGGATGTCCTTCCCTTGTTTTAGCAGCAGTGACAGAGAAGCACGTCACATGCATACCCCCTTCCTCCTTCTGCCTGTAAACTCCAAGCTATTAGATGGTTTTTTAAAAAAAATAATGAAATTTAATACGACACAAAGCAAAGAGACTGATTCCTAGTACGATGATGAAATACAATCCTAATTTATTCAAGAAGGAAGTCGCCAAGGCACTTAAGGCTTGACTGTTTTTTCTCACCTGAAAGTTTGGGTTTTCCAAAGAATGTCCTGGGGAACAGTTATTTTATTGGTAGTTATAAATAAGTATAAATAGACATTAGACATCCCTGTCTTCTAGCAGTGGCCACTACATAAGTCTGCCAACCAATAGGCAAGAAGTATGTGGACTATATGTATCTATGCATATGTGTGTGGGTGTGTGTGTGCATGCGCGTGCACACGCATGCGCGTGCACACACATGCGCGCACACATTCTCGTGTTGCCTTAGAAATGGGTAATCTTCTCAAATGCCAGATTGTTGTAGCTCTTGTCCTTGGGATCATAGCCTGGAACATGGACCAGGCTTTCTCTCCTGAGACCATTCTGTAAGACAGATTCAGCCCCCTGTTTCCAGGCACTGCTATTTTCAAGATTTTCCTGAGGAGAATGGAAAGACACATGTTAGTGAGATAGCCTTGATGTATTTTAAATCAAACTGAGGGAATCTTCCTTGGCCTACCCCTTCGAAAAAATAATGCATAAATATGAAAGCAACACGAATAACTCTGACCCAAGGCACTTCCTAATAACTTTGATGCTTCCATCTATGTAAGTACTATTTTAATGATAATAAAAACAGAAAGAACAATTTAGTGAGCATTTACAATATGTCTTGTGTGAAGAAATGTAAATTTCTCCTTTACTACTGCAAACCTGTGACATAGTAATATGACACAGTAGTAAGTCTCCTCCCAAGGAGAGACAATTGGTATCTCAGATGGTAGCAGCCCCTTCTTTCCTGTGAATAGTAAGGCCTCTTGACCATAAAAGGGGGACCTGCATACAGATGCCCCTGGAGGCTGCTCAATGATAGTCTTTAGCAAAGGAGCCCAACAGTGACATGCTAAGTATTCTGCCTGACTCTCAACTCAGCCTTGAGAACACAAGCTGACTGCATCAACAAGTTTAATCATTTATTCCAGGAAATTCTTCCTCAGGAACATAAGTCTATAAACCGGTAAATAATGTGATCCTTTCATTCTAGCACATCCTTAAAATCCATGTATCCAAACAACATACTGCTCAAACAGCTGCCTTCTCAGCAAAATACATTTCCTTCGCATTCTGAGCTCCTGTCAAGTAACCATTAAACTCAGCTTTACTGGATGAACATGTTACTATGGTGTTTGGGGGAAGGAGAGCAACTGACAACTTAGGTGCTGTAACAATATAAGGGTAAGGAGTCCCTCTCCTAGAGTACTAAAAGAATGAAATGTCTGGGACTTAAAAAATGATAATAAGCCCCAATTAAAAAAGGAATCAAAACATATGCCTGCCCGTAATCAGGATGAGAGGACAGACACCCATAAGACCAAAGGTAATGGGAAACATTGCTCTTCCCAACGTCCTACAGTTGTCAAACACTACAATAACTCTTGAGTGATTCGTGTTTTGGTTTTTGGTGTTTTTTGTTTGTTTTTGGTTTTTGCCAACACTGCCCCCAGACAGCTTTATATTCATTCCCACTTCCCTGAGACCCCTCTCAGCATCCTTCAGCAGGAACCCAAACCCAAAATACATGTCCATCTTCCCTCTTGTAGGGGCCTGCATTTCCTGGTTCCCTGTCGTACCCCGACCCATTGCTGCATCAAGTCAGGAATCCAGTTTGGTCTGACCACAGGATCTTCCTGGTGGTCTCTGGCTGATGTGATCTTAATAGAACTGGGACAGTGTCCCCAGCTCTTCCTGGCCTACACACGATTCTTAGTGGGATAAGGAGAGCTGGGGGTGAGGAGGAACAGGTATGTGCATCCTGCTGCTTGCCTACCTAAGAAGTTCCTTCAATAAATCTTACTTTATATTCATGCTCCACAGAACTAAAGATGTCTGTGTCCAGGTTATGCTGCATGATCCCCCCAGTTTTCAGATAAAAGCTGAAGTTCAGAGAGGTTAAGTAACTTACCCAAGGAAAGTAAGACGTGGAACCAGGATTAAACCCAGGGCTGACTCTAAAGCCCAGGCTTTTCACCCATATACTAGATTGGACCCTTATTTTATTCCTTCCCTGTAATTAATTTTCATGTTTTTCTTAGAATTCTCCTTCACAAGGGTTAAAAGGAATTTTGGAAACTGATCACTTGCAATGCCAACAATTCAGCCCAAAGGCACATTTACCTCTCAAAATAATTACATGCTTAAAAGCTAATTAGCAGAGGTAACTGAAGTTGAAACCCAGATTCTCTAAAGTTCTAATAGTCACTGCCTTCCCTCCCTACGCCCACCCTTCCAAGTGGTTTAAATGGGCAAAAAGGGAATCCCTTTGAGCCAATGCATATTTTTCAGAAGCTCAAATATCAGCTCACCTGCTCTGTGTCACGGTCATGTTGAACGCCACACCAGCACAGTGTTTTGTATTTCTTAGACCAAAAGCAAAATAAATTGCAAACCGGTCTAATTAGCACTGGTTGAATATCTTTGCCCCTTTGGTGACCTATTAATGAAAGAACAGATGGATTAGGTGGTTGCACACTCCCAGGACTCCCTTTAAGGATTTAAGCATTGTCAACTTGAGAAGTAGGTTACTTCTTAGTATAAGGGTAAAAACAGGGCTGACTGGTTAATAGGCTGAAATTGGTAACCACTCAAAGGGGTGGGTGTTTTTAAACATCCACAAACTATCAGGTCAGACAAGCTCACAGCTATCGAGTTAAATCGATAAAGACAACCTATTTCCTTTTAAATAATCATTATGGAAAACTCAACTAGTACCCTGTGTAGGCCAACAGAGGGGGTCGCAGAAATTATACAATTTCTTCCTTTAGGAAAGCTCTCAATTTTCAATCAAATCAGATATATTAGAGGGCATCAGAGTTAATACTTGTAAAATTAAACAGATAATTTTTACTGTTTCTTCTTCCCTCTACCTCAGCATCATGAACAAGCAAAGCTCTCATGTTGCCTCCAGTTACTTTAGACTTTCTTGACACTTCCTGTCCTGTCACTAAAATGTACCTGTTCAATGTCCCATTCCGTCAAATCCTGCTATGGTACAAGAGTCTCCGGCCAGCAAAGCCTAAAACATGTACTGTCCAGCCCTTAACTGGGAACATTTCCTGACCTCTGTGAGTACAACTCTGTTTATAAAAACAGGCAGTGAGCCAGATTGGCCCTTGGTTTCATGACCCCTGGCCTAAGCGATAAACATAATGAATTGAGAACTAAAGGTTTTATAGCTGAGACCTGCAGCCATATGATAAATGAGGAATAAAAACTGGCAAGATTCACATGAGTACAAACTTGCCCACTGCAAAACAGAACAGCATAAATCTACAGAATGTATTCTCATGGTGGGATATTCTGGCCACTGGATAAACCAACAAGATGTATGTTTTTGATTTAGAAAATGCTATTTTTATTTTGCATGATTAAAGTGATAAAATAACTTTTAGCTGCCCAGTAGCGTTTTACCAGTAATACCTAAGACTTTAAAGTATCATGAGCCAAGATCACCCTTTAGCAGCTAATACACAGAATGATGAATGATATAAACTGTCTGAAGGTACCGATCCACATAGACACAATCCTGTTTATCAACATGTATGAGTAACATGAACAGCATAGGTTTGAAGGGCTAGATTTTCTGGAAGAAGCAGAATTGAAATTATCACCTAATAAGACCAAGCATGACAAACAGCAAGACCAAGGTAAAATATGACCTAGGTGAGCAGGCCCACAAAAGGCCTCTGGTCTTCCACACTGACCCTGTCCTACAAACATTAAACATTTTAAGACATTTTTTTTTAAAGATTCATTGAGTATTAGAGAAGATGTGTGAAGTTCCCTTAGTTAGCAGACCTGAAGGTATCAAGATAGAACTAGGGCCTCATTTGGAAGGTAGGCACCAGGAGGCAAGAACATCTGGTGCTGAGGATGAATACTCTTCCAAAAAATGTGATGGGATGGCGTAATTACATTCTGATAAAGTGTTCCATTTTGGTCGTAAGGCTATTTCACTAAGATTTGGGCCATTTGTGGAAAAAGAAAACATAAGGATTGATACCAGCACAGTTGTTCTTGATCAAGATGGCAAAGAATTTTCCATCTAAATGTAACATAAGTGCTGTTATATCAACACAAGAACCTGTTAATTTCAATGTGCTTCTGGAAAAGAGGTAACTAGACTGGCAAAGCACAGGGTTCTCTGTGCACACATTTCCTGCTTTGGAACCACACAGCTAAAACTTTAGCTGTCTTCTAAAGGGCCTGACCACCTGACTGATAGTAAGTCAAGGTGCATCCCACTAGCATTAAGGAAGCCTCCACAGTTGTCAGGGGACTGAGGCAAAATCTAAACATAGTAGATAAGCAACCTTTCATCTGAGTCCATTTACATAAAGATGTTAGGGAGTTGTTACTACATGAGCAGGTGAGGTTACAAAACTTAGAATCTATTCCTATCACACCCAAGATTGGCTTAAATTTAAGTGAGTAGCTGGCGATATCTTGCCCAGAGTCATAACTCACTGGAGCTCACACATCGCGTTTCTAGTACACAGTCACCAGAGTTATGTTTTAAATAGGAATCTTGACTTCCCATGGCCTAACGGTATCTATAGGTAGTGGAAAAATAGAGTATCTTAATAATTTATTCAGCCAAAATATATACTCCAAGGAAGCAGAGTAGCAAAATTACAGTGGGCCTATTTCACCCCATCCTCCCTCACCCATCCCTCATGGGCTTTGGCATAAAAAGGACATTGAACCACAGAAGGACTGTGACTCAAAGTACAGGTAGCAAATACTGCTGACAAAAATAGCTGACAGAGAAGCTGCTCCCTGTGAAGAGCTCATGACCCTAGACGAGTGGCCTCCAAAGGCCGACATAAGCCAAAGCATCACTAAGACTCCTCTGCTTAGATAACTGATTGGTAAAGACTAACCCATGGCAGAGTAAGGTGGTCATGGGGAAAACTCCAGTCTCTTACTGAGATGAAGGAGAAAAGAATCACTCCTAATATTTCACCTGCCTTACTGATTGTTACATTACAAAGGATTTTTCCTGTCAGGCCTCTGAGGGCCACGTGTCAAAACCTTTTTTTCATACTATGTGGGGGATGCTTTTGCATGTCAATTTGGAGAGAGTCAATGTATCTCTCTGGGAAGAAGGGCTTGTGGTGAACCCCAAATCACCCCAGTAAGACAGCCACTTACCCCACCAGTGCATGAGTCTAACTAATCTATGACTTCCCTGGCCCCAAGGAGAGTAATCCATGCACCCAACCTGTTATGATGCTGACGAGTACTCCAGCAGCAATGCATCCTACACAGCCCACTGCGCTGTAGTAAAGGTAGGACAGCGAATACCAGGTGTCAGCGATTGCAGGTCTGTGGAGGACAAACGGCACATGTCACTAGTTCTGTGGGTTCTGAAACTGGGATTCACAGTAACTTAGAGAACTGCTGAAGGTTCATTTTAGGGCATGGCCTCTCTCAAAACCCCAAAACTTAACTTTTCACCATTTATTTTTGGAGCAATCAAAGATAGATTAGTTGTGCTTTGTATTCCACTCTTCAACTCCATTTCTGAATTACACATACTGCTACTGAATTAAATTGCAATGAGGATGTGTCTTCCATTTCTTTTGTAATATTTATTCTTCAGACATTTTTTAAGCCCAGATTTAGTGCCAGAAATTGTGGCAGACGTTGGAGATTGAAAGAAAAATAAGCCACAAAGTCTACATATAGGAGCTAACAATCATAAAATGGAGAGGTAATAACTTGGTATAATAGGACCAAAGGATTCTGCAAGTACTAGAAAGAGGATCAAATCCAGGCTGATGTGTGAGATGATAGCTCATCTGAAAAATAAAAAAGGTTAGTAGTTAAGCAAGCCAAGCAGGTAGTCACAGCCACAGGATTTAGCATTCCAAGGAAAGAGGATACTTTATGCAGAGTCAAGAAGGAAGAAACAACATGGTAGTCCTGGGAACTATAAATAGCTTGATATTGTTTGTCCATTAGATTTGTGGTGAGGAATAACTCTAAACTAAATGAAACTCGGAGACAAATGGAAGCAAGATAATGGAGTGCTCATATATTGTACAGAAGGGATCTCCAACGCAGGACTACTTACTCAGGAGCGCAATTAGATACAAGAATGCACATTTATTAAAGTCATTTAATCCTCTCAAAATCCCAGTAAAGTAATTATCATCTTCATTTTTCAGCCAAAGACTATGAGAATTTAGGAAGTGACAACTTACCAACTTGCACAAAGATACAGCGTGGATAAATAGTAAAACCAAAATCCAAACCTAGGTATTTCAACTCCAGAGTTTATGGTCTTGCACCTACACCATGTTATCTGCTGTACTTTGGTATCATGAATCACTTATCCCAGCCAGGAGCAGAAAGGAGAACCCTTTGTTAAACCCTGTATAGGTCAAGTTAGAAACTAAGTTCACAACAGCGCTCCTTACTCAATACCTCCAGAGTCATTCTTCACAATGCTCACAAACCTTTTCTACTCAGAGCCTTTATTTTGTTAAGGACACTATGATCTTCATATCCACCCACCTATTTTCAAACTTTTCTCACTTTTTTGTCTGTATTGCACGCAAACCTCCAACTAATCTTTGTGCTCCATTTACTCTTGTACACTAGAACACAGAGGAATGGTTATCTGCAGAACGCTGGAGATAACCAGCACACTTGGCCATGCTGGGTGCTGCCCAAAGGGATTCTCACAAGAAAGCAAGGTCTGTCTTATTGCTGACGCATGCACCTTCCTCTAACCTGGTGACCCACTCTCCGGGACTTACCACCATCTTAGGGTCAGCATACCTGCTGGATAACACTGGCGACACCGACTCCGTCACATTGGATGGGACACACTGGTCTGTCAGTAAAGGCAGGGGCCATGTCTTGGAGTCTGGTGCAGGATAAATGAAACCCCCAATGGCCACCCAAAATGCCAAGATGATGCCAGTCAGAAGGCCTCCTAGTGCACCCTTTATGAAGGGGGAAAAGAGAAAAGTTAATGAAACATTTGACAAAGCTGCTGAAAGAATAATGAAGTGAGGAGTACTGTGCCTCAGAGAGTCTGGCTTTCCGCCCCATATCTTAGCCACATGTCCTGGAAACAGCCCCACTCAAACTGCCGTCCTTCCAACTCCCACAATGCCTCTTTATTTATAAATAACTTCTCCTTAAATTTAATAGTGATCATTATATTTAGATTTCTACCGGGAATTTTTTTTCTCCTTTTGGTTTCTTCCTCTTATCACTTAAAAAGCTGTTAAAACCTCAATTCCCACTAGCAGAATTTCAGAAGTTGGGGAAAACCTCAGATAATGGAGACAGTGTGGTTATTTTTCACTGATAGTTAATATAAGCTGTAAGATGGAAATTCTACTCCCATATCCATTTCTAAGGGATTCTGACAGAGCCCCTGACTCCCAAGTTTGGAGAGTTGAGTCTAAATACTAGCAAGTATATTTACTAGTCCTGTCATTTAAGGGTTATGTTTCTTGATAAACATTGAGGTCAATAAGTCACTTCTCCCATAGAGGAGGCAGAACATTCTAGCAGGGACCAGCTCTACTGAGTATAAAATCTGAATGCTCCTGGTCTCTGCTGGATAGCTGACCCTTCTCTGTGAGAAAAACAACGTGTTGATTTTTCTATTCATTCAGAATAAAACTCTTCAATAACAGCACCAGAATGTTCTGTGCATTATTATTTGGGGAAACTAAAGCAATGTATATGATTTGAATACTGGTACCTTGGTCTAGACCAGGGGTCTGCAAATTTCTATTATAAACGGCCAGCTAATAAACATTTTAGGCTTTGTGGGCCATCCAGGGGCTGTCACAACTACTCAATTCTGCCACTGTAGCACCAAAACAGCCATAGACAATATGAAAACAAAGGAGAGTGGGTGTTCCAATAAAACTTTATGGGCACTGAAATATGAGTTTTATATAATATTTGTGTGCCACGAATATAAGGTTCTTCTTTTGATTTTTTCCAACAACTTAAATTTGTCAAATCATTTGTAGCTTGCAGGCTATCCCCAAAACAGGAAGATGTGGTTAGAACGGTGCAGATCGCTCACCCCTGGCCTACAAGTAAACTTTAAGAAGAGGCTCAACCCTGGCTGATTTTGAGTAGCTGCCTAGAGAGCCATGCTGAGAAGGAGCCTGTGGTTGGATCCACATTCTGTGGAAAGAAAGCCAGGAGTGATTAGTAGGATCAGCCATGGCCAGTGACAAGGGGAGTGGTGACCCATATTTATAATATTTCCCATATTCTGCCTAGAATATCTATTTTTAAATTTTATTCTGTCGTCCCTTACTTTAGAGAAAACAATTTGAACCCTAAAGAATCAGCTCTGATGCCATGACATTTGGTATTTCATGACCACCTCTTACTTTCTGCTTCTATTATATAATGGCTGCACTGAAGGGAGAGACAGGAGGGCTCGGGTTTTGTTTGGTTCTACTATGGAAAGACGCCACTGTTTTGTTTTTTTCCCCTGGCGAAAACAAATGGCCTTTCCAAGAAGGAATGAGAGTTGAGAGAGAAGGGAGGTGTGGGATCCTTACCTTCCAGTTCACAAAAGGAAACACAATTCCCAAAGTGAACAAGCCCAGCATAGGTCCCCCACACATGCCATGGATGCTGAGGGCAGCCTGCAGAGAAAAGCAGGTCAGAATCATGAATCCTCGGGCCACCTGGGAGCACCTCTTTATGGAGCTAGCATAAAATTCAGTCCTAGTCCTGACTGTGTACTCATCAATCATGTGCTTTCTGGAAATCATATCTCACTTCTGGGCTCAGTGATAAACATCGTGTAAAAAAATAAAAACACATACAAACATGTGTGTGTGTGTGTGTGTGTGTGTGTGTACACACGCACAGGTAATTTAAATTTGCTAGAAGTAGCTTCTCCTCAAACTGGAACTCATTGATTTGTTTGTATTTTCTGTCTTATCAAAAGATATTTTTATAATGTACCAAATTAATGTATCTATATTAAATATTGACATATATTTAATATAATCGATATATTTCATATCTTACATAGCTGATCAACTGTTCTAACTTAGTTTGAAAAATTCTATTATTTTGAAGATAATAATTGTCTGTTTCCCCACCTCCTCCTTCCTACCAAGAGCACCTCAAGGAAATCGAAAGTTAAGTTGAGGGTTGGTGGGGAGGCCCCTGGATACTTGTATCCCTAATCCCACATTTGTGGCTGTAGCTCCTTTGGAAATTAAGGGAATTTTACAAATGCATTTCCGTATCTCTTAGCCTCTAAGCTATTGAGCCCAGTGAACTGGCAAGAGGCTTTCATTAAACTAATTTGCTGACAACCTATAGTCTCGTTCCATGGCCTTCTAAGAGTTTGAACATACACAGGTACACTGATATACAGGCAAATAACCATGTGCACACACACAGCTGCTCTGCAGCGCAGCCCTATCTAATTCTATTGGTGCAACTGTGTGGCTCTTAGATCAAGGGGCTGAAATTTGGATGCTCTACAGGTGTGTGTGTGTGTGTGTGTGCATGTGTGTGTGTGTGTGTGTCACCACCTATAGGCCAGACAGTAAAGATAAATTACCCAGGCTCTCTAAATAAATGACCTCATTTAATCTTTACAATTACCCTGTTCAGTGGCTAACACTAACTGAATTTTATAGATGAGAAAATTGGACTGAAAGAAAACACATTAAAAGTATAATTCCACCTAGAAAGTAGCAGAGGTGAGATTTAAGAGTTTTAAGCCATTTTGTCTGGCTCGGAAAGCCACATTTTCTCTCCGAAAAAGCAGGGTTTAAAAAGAAACAGTCAAGAGCACAGAGCACAATAAGGGCCTCTATTTTTTGTCTAAGGGAAAAAAGTCCTTGCAAGAGTCCATCGCTAGTAGAATATTTGAATTCAAATTTTGACCCTTCCACACATAATTATGACCTGGTGAAACTTCTGTTATCAATGCAGAGTCATTCTACTTCAGAGAGCCTTCTTTTCCCTATAAAAAATGAAAAAGATAAGACCAAGGAGGTCTTCAAATCCTCTCCACCTGTAAGAAAGATGAGCTGCAAGGCATTTTTATGATTGTTTTTTCCAGGTCAATCTTTAGAGAAGTCAATGCCACAGACAAATCTTTGACAAGATGGAGACAGATAAGATTAGAGTTGATGATTTCCCCCAAAGTACATACTTAATTTTATATTCTTGACATTTCGTTTGCTGGTTGATAGCCTTAATTCATAGTTGCCTGGTTGCTGCATTTGAAAGCTAATTTACTAGCTCTCGTCTGGGAGAGTCAATCAGTTAGGAAAGGGGCTTATCTCCCCCTGTACACGTGGAGGGGAATTAAAAATCTCTTGCAAAGTCATTAGCCAATATGTTTCAGGAAAAACAGGTCTTACATAACAGAAAGAAAAAAAAATATCCAAGCGTTTCTAGATTTAAGAGTTTTTATATTTCTGTAGAGTACAAAACTAATCTTAATTTTTATCTTTCTTTTTGTTATTGTCATTACCTCTTTTACTGGAGGAAGATTTAAAGCTCATCTAAGCCATTCTCATAAGTAGGGGGCAATGGCTAAACTGAGTGTTTGGGGGTTGGGGTTGCCGTCCTGTGCCTTAGCTTTCTCATATGTCAAGTGGAGATCCTAATACCGGCTTCCTGTTTTTGCTTTGTTTATTTGTTTTGTTTCTTGGTGAGTATTCAATGTAGAGTCCAAGAGAAAGCGCAGAATAGTGCCTGTGCAACTGGAGCACATGGTAAGGTATCTACAATTAGTATTGTCTTATATTACTGTTATTACGTACCCTGTTAGTGAGCTCCCTGATTCCTGAGGCATGTCATGTGATTGTTGGACTGTTTTGAGATCTTGAAAGTACTTTCTTAAATAGAGATAAGAATGTGCCTGAAAGTAATCACAGTCCTTAGCAAAAGCAGCAGATAGGCATTAGGACAGAAGTATAATGGGTAGAAAGACCTTTCCCAAAGCGAGCTCTGCAAATCACTAGTTAATAGGGGAACTTTCCTGCTGCTTTCTGCCCCATTCTCCTTCACTCCTCCCTCCCTCCACATATGGTTCTGTGGTCACATAGTTAAAGTGAAACAGGTTTCTCTCTGTAGGTCTTCCCAGAACCTCTGATTTGCTATGCGTGCTGTGGATTTCTGAGAGGGAAATGCAATGTGCAGCATGTCCCAAACAGTCTTTGACTTTTCTCTCTCCGAGCATGTCACAGGATGAAGGGCTCTAGAACACACTGTAAAATCCTAAACTAAAACATTGAAGAGGCCATTGTTTAAGGAGCATCAAGTTATCTTCCCCCAGCACTACCCGCAAACACACATCATGAATATGGTATGGTTTTGTAAACATGCAATTAAACCTGTCCTGCACACCTATGGGATTTGGGTTCATTCTTTCCATTTAAAAGCTGGATATGAATGCTGTTCCATTAAATTCATTAAATGCAGCAAAGCTGTCTGGAAAATTAAATAGGGGAATTATAGTCGCCTTTCTGCATCTGTCTAGTCAGATGTGTGCAGAGAAATGGGAGGGGCCATCTTACAGGCAAATCTCTCTCCTAGGAAACAAAAGATCAGAGTTTTCATTTCTTGACTACTAGCACCTCCTAAAGTATGTGAACTGTGGGGCACACATTTTAAACAATCAAGAAAGTGGGCCCAGCATACCTGCCTGGGTAAGAGCAAGAAGAGACAGACCATCCCTCACAACTCCATTTTCATTATAAGCTTTATGTTTATAAAGCTTGGAGGAGTCCTTCCTTGTCATTCTGGAGCCCTTCATACCTCAATAGCAAATAAGCTTAAACTGGTGGAAACAATTTAGTGATTCAAATTCTACTACATTGGACATGATGACCCTTCCTTAGTAAGTAATATTTGAATAAAGGAGAGAAAGTACGGTGGGACAAGGCATCAGAGGCAACTTGGAAATGTAGTCTCTATGGATGGGGGAAAATAAACCTTAAAACATACTGTTGAGGTCAAAAAAGACAAACCTCACCAACTTGCCAATTCTGCTGTGTGGGTAGGCAAGTATCAAAGAGTCTCAAAAATTGTAAAGAGTGTATCAAGCATCTGTGATAAAACAGCAATTTCATGGCTCATTGGAGAGGACACCAGGTTTCTAGTCTCACAACTACTCTTATATACATAGACAAGTGAATTACCGTGGCACTGAACTTGCTCAGAGTAGTTCCCTGAACCTTAAAAGGGAAATAATGGAGCCTGTATAAATAGTCATTAGAAGTAAGGCACACTGCTCTGTGAACTGGAATGCATTCTGTAAAAGTCAGTGATTACTATTCATTCACGCTTATTCATTTCTTTGCTTAAGCAACACATGTTGAAAACCTATGCCACACCGAAAAAAAGTAAAGGATCTTCAAAGGATGCCAGGGAGACTGAAAGGATTAAAGTGGAATCTGAAGATTTGCTTATCTGGTGTTGCTTTGCAATTTGGATGGTTTGTGAAGGGATGAGAGGTGGCTCAGGAAACTTGGTCATAAATCTAGTTCAGCCACTAACAAGCTGTGAGAACCTGGAGAGGGGATTTCACTCTTTTCTGTAATCATCTACAAAATGAAGATGTTAAAACATTATGCTTGAGGCTCCTTCTAGTGCTGACATTTTATGGAACTGAGAGTTGAACGAATGGGAGGCAGGTCAGCCTGGAAAATAGTAGATAGTATGTTGAGTCACAACATCCCAGCTCCTTCACTCTGTAATAATGTGACTTTGAGACCATTACTTTGCCTCTCTACATTTCAGTTTCTTCATCTGTAAAATTAGTACGTTAATCATACTACCTCTTAGAGAAGTGATGAAGATTAAATGAGGTAATACGTTTGGGACTGCACCCAGAACATAATAAGCATTCCATAAACGTCAACTGTTATTATTGATTTTACTATTACGATTATCACTCCTGCTTTTATTTCAGGATCATAAATTCTCAGATCTGAATTTTAACACAGTTTCTAATTTTATTACAGTGTGCCTTGTCACTGAGTGCCATTATTAGTTTTTAATAGTTTCCCCTTCTGAAAATAATTTTGATGGAATTTTTTGCATATATGTTTAATTTGGACCTAGTATCAGAGAGTGGCTTGGAGGAACAACATTAGAAAAGAAAATGGGTAAAAAGATGCTATGAAATCAAATGTGTCTTTTCCCTTTTTGATTACCTGCACGACGCTCCCCATGAGGGATGCAGCCACAGCCATGGAGGTACACATCATGCCAAATAAGACACCTGAAAGAAAGAAAACAGTACCATCACCGAAGCTGGCTTGGAGGGGTTCCTTTAGCTCCTGCCCAGAACTGCCTCTGAGGCAAGACTTATTGGAAGGGATGTCAGGGAGAACTGTCCTCCCCACTCAGGCAACACCACTTCTAAGAGGGGCATTTAGGAGATTTTTCTCCCGAGGACATGCTTTCCTCCACCGGGAAGAATGAGCTGGAATCTAGCGATGTGTAGTTTTCTCTCCAGGATTCAAGAAGAAAGCTGTCATGTGGAAGCAATGAAACTGTGGAAAGAGCACTGGTCTAGGTTAATCCAGACTAAATTAGTGGGAACAAATTCCAGTTTGACTCCCTCACCAATATTCAACTGAAGAAGTCACTAAGCTCTCTGGGAGTCAGATAGTTTTTCACCTTGAAAATTATTAAGTATCTATACATTTTACCTCACATGCTTTGCAGATCTGGGAAGTTTTTCTGGTCTTTTCCCTTAGTGCTTCATTTATAATATCTTTATAGCCCTTAGTACACTGCATAATGAGTTATTTGCTTACATATCTATGTTGGAGAATCCCAAGGGCCATCAGGGTACCCTGTTCTGAAGCATCTTGCTTGGTGCATCTAGTATCATAAGATCTTGCTGAATGAATCAGCATATATGTCTTAGTCATCTTTTAAAGAGGATGCCTTCTTTTAAACCACCTTTTTTTAAAAAAATAATTGTTGGAGTACAGCTTTGTTTAAAAATCAATTTACGAGTACATTAAATACCCATTATAACCCATTAACTAAATAAGAGAGGAAAAGAGAGAGGCAAAGAGTTAGAGACATATAGGCAGAGACACAGTGATAGAAGCAGAGAGAAAATGGTTTTGCTCATTATTTTTAAAATTCTCTCTCAGCTAAACATCTAGCTCAGTTCCCAATATGACATTTAATTCACCTTTACTGTGTACTGAGCCAGGCACTTTACCAGATACCAGTGCTATGAAGTCAGAACCAGTGCTATGAAGTCAGAACTTGATTCCTGCCCCAAAAATCTCTAGAAAGGGACTACATATAAATAAATATAGCTATTTATCCAACAGTGCTTGGTAGATAGCAGGTACTATGTGTTTGCCATTCTTATGATTATTAATGATTATTATTATTTTATTTCAAGTTTAGGACATGATATTTATTATCAGGAACACATTATTAAAATTAAATCAGATTAGCAACTATTGATGCTTTATTTTCTAAGTTCTTAATAAGACGCAAAAAATAAAGAAACTCACAACAACGCTGAAAACCAAGTTTGGTCAATAAACACATTTCAGAATTCTAAAATTGTTCCCCTTCTCTTTAAAGATGATAGATTAGATTGCAGAAAACAGTGTTTGCCCTGATTCTTTATTGCTTTATGATTAAGGAGAACACCATCTTCCTGAAGAAATTAACAAAAGACATGTTTTCTCTCTACTAATAATTACCCTATTGCTGGGCCAACAGTGATCTGTTCAAGTGAGATTCCAGTCACCCGTCTCTCAATTAGGGAATCTACTTTTTGTGCTGACTAGAGAACTGAGTCAGTCTCTCTCTCGTCCTCCAAATCTTTATATTTCCACCAGACTGCAAAGCAGGAAATGTAAAGGAAATTGGGGGGGGTTCCATATAAACCTGAAGTGCATGGACCCACAGACAAAGCAGTTAATATGGGACGGAAACAAAGCTCCACCGTCGCAGCAAATGCTGTGGATTTTCCCAGTGCTCCATCAGCTCAGAGGATCAGACAATAAACCATGGAGATAAGAGAAACTTCTACCTCAATCCAGCATGTTCATGAATATCTGCTAGAAATTAGGAATTGTACTGGGAGTAATACCCATCCACCTACTGTTAGCTCTAACTCCATATGCAAGACAATAAATAGAATCCAGGCAATTCAACTACCCCGTTAGAAAACATGTGGTCAGTGTCCCTCTCACCTTGGTTACGCACAAGTAAGAAGAAAAGAAAAATGGAATGCATGGTAAAATGTTGTCAAACAAGGGAGTAAGTATATTAACCTACACACTCAAATAAAGAGTATACTTTTGGGAAATAATTTACCTTAGGAACCAGAAAAAGAGTATTTAAAAACTGTTTGGCAATCTCAATGTAATGCAAAAATACTCAATAGACTCAATGAAACAAGTACAAGGAGCAATTGTTCTCTGGGGTGAGGTTACTGGGGGTTGGTAACAAAGGATTCTTTAGAAAGAATTTGGCTTTCTTAGACAGAGTGACTGGTGATATGGGTCAGAACATCTTCCCATGTAGAGGAACTAATATGATCCATACATAGCATCATCAAGAGATGTTGATGTGATGAATCTAGAATGTAGGGTGAGCACAAAAGAGTGTCAAAAGTAAGGTTGGTGGAAGGTAAGCTAGCTGGTCATTCTTTCCTGGCACCCTCCTGGTATCTTTGCAAGTGTTAAGAATCTATGTGTGAGATTCCTCATGTATCTTAGTGTGCATTTGTGCCTGCAAGTGTATCCTGAATAGCTCGTGCAGTAATTTAACATGTACCACATGTACATTTCATGATCTGGAATAGAAAATCCACAGGCTGTACCTACATAAGCCTTTACTGATCCAGGTGCTCTTCTTGTCGGAGAGATGGGGAAAACAGCTCTTGACAAAATCCTCAAAGGTCACTGTTGCTAAGGCATTGATGCTGGCAGCCACGGTGCTACAGGGAGACAAAAGTGAGAACATAGTCCAAGCTAAATAAAGCTAAGCTACCAGCCCACCCTGTTTTCCAGGGCAAATCGACAAGGCAGGGATCTAGGAAAAACAGATGCAGACATATGTCCTTATTTTGTGATTCCAGGAGAACTACAGGGCCCATCTATTCACTCTTCAAAGCTGCTTCTGTGCTTAATGCTTTTTCAATTTTTCCACAAACTCCACTGAAAAAGCTAGGCTTTCACAAGATGTTAAATGAGTTAGCAGGCAGTAGCGGAGAGATTCTGTGTGTGTGCCTGTGTGCATATGTGGATGCATGTGTGTGGGGGTTAGGCTGGTCTTGAAGCAGGAAGTAGTAGCTATGGTAACCCTGGTGTCAGTACCCTTTGCCATTCATTAATAATCAATTCACTCATTAACACTGTTCAAGCATCTGTTTATTCATTCTGGGTACTAGGCATACACTGGTGAAACGAAGACAAGTATCTTCCATTCCACTTGGGGACAGGGACATTTATCAACAAATTATGTAATTGATAACAATTGTAAAAATTGTTATGAAGGAAAATAACAAAGTGATATGAGAGTATGTCTTGTGGATACCTAAACCAATATGATGTTAGGCGATTCTTCCCTTAGGAAGTGATGGTTTAGATAGGCATTGAAAGGACCCATGCAAACAGGAGAAAGGATGTTCTAGAACAAAGGAAAAATTACATTTAAATGCCTCAAGATGGACAGTTTATTGCATTCAACAACTGGAATCCAACAAAATAACTAGAATGCAGTTAGTAAGGGAGAAAGGGGCAAAAGATAAGACTGGGAAGGAAGCAAAAAGCAAAACTCATAAAAGCTCTGACATTCTTTCTCTGACTTTCCAATCAGAGTTCAGTCTTATGGTCCTAAAACTTACTTAGGTGATAGAGGACTTGAAAGTTGGAGGACTACCATGAAAGCTTGTTTAATTCCTTATATAGACCAGGAATATTTCAGCTAGTAGAATAGATAACTACGTTAAATTCACGATACAAAAATCTCAACCACAAACAAAAGTTCTAGAAAAGAAACAAGCTGATGAACAAAGCTTGTTTGTAAATTTCCCATTGACATTCATTAGTTAATGATTTTGTTATCTTCCAATGCACATTTGAAGATACACTATAACTGTGTCAAAGGCATGAAAGAAAATTCATACTTTTTTTTTCTTTTTTCTGTAATGCAGGTCAATAATACCATTGATTTTAGGTGTAGGTTGTTACTTCGGTTGGAATTGTTCCAGGTCCATTGTATGCACTAATTTAAAAATTCCTTCCCTAAATGACAGATGTAGCAAGTACAAACTTCCCATGACCCATTTCTGGGAATTGAAACTCTTAGTACTTTGGGGAAAAATTGTTCTTTTCCTGCAAATCAAGGCTTGGTATACATTCCCTGTAAGACTCTTGGTCCATCTGCAGCTCCATGGAAGTCAAATAAGGAAAGCACATGATCAAATAAAAGGAGCTCCCATTCCCCCAACATACATGTATCAAAATCCATTATGTGAGAGTTTCAAACATTAGGGTTAACCCTTGAATCCATTGGGAAGAAGGGAACAAAAAGCTGAATTTGACCCAGAAGGATCAGATTTGTAGAATCTCTGCTGGGTTGCTTTTGTAGCTGGGTGCATTCTCCATATGTCAGTGTTTTCAATTCTAAAATTGCTACCAGAAGGTCGAAATCTTTGCTTTTTTTCCTATTCCTCAACCACCATCGCTTTATTCTAACCTCACTCTTGTCTTTCCCTTTCTATAATCCAACGCCCTCCTTAACATTGTAGCAGAAGTAAACTCTGTACACTATATACTCTCCAGGGTGTCCCTTTCTTGGAATTTTTGGAGTTGAAATCAAATGAGTGGACCATTCTCTAATGGGAGATTTAATCTGTTGAAAGCTATATTTCACCAGCATGGAGAAAGCCTGCCTTACACTGAGAGAAAAATAAATAAATAAGGCTCTGTAGACAAGGACAAAATGAAAGCTGGAGTGTCACTCCTGCTTGTGTTTGATCCTCTAGTGCTCATTGTTTCTGTCCTTAGTTTCCTTGAGCTCCTAATACCAACACCTCAGACCAATATCACTTTATGTTATTGATGCAAAACCCTAAAAGAATATTAGTAAAAGTAATTCAACAGCACATTAAATTAAAATTACACCATTTACAAGTTAAATTCATTATATGAATTCAAAGAGGCTGTTATTTTGGAAATTTGTCAACATAATAATATGTCAAAAGTTCAAAATTTTAAAAATACCCTTTTCAAAAATGCCAAAATTTTACCAGAATTCAATACTCTCTCTGATAAAAATATTTCCTAAAAGTAAAATAAATATATGCATTTTGTTACAATTTTAAAAACTTTAAGTATTTAAAAATGTAAACACCTTTCAAATCAAAACTTGAAATCATGTTTAATGGTAAGATCCAAGAAACATTCCGTTTAAAGTACATAGCAAAACAAGGATTTCTGCTATCCCTCAATTATTTATCATTGTTCTCAAAGCACAATTAGATATCAGAATGAACGTAGAAGTGTAACTGTTAGAAGAGAAGAAAAAAAACGCAAATAAAAGGAGCTCCTATTCTCCCAACATATATGTATTTGCAGATATTGTGGTTTCAATATAATCAAATCCTAAAGAATTAACTGAAAATAATTAGGAAAAAAACCCTAGATATCAAGGGAAATTCTATAAAATAAAAATAATGAATAAGAACAAGCTTAACAGATATTAAATTATATTTTAAAGCACAGTCACTAAAATTATTAGTATTGGCATAGCTGTAGACAAATAGCTGAAACGGGATATAAAAGAGAATCCATACAAAGTGCCAAATACATAAAAGAATGTAGGATGTACTAAAAATAGCTTTTCCAGTCAGTGGTGAAAAGATGGCTTTTTTACTAAATAATACTACTACTCATAATAATAATAATGGGATGACTGGTAACTAATTTAGAAGGAAAATAAGGTAAAAATTCCTTATGTCACATGTATAGTCTAGATGATTCAATAATTTTCATATTCAATGAGAATAAATATAGTAGAATGATGTCTGGATGATTGTTTATGATCATAGAATGGAGCATACTTTCTGAGAAAGATATTAACCCAGGAACCATAATGTAAAATAATTGATCTATATGAAATAAAATCTCCATATACTTAAAAATACCGTTAATAAAGCAAATAAATAAAGGGCAAATGAAAAAAAAATAAGACATATCTCAAAACCTTCTTGAGTTTTGAAATCTCAAAACTCTCTTGAAAACTCAAAAGAAAAAATTAACAAAATAAATTGTCATTTTACAAAACAAAGAAATGCAAATGGTCAAGAAAAGTAGGGAAAGATAGCCAATCCCAGTTATGATCAAGGGAATTCATATTTAAATTAGCCACCATTTTTTAACTATGAGCCTGGCAAGTTTAACAGTTTCAATAATGGTAGTGTGGGGAAAGAGGCACTATAGTGTTTTCTTTTCAGTGTATAAGATGGAACAAATGTTTGGAGGTCAATTTAGCAATGTCCACAAAAAGTTTAAATGAATATGTATTTTGACACAGTAATTACAGTTCTTGGAATGTAGCCTACATACATGCTTGCACAATTTCACGGAGATATACAATGTAGTTTGCTAAGGACTGAATGTTTGTGTCCCAACAAAACTCATACGTTGAAGCCTAAACTCCAATGAATGGTATTTGGAGTTGGGGCTTTGGGGATAGGAATAGGAAATGAGGCTGGAGCCCTCACTAATGGGATCAGTGACTTTATAAAAGAGACCCCAGAGAGCTCTGTCATCCCTTCTACCACATGAGGATACAGCAAGAAGACAGCCATGTTTGAACCAGAAAGTAGGTCCTCATCAGACACTGAAGTGCCAGTGCCTAGACCTTAGACTTCTTAGCCTCGAGATCTGTGAGAATATATTTCCATTGTTTATAGCCACCCAGTCTGTGATATTCTGTTATAGCAGCGCGGATAGACTAAGACATAAACATTGTTAGTTAAACCTTACATTAAAGGACTGGTCAATTAAATTATAGCAGATCCTTGTACACCTGAAACCTATGTAACTTTACTAAAAATTGTGGCCCCAATAAATTTTAATTTGAATAAATAAATAAATAAATAAATAAATAAATAAATAAATAAATTATAGCAGATCCAAAAAATAAGGTATGGAAGATTTCTGAATTATATTAACTTAAAGAAATGAACAGTATATACACCATGATTTTTTTCTGTGCTAAAAGTTCTATATGTTTACAGAAGCAAAGACGTTTTCTGATTTATTAACAAGAAATTAGTAAGAGCAGTTAATTTTGTGGGTGAGAAAAGGGATTTGAGGAATAAGATATAACGTTTTTACTTTTATCCTCTGGTACTTTTAGAATTTTGACCTTGATCCCTTTCCTATGTTAAAATTGGCCTTTGACCAATCCTGTAACTGATTCTTTTCAAATGAGCTCCAGGAAGAGAAATAAAGTTTTTCCCACCATCTGCGTCTCTCATTCATAAAGGCAAAGGGACTGGCTTAAAGGAAAGTAATGACATAATCTTAATATGTTAGTTCATTGCTCTCAACTGTTGCCCCTACCTTTCTCCAAGTCATGGTCATCTCTCACCGTAGATCAAGACAAATGTCTCCTAACTATTCGCTAACTTTCACCTCTCAGGCTTTTATCACAGACCCTCCCCTACGCAGAAGGCTGTCTTCACTTGTATGGCACCACTCACTCCTTTGCTTCAAACTTTCTAATGCCTTCCCATTTAATTTGAAATGCAAACTCTTTACAATTTCATGAAGTCTCTTCATGACCTGATGCCTGTCCATCTCTTCAAACTCATCCCCATCTGCTCTCCTCCCACTTCTTTGTGCTTTTACTCTTTGTTCCTAAAATATCCTATAGAGTTTCTCTCTCCTGGGGGCCTTGGAATTTGCTCTCCATCCTGCCTATAAAGGTTCCTGCCTGTGCTCTTCACATAGCCGACTTCTTTGCATCCTTTAGATCTCAACACAAATGTCACCTACTCAAAGAGGAGGTCCCTAAAGACCTTATATAAAGTAGAACCCACAGGCCTCACCAATCTCTAGGATATCATCGGTGGTTTCCTTTATACTATTTGTCATTATTAAATGATACCTCGTTTAGTTTGTTTACCTCTGCATTATCCATCTTCCATGTCAATTAGAATGCAAACTCTGTATGAGGGCAAAGCGATGTCAGTCTGGTTCTCTGCAGTACACCCACTCCCACCAACTGTGCCTAGCATAACAGAAACCTCCTAAAATATTTGTCAGAATAAATGTATGATAATTTTGTATTTAGAATAATGTCTACATGTGAGGGATGGAAGGTATCATCTGTCTGAGTGTGCTATTGAAAATGGGAAGAATGGATTGCAAAGGGTGGATGCAAAGATATACGGCATCTAAATGATAAATGCCACCAGAGTGAGCTGCCTTGTGTGAAGCTGATGTGAAATCCTGGGGGCAGTTGGCATCAGACAGGTGGAGAACATAAACAGAGCGGTCTAGTGTAGGGGCACACCTAGGCTGACCTGCTGCCTCTGCAGTTTACTATGTCACCATGGGTAAATTATCTACCTTCTTAAATTTACTTTCCTCATCTATCAACTGAAGATAATATGAGCCAAGTTTCAGTTTCATATCCAGTGTGGCAACTAATGAGCACATAGAAACAAAGCATTCAGCCAGGCAGCTGATGCACAGTAAGTACTCGGTAAGTACTGACGATTACTACCCCCACCACCCTTCCTCCTCCTTCCTCATCACCACTGTCATTACAGCAGCGTTGTGTCAGTACACTAACCTCAGCGTTCCACTGAAGGCACAAGCCACAAAGAGGCCAGGCAGTCCAGGCATTGTGGCAAATATCTCCATGACAAAGTATGGCATCAGCTGCAGAGGAGGCAAAAGAGAATAGGGTTAGTGGTGTCATCAGCAGTGTCTGAAAGGTGGGAATATAGCTTTTTAACAAAAGGAGGTGTAAAACATCAATCAATCAATAAACAATAGAGGAGTTTGCCTGGTTTTAGATGTTAGACACTAGCAAATGAGGTTATAAGCATTCCAATCCAGGGACCTGAGGTCCAGCTATAAGGGAGGAGGAGGGTAGGAAAGAGACAGTGAGGGTTAGGAAAAAGTGTTGGATAAACTTTAGAAGGTTCAGAAACTTTTAAACTTTGTCTTTTGTTGGCAATGTATGCTATCTTCTTGCCTGTTTACCCTTAAAGTTAGCAGTTAAACCCTAAAAACAAATGGTTAAAATAGGTCTTCAGGGAATAGAGATGTTATGGTTTTTCTAGTCTATAGCCCCATTTGCAGGAAAAAAGTCCCCATAGGACAGGGTGAGACAGTAGAAAATGTAGGGGAAGGGAAGGGAAATGACTGTTCCTCTTGAGCATATTCCCCATACGTAGTTTTTAAGAGTATGTTTCATGTAGTATAACAGGGGGATGTTGTTTAAGCTACGATGAGAAGAAATGAGCAGAAGCATTATAGAAACAAGGGTCATTTGGTTCAATTTGAGATGAAAGCATCATTAACCAACCTTCAGCCTTGCCCTACCTCCAGGCCTTGTCTTCAATGGCAAGCTGAGGTATCTTCTTCTTTACATGTTAACTCCCTCATAGTAAAATCTAACATGTGGTGATATTACCCAAGAGGAGAGGAAAGAAATCAAGTCTTTGGGGTATGGACAGTGGCTAGAGGTACAGGTAGAAAAGAGAAAGACCTCACATTACCTATCAATAGCCAGAAGCATGCTCATTTCAGCCATCCCTACAGGCCCCAAGGGAACATGTACCTGATCTGGTGCTGAGATGATGCCAGAAGTCCAAGGGTCACAGTTTTTGAAGTAGGCGTACATGATTAAGCCAGAGAAGACAGCACACACCAAAATGATCCAGAGACCCAACAAGTTAAAGTACAAAGCTCTAGAAAAGAACACATGGGTCTGTCTCTTGATAGCTTCTGTGCTATATTAAGTATGGGAGGTCATCACCAAAGATTCAAGATAAAGGATTTTGGCCTTTTGCTATAAAATACAATTCTACAGTCTTCAAGAATCATTGCATTTTATACTTTCGCTTTTTTTTTTTTTCTGGTTGGAAACATTATATTCTTAGACCGATTACGCAATTTGAGTGAAGTAGATTTTTAATGGAGTTCTTTTGAAATCAGGACTTTTTCTGCAAAGCCTCAATGTGTGGTGTGAGAGCTATTTTCTTAGAAGAAATTTCACATCACAATCACTCAT
The DNA here is from genome assembly GCF_004115265.2 of Rhinolophus ferrumequinum. NCBI lineage: Eukaryota > Metazoa > Chordata > Mammalia > Chiroptera > Rhinolophidae > Rhinolophus > Rhinolophus ferrumequinum. The sequence goes on along the minus strand of NC_046294.1, from coordinate 29,588,308 downwards.
ATTATATAACTTCAAGTGATGTTCTCTACATTCAATTCATGAACCTGTCAAAAAGCCAGCATCTTTTCTTTTAGACGGATAAGGAGCTAAATGTAGACACACACAAATTTTGAAAATATTCACTTTGGAGATTAGTTCAGATGAAATTTAAGTTGATTTTTTTTAAGATGATAGAAAGTATGAAAAACCTAAGGTCATTTACCCATATTCTTTGGAGCAATTATTTTTATTCTACAAGACACAGATATGCTTAATTCCAATTTGAGTGTTTTTCCAGTAATCTATGGTTTTGTATTCATTACTGTCCTTTGAAAGTCAAAATGTTACTCATTTTCTTAATCTCAGGGAGTATTTGAAAGTAGACTGGCTTTACATTGGTCTAAGAGAATAAATAATCTCATTCTGGAGATAGTTGCAGAGGGGCAAGAAAGCAATGCGGGCCACTTTTTTGGATCCAGTCATTGTTTGAAGGGAAACAGATGCATCCGCGTTCAATTATGAGGACATATATTTATTTCAACGTCCCCTAAAACCGGTACCGTACAGGTGTATCTGACTTTCAAAAAAACCCTTAAAACAAAGTATTCATTTATAAAGCAAATACATTAAATAATTATCCCATTTATAAGTTTTTATTTTACATGATTTACATTAGAAAAGAATCTTATCTCAGAAGTTCCGTGGGAGTGTTCTAACAATGCTTATCTTTAAGTTTTATTTGTTTTTGTTTCGAGAGGCTTGAATTAGAGATAGTCATTTGGGAATACAACTGATACATAAAGTGATCAATTTCTATGCATGGCATTGGTTTTGCTCTTGCTATCCTTCCATTCAGGCAAAGTCTATTCAGCTATTTGATAAAGTGATGGTCATACATATGGGTTTGTTAATATTATTTATTGTAATAGAATATAAATATGTTACCAGGGAACTAATAGAATACTAAATAATGATTTTACTTCTTCCTTCTGATGTGTGTGAAACATATAAAGTAATATATTCTCTTTCAGAATTCAAGTTACAAAATGGCGAACTATATCCAGGCAATTATCTCTTATGTTCAGCCTAAATAAGAAACTGTGCATTGAAAGCATTTTAAAATCAGTTGAGGAAATATCCATAGTGACTGTTTCTCACTCTAAGAAAAATTGACGGTATCCTGACAAGTCAGGGGAGGCTGGCACTTTGGACAGCAGCAATGAGGATGAAATGCCCGTTTTACACACAATTCTAGTTTATTTCTACCAGTTTCGTGAAAGAATGCATACTTTTCATTTGTCCACATCCTAAAGTGTGGATGACTTGCTGGGCTTGGAAAAGACTAGACAAGCTGTGGGCCTGCTGGAGTCCTTCAGAGTAAGCAGGCCTGGCAAAGCTATCCTGGCAGGAGTTGGAGCGGCCTAAAGCTCCATTATGACCTGCCTCGTGACCTTGGGGTTTCTTATTTTTAAATCTCTCCTTGGAGATTTTAAAGGCATATCCATCCAAAGAAAAACAGTACTTGAAGAAACCACATGCTGAATCAAATAAGTGATAAGGGTCATCTCATCACAGAAACTGTAAGAAATATGTGCTATTCATCTCTGCATCACTAGCCACAGCACGTAATTTAACCTAGTGATTTCTCCAAAAATGGAGGCAGCAAATGATGGAGAGCAAAGGCAGACTGACATACGTTCAAACCCCAGCTCTACCACTCTGTTGCTGAGGTGGGAGTAGTAATTCCTGCCTCAAAATATAGTTGGAAAGGTAAATGAATCTTTCTGTTTCTGTTTTTCTTACACCCACCCACCCACACACACACACACACACACACGCATGCATTAGGAAGCATATAATAAGAATCCAATAAGGGCAGAGAAAACACAGACATGTCTCTTTATTAATAACTTACAGTTTGGCATGCTTTTCTGTTTTGCAAGAAATACATCGCTGGATGGTTGACTGATTAACTCCATAGATCCCGAGCCACGTAAAAGTTCCTCCCACTGAGATTGTCCAAAATGTGTGCCTCCTGAGAGGATCTACATCAAAGCTACAAAGCAAAGAGAAGTGAGTGAACAAATATATTCCTTTGATGCCCAGATGTAATTTTGGGTGATGAGGTCCCACAGCTAAATCTTTATACAACATGGAAAAGTAGCATTGGGCATACTCAAATATAGTCAGTCGAGATCCATTTGTTGACTGCTCTAATACATTGTGAAATCCACCAGCTTGGGCTGATCCTTGAATGAGAACTGTTAAGAAGCCCACAATCATGACAACCATCTGAAATGCATCTGTCCACACCACTGCTTTTAATCCACCCTGAAATAGAGAGAATAGATGTAAATTCTTAAAAATGAAGCCTGCAACTCTTCCAGTTCTACACAACCTGCCTGCTAATGGGATCTGTATTTTTCCTCCTTCCTTTCTTCCTTTCTATTCCTTCCTTCCTCCCTCCCTCCCTCTCCCTCCCTCTCTCCCTTCCATCCTTCCTTCCTTCCCTTCTTTCTTTTTTTTCAGCTTGGTTGCCGAACACCTTCTATGTGCCAAGTGCTATGTTAAGCATGTCAATAAAATTGTAAATGAAAGAGACAGATTTCTTGCTTAACTTCAGAGTTTATAATCTAGAGGGAGAAGCATATACTAGACAACAATATAGTTATTTACTTAAAATTGTGGAAAATTCTATTAAGAAAGACAGGGTACTATTGGAGCATATAGCAGGTAGTCCTGACCTCGTCTTGAGAAAGTGGCATTTGAGCTAAGCTCAGAAGAATGAGTAGTAATTTACCAGGTACAGAGGACAAAGAAGAAAGACGATATGCATGGCTGCCTGAAGAAATAAAAGAAGCTAGATTATACGGATTGAAGATTATATAGATAGAGTACCTAAAGGGAGGTTTCTGAATTTGCTAGAGGCCAGAACACACTGATTTTCACAAGGCTATGTAAATGATTTCTCAAGAGCAATAAGAGAGCTTTAGAGAGATTTATATGATGAAAGATATTATTTTGTTTGTTTCACAGTAGTTTCAGCAGTGGTTGTGGATTGCAAGGATCACAGAAGATCACAGAAGAAAAAGAGTTGAGAGAACAGCTCAGAGTTTATTTCAGCCACGTGCAAAATGATAGCAGTTTGAGGTAGGGTAGAGATAGAAAGAAGTTAGTGTATTTGAAAGATATTTGGGAGGTAAAATCAACATAGCTTGTGATTAATTGAATACATGTTATGAGGAAGTGAGGGAACTGAGGATAATCACCCAGGTCTAGCTTGGATAACTTGACTTCTTTTTGTAAAACTATTGACAGTGAATAAAGTTTGAAAAACTAAGATCGGAGAATACTTCCAGAGAAGAAAAGAACTAGGAAGGGATGATAGATTCTAGATTTTCATGGAAAAAGGGGTTTTAAGAGCTGAAAGATGGTCACATAGTGAAGTGAGCAGAGGAGAGTTTCAGGAGGATGGATCTAACAGAATACAGGATAGTGTGATTGGGCCAGAGGCTACAGCTGTGGTTATTAAACATGGCACCTCTTTAGAGTCACCTGGGGAATTAGAAAACAAACAAGCAAACGAAACAATATCTGAGCGCTATCACCAGAGAGTCTGAATAAGTTGAGGTCTGCAGTAAGACCCAGTTATCAGTGTTTTGTGAAAGTTACACAGGTGATTTCAATGAACAGTTATGGTTGAGAACACGTGGACAAGAAGAAAAGAAGAAAGAAAGAGGCTGCTAGAATCCCTTAGGACCATCGTGAAGCTGGAATGAGGAAACTGGTAAAGATTAAATGAAGAGATATATTTAAAAGTGCTTTGAAAATGAATAGCACTATGAGAATAAAAGGACAGGGTATTTTTAACATGAATAATAGAATTATTTTCCTCAGTTACTCCTCCAGAGTGTCAAAGTCTTCTGTGAAAAGATGACAGCCTTCATCTTCATCTTGAGAAGAAAGATGATATTGGGGCTGTCCCAGCATTATTTTTTTAATTAAAATCAAAACTCAAAGAAAAAAAGACATTAAAGTTCCTGCCAGAGACATTGTATTTGTATATTCTGTTCAAATCCTGATTTGAGAAATAATCAATTTCTTACTTCCCACCTCACAAATAGGGGCATTTTGACTTTCCTTTAAAGACAATAAGCGTTCCAAATATCAACATCGTATTTTAGTAATATGAAGACTAACTGTCAAAGACCTCAGTTTTCAGAGACTACTTCACATTAGGTATGCAAAAACAAGCATAAACCTGAACTTCACCTAGACATGAGGCAAGAGAACAAACCACTTTATCAAATGCTCATTGAAAGACAGATTATAGCCACCATACAAACTGCTCTGACTCTGACTCCTTCATACAGTGAGACACACCCCCACACACACCACTGATCTATAACCCTGATTGTGCCCTGAGTGTCACTTAAATATTTAATCAGTCCGTGTTGTTTTGGATCTAGTGCTTACTTCACTAGATTGCAAACCCCTGGATGGCAGAATCACTTCTTATTTTTTTAAATCTCTTCCACTGGTTATCTTAGGCTGTGCGTCCACAGGATGCTCAGTGCAAAAGGACTGCAACATGAGCAAAAGTGTTAGATAAATAAGCCACCATTTTGGTGTGACATTGAAGCTTCTAACCTGGCTAGAGAGAGGAGAAATGGAACAGAGGTGCAAAGAGAAGAGATTAGATGGGTGGATTTATTCACATAGTGAAAGTTTTCCAACATTAGGCTAAGAAGTTTATACTTTGCCCTATAAGTAATTGGAAGCAAAAATAGAATTAGGTCAAATGACATGAAGAAAAATAGATGTTTTAAGAAGATGAATCTGACAGAGACGTACAGAGGAGAGAAGAACTGAAACCAATTAAGAGGTAATAAATTTGGTTCATTTTAGCTTATTGTGATTATTAAAATATCCGGACTTGTTTCTGACATCTTACTTTTTGGTTTCTATTTGTTCTACTTCCCCTAGGCTTTTTTCTCTTTTCTTCTCTTGCTTAAATCAATTAAGGTTTTGTTTTGTTTTAATTCTATTTTCCTTTTTGACCAGTTTATTTAAATGGGTTCCTTTGAAATTTTGCCATGAAATTATTAATTTAGACTCTAAATTTAAGAAAAGTCAATTCAAGGATTATGAAATCTTTATGTCTGATTATTCTCTTCCTGATTGTACATTATGTTGTTGCACCATTAAGAGTTATTCCTTTTCTTAATCCCAAAATTACATATAATAGTAACAATTATTATATTTTATATTATGAATTATCATATATAACATATAATTCAGTATTATATAAATTATACTATGCTATAAATTTATTAATATTATTGTCATTAAACATCAAAAATTGTATTGACCAGACTTACTAAACGTTGATTATTTTATTATCTTATCATTACTTCTTCCATCTAAAACTGGATAATTTTTCTTCTTCCCACAGCACTTCCTCTAGGTTTTTTTCAAGGGAAGATATACTAGTGGTAAATTATCTTGGTTCTTGACAGTCAGCTCCTGAAATATAGTTTTGCTGAATACACAATTATAGGTTGACAATTGTTTTATTTCAACAGTTTGAAGATGTGATTCCACTGTTTCTGACTTCCGTTATTGTTGCTAAGAAGTCTGCTTTTAGTGTCCCTAGCAATGCACCTAGTTTATCATTCTATGGGCAGGTAACTCAGAACAACTAATCTGTCAGATAAGGCCAGATGCTTAAGGAGCAGGAGCCTATTTTTAGCCTAGGGAGATGTGTGTCTGGAATAGAATGGTATGGTAGTGAGAATGGAATGGAAACAAATTAAGATAAAACTCTGTGGGGCAAACAAACAGTGGGGTTTCCAAGTATGAAAAAAGAGAATTAAGGACATCATGACATATGTTAAAAGAGTAGGTAGAATGCATATGATGCCAAAATACACATATGGTCTGCTATATGATAATATATCAAGTACTTTACTTTTGTCTATAGAGGAGGAAAGAAAATGCAACTATCTGGGAACCATTGCCACATTCTTAACTGGTTACTTACAGCCTCCGTATATGGTGCCAATAATTCAGAAGAATAAAGATTTCCATTGCAGGACATGCCAAATAATAGGTGCTCAGTGAATGTTTGTTGAACTAAACTAATTGTAACAAGTATATAAATATGTTGCTAATACCACCTAGGTTCCTTGATTAAAAACTGAGCATGTGTAAAGACAAATGTTAAATGTAATCTAAGCTTATCCATAAATAAGAGACAAAAATGCAATCTGTGGAACACTCAGGTTTATAAAATACCAGCCATCCTTGATCAGCCATACATGAATTTTGTATTTCTCAACCAGTAGACAGTGGTTTATAATCACTATTAATGAGCTTTTTTTTTTTTTTTTCTCAGAAGTTGCATCTGGTCACCTAATCCTCTGATCAAGGAGATAATCTTTCATTAAATCTTCTCTTAGCTGTGGCTTTCTCGAATGAGCTCAGAATCTAAATTCCACTAATGGTTGATACTAAAAATAATTTCAAATAAAACAACAGCACCTATCTCAGTAAACTGTAACAGATAAGCCAGCATACTTCTATTTAATTTTGGAAGAGCAATTTCTGCTATATTTAGATGCCCTGTTTTTGGAGATTTGCCCTTATCCCATATTAGGAGATAGTGCTAAATCCTTTTTCACAGCTAGATACATACCAGAGTGCAGTAGAATGTGCAAACAATTCCTGTTGCAAACACAGAGCCCCAGAGATCAAACCCAGTCACTACAAAAGGAAAAAAAGGTATTTAAAAAAAAGTTTATTTGACGAAAGTAAAAGAACAAGCTTTATAAGGAAAAAGTCACAATACTTTTGTCAGTGTTCTTTGTGGAAAAATGAAAATCAAATTAGAATTTTCTCTTATTAAATTTTCTCATCTCTGATAACAATTATTTTATTATATTATTATACCTCAACACAGCCCATAAATTTCATATAATGTTAAAAGCCAAATTTTTCCTCCTAAAACTCTGGAGCTCCCAAACTTTACATCAGTTATTTGTGTTTGTTTTTTTCCTTAACAAAGTTAGTCTGAGTACTTTGAAACCAATTAAACATCAGCCATGAACTGATATTTCTAAATATAAGTAGGTAGCATGATTAAATTAAATACTGAGGACTTCCAATATTATAGGAATCATTAGGAAATTTATTTCACTGTTATTTTCCTTTTTGTTTCCAGGTTTCTATTCTCTCAAAAGGGTCAAGTATAAATCTTGAAATAATTACTACAAGCACCTTTTATTATTGTACTCGGATTATCTGCTTTATGAAACCACTAAGAAATCCCATATATTATAGGTGACCTTACTTAGAGGTTGTGCATATACAATACCAAAACTGCCATCATTAGTGATTAAAAAACAAAACAAACAAACAACAATCAAGCTGGGTGTTTCAAACCATATGGGCAAAATCAAGTAACTGATTGTTTGCAATACTTTCAATGTTCAATTTTCAGAGCTTTATGTTGTGACTCCTACAGTAATTCAGAACACCCTAAACACAAAAATGTCTCCCCCAGATGCTTTATGTATATTTCTCAAGGTGAGACTGTAGCTCCCTCATCCCCCCAAAAAATGGTGGAATATACCCAAGAATGTTGATAACTCACCTTGATTGAGCGCCAAAGCAGGAGCGTACACCACCACCCCTGTGTAGAGAATCTGGTGGAAAAATCAGAACTAGGTGAATAGTGAGAAAAATGACAGGAAAAGAAAGCTGCCTAGGAGGTTCTTTATGGAACTTAGAGATGCATTTCCTTCAATGTGTTCATCAAACATTTCATTCCCATCCACTCTAATTTTGAATTTGTTGACCACTGTAACTGTAGTTTGCAGCAGGCATATAAGCATTAGATGGACGAAGGGGTTGGGCTTTTAAAATGGTTGTAAATTTTGAGACTTTATGGCCAGATTTGGTATATTTAAGAAGGATAGAAAAATAAGCTTCAAATTAAGTTTTTGATTCACCCTCCCTCTACTCCTCTTCCTCCATGCACATGTCACAATGACACAAATACATTTTTAGCAGTCTGGTGGAATACAGATTTTAGAGTGGAGATCAAATGCATCTGTGAGGACAGTACTATGCAGAGAATACTAACAACACAGGTGATCAAAACAATGAGTATACTTTCTAACTTCCAGAATTACAACCACTACATTGATGGAAATGGGTGCAGTCGCGTTTTATTTCAAATGGAATTTCATCACTTAGAGATTCATGGAAAGGTTTTAAAAGGCAAATACCTATGGACAGGTCAAGGAGCATTGTTTTCCTCCTTTTCTCTCTCAAATCCTTCAATCAGTGAGTGGGAGTTTTGATTAAGAAATGGGAAGAAGTTTACCTTTTAGCAGAAAGCACTTCATGAGTCATAGGAAACACACTAATGGTGGGCCACAGGCAACCTTGAGGCGACATGAGGACACCCCAGAGCTTGGGACGTAGGAGAGGAGTACAGAAGGGGAAAGTGGGAGTATTGGTTTGGAATAATTGCCTTAAAATGATTTTCCGCAGAACGGGTATTTCTGGTTCAACTCAGTTAATTAGTGAGAAAAAAAAAGAAAGAAAGAAAAATCAGTTAACAGGCCATTTAATATCTTCATACCAAAGTGACTTGTACCGTTTAAATAAGAGTTGAAATAAATTTTAAAAATGTTTTCCTCCCTTTGTGATTTATGATATACATTGGTTTCTTATTATTTGTCCATATGTATATGGGGTATGTGCAATGTCCAACTCTTGATGTAATCACATATCTCGAAAGTACAATCTTTGGAAGAAAGCACTTTCTTAGTATTAAGTCTCTCCTTTAACCGACTTACTACTCCCTGAAATAAATCCGTATCTCATCACCCCACATTTCCACATCGGCCACAGTCCTTTACCCTTACCGTCTGCACAATGTAGATGACGGTTGCTGCATAGCGAACTGGTTTGTTGAATCGTAGTTGTAAATACTAGAAAGAACAGAGAGAACATGTAGAGTCAGCAAGGTTTACATAAGAGCTACTAAGGTTCTCATTTTCTTGGTATTTCTCTGGGTTTAGTGCTTTGGCCTTAAAATGTGATTTTAGGCTCTATATACTTGGGAGAACAGGACAAAACGATGGATTGTTTAAAGTCAAAAATATATTAAAGCTCAATTCTAGCTCAAGTTTCTCATGATGGTCAGAGAAGATAAATGGGTTACACGAATAAAAATGCAGGTCTTCTGGCTTCCTACCCAGGGATCTTCCTAGTGGATGTACTAAAGCCGTAGTTTCCCTTTTTATCCCGACACCCCCCAAATTGACTTCAGTCCTTCATTTCACCTTTCCCACGTTACTGCAGTAGCTCCCTAATTGATCTCCCAAATGCCAGTTCTTTCCACTCATTCCATCAATCACACATCACCCACATTTGTTCTCCTAAACAGAACTCTGATCATGTCACTCTTTATCTCAAAAACTTCACTATTACTCCATCGTTGACATAAAGTGCGCATCCCAGGCGTGATATTCTAAACCCTCTACTGTCTGATCCATGTTCTTCCTATCTCAAGTCAAACTAGAGACAGTATGGAGGAAAAAGAAAAAAAAAAAAGCTGGATCAGAAGTAAGACTCCTTGAATTCTAGTTTGAACTTTGCCACTATCTTACTCTTTAATCTAAGCCTGTTTCTCATCCATGAAATAAGAGAGACTATTTCAACTGCATAATTCTACATCTGAAAGAATATATTCACTCATTCTTTCAGTGTATTCACTCACTTATTCAGGGGTATTACTATAGTCAAAAATAATATGAAGTTTCAACAGAAACGTTGCACGCTTCTGGTCTTCACCAGAAGACCAGAATAATTGACCATCATTACGTCTGATATTTTCAAAACACCAAACCTGATCTTTTCCATCTTAGGGAACAGCAAGTCCTCTTTTCATGTTGCTTCAAGCCCAAATAACGTGATGCCCTCTTTACTCTTCTCTTTCTCTCACTGCACACATCCAGTTTATAAAATAATCCCGGTGATCACCTCCCACTTTCAAAATACATCCACGTTCATCAACTTCTCTGTTGCCACTCTGATACTGTCATGTCTTACCTAGCAATAGCTTCCTAACTAGATCCCTTAGCATCAAAACCCTACAATCATTCTCAATATCCAGCTAGTATCATGCTCAAAATACAAATCAGATCACGTCATTCCTCTGCCCAAACACTGTAAGGACCCATCTCACAGAGAGTAAAATCCAGTCCTTACAATGACCTAAAAGGCTTCCTAACACTGTTTCAGACCTTAAAAGACCCTATACGTCCATTTCCCAACAAACATTTTGTAACACTATTCACTATGCTAAAAAATAATATTGAATAATGATATACCTGCACATCTAATTTCTCAAAATTTAAATATAACTACTACAATACTACAAATGTAATTTAAAGAAAAATTAAAAGGAAAGTAATTTACCAAACCAAAAACAAAAGTAATCTATAATGCTTAAAACCACAATAAAAGAAGATATAGAGAAGTGGTACCTTGCGCATTGTTACAATGAAAAAATTTGGATTAAAGCGAAGTAAGTGATTCAGAAACCATTTAGTTTAAGAAGTCCAAGGAAAATGAGAGCGCAGGTAGACACCAGCCTCTAAAGTAGTGTTAAGAGTAAATAATAACAGACTGGATTTATTAGTGTATGATAAGAGAAATAAGGAAATAACATTAACAGAAGTGGAGACAGCATGATGAGACTAATTATGAACTGTCCAAGTGGAGATAATGAAAATATATGATATTGCAAATGAGCTGAGACTAATTTATAATTTGAGGGTGAGAACAAGTCCTTATGCGTTAGCATGGGACAGGATAGTGATAAAGTAGCACAGATGGCGTATCTTAGTCTTGAAATCCCACTGAATACAAAGCATTTAAATCAGTTGCCTATTGCTGTAGAATACATATCACAAAACTCATGGGTTTAAAAATCAAGGATTTATTATTTCTCATAATTTTGAAAATTGGCTGGGTGATTCCTCTACTTGTTTCCCCAGAATTCTTGTTTGGTTGCAATCATCTGGAAGATCAGCTGGGTGAGAAGGTCCAAAATGGCCTCACTAGCACATCGGGTTGTTGATGTTGGTTGTTGGCTAGGGTGCCTTGTTTTCCTCTATGTTTCTACTTATGCTCCAGAAGCTAACCCAACTGGACCAGCTACCTGACATGGCGGTATCAGGACAGCATTCTAGAAGAGAATGGCTGAAGCTATGAGCCTCATGAGGCTTAGGTTCCACACATCACTGTTGCCACATTCTGTTGGCCAAAACACATCACAAGTCCAATTCAGATTCAAGGGGTGGGGAAACAGATTCTACTTCTTTCAGTCTTTAGTACTTAAAAAGAACCTGGAAAGAATTTCTATGGATAGGTAACAGGGAATGATGAATGAACAAAGAAACATAAATTCAAGCTTCAATAGAGAGACTGAGTTGTAGTATAAATTTGGAGACACTAAAAAAACAATAATAATGTAAAATTTATGTAGCATTTACCAGGCTGTTAAAAGTATTTGCATATAATATCTCTTTTACTCCTCATAGACATCCTTTGAGACAGGTTTTTTATTATGACTATTTTACATATGTCAAAATCAGATACAGAGGAGTTAAGTAATTTTGCCAAAGGTATACAGCTAGCAAGTGGCAGAGGTAGCATTCAAAGCCAAATAGAGTCTATAGTCTATGCTTTTAACTTTTGTCACACTGCCAATTCTTATAAAGCAAGAGGCAATCTCAAAAATATCCCCATATGTACTTTTCATAATCTTGATTTCTTATCAGTAGGATATGAAAAAATAAAAAGTATATAGAGGAGGCAGCAAAGTTTGTAAACTACATTCACATATTATAATGCCATCCTAAAGGCATTCTGATATATAGATATATTTTAAAACAAGAGGGAATTAGCTTCTTCGACACATGTTTGTCCCATGAAGACCCTGTTATTATAAATGTTTTTCTATATCTGAGCTAATTTAGTAATTACAAAGAAGTCTCAAACCTCCTCAGTTACATGTTTGCAGTTGGTTTAATGCAGTAACTGAACCACTTGACTGAAACCAGTTACAGCCAAGTAGGTATTAAGCAGCACATATGGAATAGATGGATTGCATAGTAAATTTTTTAATAATTTCAAGACAATGTTTTTATTTCATTTTAATTTGGGAAAAATATATGAATTTATAGTGTGTGTATAACTTCTTATTTTAAAAAGTTAATATTACTAAGTGGCAAACTACTGCAAATTTTATTTGCAGTAGGTGTTGAGCATGGGGGCATTCAAAAATTATTAAACCCACAGGACAATTATTCATTATATAGGTGTGTCCTACACACTGCAAGATATCTGGTGCCCCTGCCCCTGCTTCCTAAATTCCAGCACTGCCCCCCAATCATTGGGACAATCAAATTGCCCACAAATATCCAAAGCACTCCCTCTGTCTGACAGCACACCCACTGGAAATGGTACCCTGTATAATTGGGCTTTCCCACCTCTTTGATCCCATCTTTCACTTCTATCCTTGACTCACTCTTCTCCAAGCACATGGATACCTTTGCTTTCCTTCAAACATGCCAATTACACTCTTTTAGGGCCTTTGCTTCTGTGGCTACTTCAGCCTGGGATGTTCTTCCCTCATATGGTGTAATCTCTTGCTTTCCCCAGGTCTCCTCTTAACTGCCTTATTATCATTGAAACCTGACTTAGCCACTCTGTGTGAATTCTTGACATTCTCCACCCACACCAGCACTCCTTTTCTCTACCTTATCCTATTTACTTTTTCTCTATTGTATTTAGTAAGACAGGATAGGACAGTGATTCAGCATATGAATCTAAAGCTAGACTGATCAGGTTGGAAAAATTGCCAATTGCTAGCTGTGTGACATTGAGCAAATTGATTCACTCTATGTGCCTCAGTTTCCTAGTCTGTTAAATGGGGCTGATAGTGATAGTACCTATCATAAAGATTATTTTAAGGCCCAATGGGTTACCACATGTAAAGTACTTAGAGCAGTACTCCACAAACAGTTAAGCAGCTTACACATTTCTGTTGTATACTATGCTTACTGACTACCCTTCTCTGCCATAAAGTAAGCTCCATGAGGACAGCGATTTGGTCCAGTGTTTTATCTCCGGGGCCTAGAAGTGTGCCTAGAACATAGTAGATGTTCTTAATGAATATCTATTGAAGGGACAGTTAGTGGTAAAAATGATTTTTCACATTTGGGTATTTTTTTAATAATTAAAAAGCTGTTTCACACTTAACTAAACCTTCATGAAAGAGGGAAGTTATTATTTTCTGTGTGAAAACTGGAGCTGATAAATGTTAAGTTTCACAACGTTATCCTGCTCTTAAGCAATGAATTTTCAAATTGAACTTGCATTTTCTGACTCTATAATCTCTCTCTCTCTCTCTCTCTCTCTCTCTCTCTCTCTCTCTCTCTCTATCTCTCTCTCCCCCCCTCCCCCAGTTACTTAGGCAATTCTTTTTAAACTGTTAGCAATGCCTTTGGGATTCAAATTTAATAGGTGAATGGAAAAACCTAAAATATATTTATATTTTAGAAGTACACTAATGAACAACGGGGGTATGTGTACATCTATTTTAAGACTCAGCATACATTTCATCATTTTTCTCTTGAATCTCTATCCCAGGTAGTAGCTGTTGTTTGACCCAATCCTTGATTACATTCCTTTGGGGGGAGAGAAGGTTGGATCATCTGTGGAATCATAAGTTCTAAAACCTGCCAGAAAATATTCATTTGCCTGAATGCCTTTTGAAGTCTAGAGTAATTCTTTATAATCATTTAGCTTACAGAATTAAAAACAAAGAAACAGGTCCAGTAAGAGTCCCTTTTTATGACTTAGTAGTAGAGATGATGTTGGATAAGAAAAATAAGCATCTTTTTCATAGAAACTGATTAATAATCACACTTAAATATTGGACATGCAAATTCATATTTTAACGTGATATTTTTCTTGAGAATTGTAGCAGAGTCAAAACACTGCTGAAACATTTTTCAAATACTTGGAAATATTTCAAAATACTGAAACTTTTTTTTCTCTCATTAAAATATTCCCCATGTTTGTATCATTTAGCAATTCTTTCCCGTTAAAATATTTTCTAGTTTTTCAAAAACATCACCATTTACCCATTAAAAATTGGAGCATAGTAGTAATTTGTATTAAAGTGCTCAACTCTACTATCTGAGGAAAGAGAGATAAACAAAAGGGATTCTCAGGAAGCTTTATCCAGTGTACATCCATGACTAAGTCATTTATCTGTACTATGTCTGTTTTCTACCTGGAAAATGGCAATATGCATGGTGTATTTCCTGCATGCTTTTCAGAGTGATGTTAATGATATCACCAATAATAATATCTTCAGCTTTTTTTTATTGAAAAAATCTTACAAGTTAAGCAATGCATTAGGTGTGTACATACAGGTTCTCATTTATTCATTGAAATAGTCTCATGCGGTTGACATCATTATTTCCATTCTACAGATGAAAGAACAGGTGCATCTATATACAAAGCTTAAGCTTTTCCCAAAAGTTTATATTAAATATATATTAAATATATATAATATTAAATATATATTAAATATATAATACTTAACATATTAAGTATTATAATACTGTAATAAAATACTATTTTCCAATAACACTATAAATAAAAAATATAAATAAATATATTATTTATTTTAAAAATATAAATAAAAATTTAAAAAAAAAAAATATTATTTCCCAATAATATTGTTCTCTTATGATATGTAATTGTCCTGAAAACAAGTGAGTGTTCTTCATTTACCATGTGTTATCACCAAGAGGATGTATATTATTAGAGAAACAAAAAGCAAGAATAATAATAATAATAAACAAATTGTTCAAGCGAAGACAAAACGGCAACTCCTCCCAAAGTAAAGAATAAGGGAATACTTGTCTTACCTCATAAGTGCTCGTGATGCCAGATCTGTAGAATACAGGCAGAAAGAGCTCTGATGTGAAGACGATGACAAAAGTATATGCAATGAAGAAGAGCACGAAGGAAGCCCCAAAGCGGTAGACCTCGGAAGGGGCCCCCAAGACAGTGACAGCTGACATGAAGCTGGCTGTCAGAGACAACGCCACGGGGCCAAAGCTCATTTGCCTTCCTCCGACCAGGAACTCCCTTGAAGTCGCCTTTTTTCTCTCCTTAATAGCAAAAAACACCCCAATTCCAGAGGAAATGACAAAGAGGGCTGCAAATACGACATAATCCCAAGCCGAAAAGTTCTTCACCTCCATGCTGAGAAGTATGGCACCAGCAAGCGGCTTTCAACCAGATCTCAGGGAAAAGTTGTTTCCAAAAGCAAAGCTCAGCTCAGCAAATGCTTGGCTGAGAGGAGACTGATTCTGTGAAGAGGATGATGACCACAGGCTTTGTGGATCTCCAGACACCAAGTTGTACTCAGAAATGATCTCAAAAGTTGACTACAGAGAGAAATCTAGTATTGGTACCAACAAATGAGAACTTGAAATCTGACCCTAACTAGGAGCTGTCTGTTGCTCTACTCAAGCATATGCCACAGAGAAGGAATTCAGATGTGTTCTGAAATTAATAACCACTGGGGGTGGAATGGACTTGCCAGATAACATGCTCTTTTATCTCTTAGATTTTTTTTTTTTAACTTAAGGTTAAACATTACTGGGAAACAGAAGTGATAGAATTAACCACCTCAGCATTTTAAATTAGTGAAATGGAATCTGTAAAATGCAAACACAACCCTCTGTGGTGTCTTTCTCCTGTGTAGGGGAGGGTGGAGGATGTGGACCTGTGATTGCCTGAGGCAGTGGGTTTGGAGGGAAAGGAGATGAGAACTAGGAATCAGGAGAGCTTTGCTCAAGTTAACTCAACCTCCAGTGAGCTGTGATATTGTTGACAAATAATTTCATCTTTCTGAGTTCCACGTGAACCTGGAAATAATGACCTTACAGGGTTATCGTAAATCTTTAAGTTTCTCAGACTTCCTGACCATCTTTTATCTGATCTGTAAAATGAAAGATAATAACATTGCCCTTATTGGCTATTATTTATGCTTACAGGGGAATACTACTAAACATAATAGTTGATTCTCTCTTGACTCTAGGCTTCAAAAAATGGACTCACCACTAATTAATAAATTGTAGTCCATCCAATTATGGAGTCTTGTTTCTGCTTGATAGACTCTCTCTTGATTGTTCTGAAGTACTCTCAGAGAGCCTTTGGTGGGGGAGGACAATTTCTCTACGTCGTTTATACTTCTCTTCCCATCTCAATCGTTTTTCCCAACCCTACCTCAACAAAGCCTGTCTATCCCCTAAGATCTAGTTCGTGTCTCCTCTGCTCCATGGAATCTTTCCTGACTCACATTTCCTGCTCCCCCACCCACACCCAACTCCTCTAGGAAGCAGCCTCCCTTGGAACTCACTCTATACTCTGCAAGTACCCTCACCTGTTTTAAAGAATCTCAGTGTATATGTCTGATGTCTCTGTGAGTTGGTCAGCTGTTATAGATGACCAGCTCATTGAAGACACAGACACAAATCCTGATCCGTAGAGCCCAATGAATAGTAGCTATAGTAGAAAATAAGGAAATAATTTTAAAAAGAAAAAGAAAAAGAAAAAAACAACCAAAAGTTATCCATAATGCCCAACGCCAGAAACATTTCCTATCAAACAGAAGAAACTACGTTTGCTTTTGACATCTAAATAATGGAGTAAATCTTTGATTATCTGTTTAGTCTGGCTACTGTCTTCATTCCCTACTTTGCTCCATGAATTTGAATTTGAAAGCTTTGGTGGCTGAAATAAGCTTTTAGTTACAAATAAATATGCAAAAACCACCCTGAGCTGTCTGTGACCTGTTGTTTAGATTCCTCCTGTAAGTTCACAGGAGTTGATGTGATCAGTGTGAACAGAAAAGTTAAGTCTTTAATAATTTTTCCCTTAACCTAAGGCTTTTAATTATTTTTATCATGAGGTATTCTAATTATATAACAGGTTTTTGTAAAAGTCTCAGCAGAAAATCAGAACTCTGGCTTACGAGGCTTGACTACTTTATATTTTAATATTAACACGACCTAAGTGTTAATATTAAATCCACAAGTCATGTAAACAACTTGTACAAGTCAGGTGAATATTAATTCAAAACACTATTATTACATCGGTGATGTTCTAAGGTTAAATAACAGTAGCTTGTAGCTATTGACTTGATGAGTACTGCTGGTTTTAATTAATCTTTTTCAAGAAACAGTATTATCTATATGATTTCCACTAGTCTTGGATTTCAAAACAGTAAGGAAGCAGAGCAGCTAAATTTACAATGTGAAGGAAACTTCATGCCTCTCATGCTAGTATTCCTTGTTGCTGACATTTTGCTGATTATAAGGCACAGCATCAATGTATTAATTTAATTCTCAGTTACAGTCTATATTTCTACCCTTTGAGGAAAGGGTATAAAAGAGAGGCTTTGGTAGTATTCCATGTCTTCAAACGCTCTTTGTCTTTCCCATTAAAACTCACTCTATGCAAGGTTTATGCTGATTATAAGGCATAGCACCAATTTATTAATAACTTTTCAGGGAAAACAAAAGAACCAATGCAGTTAACGGCTACATCAACTAGAAGGTATGATCTGATACCAGAACTATTAACTGTGAGGAGAAGAAGGGAAAACGTGCTTCTTTGATGTGACGAAACCCCAATAATTTATGCACCATCTTGCAGGTGCTTCAAAGGCTGCTATTCAGACTTTATTCCTTTAGTGCAATACTGAGACCCTTGTTAGATTGTAAACTTCATCACCTGCCACACACACAATCTCCTAACAAGGCCCCATTATCCAATTACCCACCTGCCTAATAAGTAAGATTTGTAATTGTTATCGATAATAGTCTCTAGTGTAAAATAGTTCTGCACCTTGCATGGACCAACTTATAATGGGAAAGAGGACGAGAGTTTGAGACCATTGAATGCTACCAAAGGGAGGACAGGGTAAATAACTGGAAATATAGGGCATTCAAAAAAAAAGAGAGAGAGACACGATTGTTGCAATGTTGCTAATAGCAGACTATGCACACCATGTTTATTTTGGCCTGTGACAGAAAGGAAGAAAATACACATGGACAGGCGTTGGCCATTCTGAGACTGCACTATCGCTAGATTACCTTCTTCTCTCATCCGTTCTGAAAGCCAGTGGGAACATGAGTAGAGTAGGGGGATACAATGGCTGTTATTTTGTTTTGTTTTGATTTTAAAGGAAATGGAAAGATCAGAACTGTGCCTCAGAAAGAGTAAGCTAGTCTAATAATTTTACATGACTGTTTTTTTTTTAATTCAGTGTACATTAACCAGCATGGCACAAAGAACTTACACAATGTGCGTAAACTGCTTACATTCGGTAGTGAAGGCTGTCCCCCCACAGAGTTCTTCTTGCAATGAGCTACCCTATCTAACAAATCCCTAGAAGAGAAACTGGTGCCAAGTTATAGCTGAACAGAAGTTGTGTGTGTGTTTTGGTTTTTTTTTTCCTAACTGCAAAGGGACTATAGCTATTTCTGACTTCCAAGGGATATTGAATGCTTCCTATTTTTATGAAGATAATTATATATAATGCTTACTTCTACTTATAGAGACTGATGAGAAATGGGCCATATCCAAGAATTTTATCATGAAGGTGAAAACCTGCAAATCCAGAGTTTCTGCTCCTCCTTTCAGTTGCAAAATACATGACCCACAATAGAGGTTTCTTAATTGACTGGCACGTTTATGAATATAGAAAGGTCAGGTCCAAAGAGAAAGTGGCGAACACAACAGAATTCTGCTCGCATATTAACAGGCTTTTTCTTTCTTTTTTTTTTCCTCTTCTCCGTGGTAATGGTGTTGGAGACTTGGCATAAGAGTGAAGACAATGAAATAGCACAGAATCTGGCCAGTGACAGGGACATTTCTCGAAACCTGTGAAAATGTTCCAGTGTAAGGGAGAGACAAAGGGATGTCAACAATGGGAAAAATTAATATTAAATGTTAAATTTGTCTCAGCTTTATTGAGATATAAGTGATATACCACAGTGTGCAAGTTCAGCGTTTACATGTGATGATTTCATACACATATATATTGCAAAATGAATACCATAATAGGGTTAGTTAATACTTCCATCACGTCACATAATTACCTTTTGAGGGGGCAGAGGGTGAGAATATTTAAGATTTTTTCTTAGCAACTTGAAGTAATATACAACACAGTATTTTTAACTCTAGTCATCATGCTGTACATTAGATTCCCCAGATAAATGTTACATTTTGTCAAGTTGTACTTGAGTGTAATTCCCTTCTTTACCCCAACCTTTAGGGAAATCTGCTCCATCACTGGTCTCATATTGTGTTTCATCATTAAATCAAAGGAAAATAAGGTTGTGTTTATCTTTGGGCTCAAAATGGGGGATGAGAAAGGAAAACTGTTGGAGGAAGCAGAACACGTAGAAAAGATTGTGAATCCAGAAGAGACAAAAATTGGAGACAACCTCCTGAGAATCTTTATGATCTTTGAAGTTGAAGTGGGGAAGAAGAAGACCATTTGGTATCTTATTGTATCAAAGTCAAGAGATTGAGTTTTCTTGTGTTTCTTGTTTTGTTTTTCTTGTCTTTCTTATCTCCATTCTTCCTTTATCCTTTTTTCCTTCTTTCCTTCCTTCCTTCCTTCCTTCCTTCCTTCCTTCCTTCCTTCCTTCCTTCCTTCCTTCCTTCTTTCTTTCCTTCCTTCTTTCCTTCCCTTTCCTTCCTTTTTTTTCTTTCTTCTCTCTCTCTTCTAATATTGAAAGAAAGGATGATCTGGGAAGGCTGGAGGATTTCAGGCACCCAGGATATGACACTTGAATTTCATTCACATATTGTCACTAGAAAAATATTTGCTCCCCAAGCCCTGGTGTCATATAGTAGAAAATATCCTTTATCTGCAACAAAAGACTAACTCTCTTTGTCTAACCTCTTATTAAGCCACCATGTGATTTTGGACATGTTATTAATTTATCTGGTTCTTAGCTACCACATTTGTAAATATGATGGTACATCATATTAATAATTAGATAATTAGACTAATGTAAGTGACTAAATCATTCGTTCAAGTTTGCTCAGATGTGACCTTCTTTGACCAACCTATTTAAATTACAAACAAACACATTCCAAATCTTCCTTTCTACTCTATTTCTTCTCCATAAAATGTGTTCTACTAGTACACTACTTAACATCCCTCCACAAGAATGTAAGCTCCCTAAAGGACTTTGTCTATTTTGTTCTGAGGTACTCTTAGTACCTAGAAGTTTCTCAATAAATTGAACTAAATTATATGAATTCAAGGGGTCTCTTTCATTTTCATAATCTATGTTTAATTCTTGTTTTACCAGGAAAAGAAAAACTAAGAATTTTCTAGGCTTTATTTAAAAAGCTGAAATATTTATCTATCTCCAAATACATTTTCCCATCTAAATAAAAACTGAAATTTATACTCCATCCTATCAGATTCCCAAAATTCATTGTAGCTAAATGTGACTGCAATTAAAACTTTATTCACTCATTCCACATCCACTTAGCAATGTGAAGAGATGGTGACTTACAACATTAAAAGGCGAATAACAGAGTCCAGGAGAGAACATTATTTAATATTAAAACAGACCCTTGGCAGTACACGTCTACAGTAAACAAGTAGAACATTTAAAGGAAGTATCTAGTTGGGAGAGCAATTGAGTGTGAGGATCAAGGTCCTTTGCTAATTGCTCTTAGGTACAAGCAATCCCTTTGTTATAGAATAGCAAAGAAGAAACTACCAGTGTGATCTACTAGGGGCTTGATTTTGTTAAATAACCAGAAAGGGAAAGAATTTCATGTTTGGTTCTGGCTTCCAGACATTAAAATAGAACTTTTTAATAAGCTTCAAAAAGGGACAGAACCTATGTGACTGTCATATCATTTTGGACTTTCTATGGATATAAAAATCTGTAAAAATGAATGTCAATAGTCCCATTTTACAAACGAAAAAACAATGCACGTAAAAGTGCTTTGTCCAAGGTCAAGATCAAGGTCATATAGGTGCTAGGTGGTGGTTTTAGACTCAAGTCTAGACTGGGTGACTCCAAATTCTATGTTTTTTGTACTGAGTATTTCTTACAAAGATAATTTCAGCTTATTCATGTTTCTAGCTTTGATGGAGAGACTTTTCAAATGTATTAGAGAAAAACATGGATCTACCTGTCAACCTGAACATTGATAATCAACGCATCTCCAGTGAAACAGAGCAGTGACAACCAAGGCCTCTGGTGCTGATCCTGTGATATTGTCATACAAAGCTCTGACAATTCAGTTTGAGAACTCACTCATCCTAGAAAAAGTGCTCCATACCTCATTGCTAAATACAGTCCCCTTCGAAGTACTCCCCTTGGGAAGCTATGCATCAGCGCCAGCACCTCGTCCACCCTTCAAAGCAATTTTGGAATTTTTTCTGGAATGGCCATCAGAGCTGTCGTATTACCCTTGATTTCCTGAATGTCATTAAAATGTCCTCCTTTCAATATTTTCTTTATTTTAGGGTAAAGAAAGAAGTCATTGGGGGCCAGATCAGGTGAGTAGGGAGGGTGTTCCAATACAGTTATTTGTTTACTGGCTAAAAACTCCCTCATAGACAGTGCCCTGTGAGCTGGTGTATTGTCGTGATGCAAGAGCCATGAATTGTTGGTGAAAAGTTCAGGTCGTCTAACTTTGTCACACAGCCTTTTTAGGACTTCCAGATAGTAAATTTGATTAACTGTTTGTCCAATTGGTACAAATTCATAATGAATAATCCCTCTGATATCAAACAACAGTCAGTAACATCGTCGCAACAAGCTCGGGAACTTAATTGTCAGACCTCTTATTCTCAGGTAATTTATAAATAAATAAAATTTCAATTGAATTCAAACAAGTTTAATACTGAATGACTTTTATTACTCAGATTCTTTTGACATGTACTCAAACGTTCAATGTGGCAAGCTCAGATGCAATTTGATCAGTTACCATGAAAACTCTTTAGTCCTTCATTTCCTATCAATTCCAACGTTCCTCATGCTACTCCTGCCATCACTAGACACCACTATGAATGAATGATTTTTGTGTTATTTTTTAAACTAAAACTTACTGAGTCATCATCATCACTAGGAATATACAAATAAATGTGTACCCTCTAAGGCAACATCAGAAGAAAACTGCAAAAAATGTGTTGTGTGTGGTAACTACAATGTATACTTTTTCCACAGTGATTCATTTGAAGACAGGATTTGGGAGATTATATTCTTGAGTGTTTCATGACAAATCAAAGATATTATTGTCCTCCTTCTTAACAGATCAAGGTAGTAATAATGGAGATCTATGCACACGGGTCGCTCACTCATTCAAGGGCTGAGTCTCTCAGTAATACTTGTTTGTGTGTCTTTTAGAATTCTATTCTAAGAAATAATTCTTCAAAATTCTATTTTAATTTCATGCTTTCTAATTCTAGTCTATGACTTGATTTCCTCACTAGGTTAAGTTGCCAGGCCCTGGATTATACTTTATTTTGGTTCATGATACATTAAAAATTCCTCATAAAAATAATTCCCACGAGAATTCAGTTTTTCAGGGGTCTGTTTAGAAATGGTTTAAATTAATGACAAATGCTTACCTTAAAAGCAGAAGAAAAAGGCAGGAGAAAAAAAAGCCTGAAATTCAAATCTCATCGCAGTCATCTACCAACTTTATGACCTTGAGAACTTCACTTTATGTCTTTCTTTCTCTATCATGAACCTCAGGATAATACCTAAGTCATACACAGGACATGGTGGGAGGGGGGTCGGGGGTTAGAATAATTTGGTGCAATTTGCCACTGTAGGTTTCAGCAGAAGTTCTATAGGCACATCCATACAAGTGCCATATAAAGATTTTTAGCTATACCTCCCTTGCTGGGACCTTGAATTTATTTTATTTCATTAACACATTTTTTTAAAAAATCAAAGTTCTTGGTTGCTCTGCTTATGGTTTTGGAATAATTTAACAAATTTAAATGTGATAATCAAGTGACTGCTACATACTTACATGTCAACAAGGGCAAGCTCTTATTAATAATGAGGACTACAAGATTTGAGTCAGAGCTAGGCTCAAATTTTTGCTCGGCTATTTACTGGTTTTATCAACTTAAATGGTTATTTTGTTTCTTTGATACTCAATTGCTCACCTTCAAAATAGAAATGATCCCTTTTCACTGATTGTTTGAGTATTAGGGATATGTGTCAACTACCTTTCACAAAGTTGGCACTTCATAGGAACTTGAAAAGTTGTATCTATCATATCATTATTAGGATAGCTGTCACATTTCAACATCGACACCAGGAACCTTCAACAACATTCTGGAAAGAACACAGACTCTCAGAAAACAACACAAGACTTATAAATATTTATTTCCCAATCCAGGGAGAGAAAGGTCAGATTTCTGATTTGGAGTTTCCCTGGTTTTTGCTCTATTCTGTATCTGCAATGTCTAAGTTAAAGAAATCCTCCTGATTTCATTGCACTAATGTAATTCATCATTTTGTGCATTTTATATCACTTTTTTCTTACTTTTTAAATGAGCTCTTGTAGATTGTGAAGGGAATGTTCCCATAAATGTACTAAAAATCCTAGCTCTGCTGAAATATGGCAGGCAAGCCTCCAGCTGACTTTCTTTTTTTACACTGTAGGTATTTGCAGCCATTAACTTCTTGTGCTTTTTTTACTCTAGAAAAGCAAGTGTATGGCCCATTTTGCAAACGTGTTAAGTTATCACAGATCATGTTATTTCAGTCCCCCTGTGAAGCAAAGCTGTTATGGAATATCATAACAATTAGAACTTGGAGAAGAATGTGTAACAAAGAAGATTTGCAAATGAGAGTCTATATTTTAAAATTCTAAAGTATTATAAAGAAAGGTTTATGAAAAAGCCTTTACAATATTAGTGCCTTCATGAGACAAACATGGGTTCAAAATACTGATTTCCACTTATTTTAAAATATATTTATGTATGGGACTGCCGATATGCATGAGATTATAACACGTGTTTACCTACTACATTTCAAGTTCAAAGTCCCACTTCTTGACCCTGCAAAGTATCTTTTCAAATTATTAGACACTTTACAAATTCACTATCAGAATGGCTTCTAGAAGACTGAAGAAAGTAATGGCCCATTATGAGTGAAGTTGAAGTGTCTGAGTTGGCATGGCAGATGGTAGAGAAAGGGACTAAATGGCTCAGGACCCCAGCCTAACCATGATAAAAATATCAAATGCAAAATGAAGGTCATTCTACAAAACAAGTACTTTTAAACACTGTCAAGGTTATCAGAAACAAGGTAAGTCTGAGAAACTGCCAGTGTCTAGAGGAGTCTAAAGAATCATACCGACTTCATGTCAGATGGTATTCTGGATGAAATTCTGAGAAAAAGGACATTCAGTAAAAACTAAGGAAATGTATGGGGCGGCTGGTTAGCTCCAGTTGATTAGAGCGTGGTGCTCTTAACAACAAGGTTGCCGGTTCAATCCCCACCTGGGCCACTGTGAGCTGCGCCCTCCACAACTAGATTGAAACAACCACTTGACTTGGAACTGATGGGTCCTGGAAAAACACACTTAAAGTTTTAAAAAATTAAAAAAAAATAAAACTAAGGAAATGTAAATAAATGATGGACTTTAGCCAGCAATAATGTTGGTTAATTATTTGTGACAATTATGGATAGTAACGTAAGAGGTGAACAACAGGGGAAACTAGCTGGGAGGGTATATGAGAACTCTTTGTGCTATTCTTGTACCTTTTCTTATAACTAAAACTACTTTAAATGTAAAAGTTTATTACAAAAGAAATATGCTCCAGTAAGTGAGAAAGCTGTACAGATATATTATAGAAGGCCAGAAACCCAAAAGAGGATTAGCTTTCACCAGGAGGCCTAGAAGACATACTATTTACCAAAGCTAGTAGGGATGTGATGGGGAAGGAGACACCAACATCTCTGAGATCAGGTGAGTGGAGAGACTGTCACAGGCCTTCGCTCACTTATAGCAATGGGGATGATGGGGTTCGAAAGCAAAGAAGCCACATGGCAGACTGAACTGCCAGAAACTAAGATGTCACAATTGTTATAACTAATGGCAAGGTCAAAATGGCAGTCAAGAGGGCTTATAGAAATGAGAGTCATGGAGACCGTAAATAGAACACCTGGAGATCTGAGGCATCTGCTTGTCTTGCAAAGTCTGAATTACAGTGAGTCCACTATTTCCATGAACTCACCAGGTGGTCACCTCCTCGGTTCGTGAATGTACCCTTAGGATTGACATCTTTGGCAATTGGAGTAAATCTCACAATTGGTCCTTAGCCTGTGTGGTAATTGCTAATAGATTGGGGAAGCCAAATGGAAACTGCTGAAACTGCATCCCATGTCTGGTCAAAAGAATAAGTCAAAACAATATCACATCCCAAGAAAGATGGCAGAGAGATTTAAAAATTACAAGATTTTAAGAAAGCAGAAGTGAGAGTCCTTCTTATAGTTCTATTTCATTTGTTAGTCTAGGCGCCTGTAAAAACCAGATGGATCCTGGAGAATGAGGTAGACTATCAAAGCTCAACTAAGGAGTAGCCACAATGAGAGCTATTATGTCAAACAAAGTATTTTTTGCTAGATTAGATTTATATAATATGGTTTTGGGTCCATGGTGTGTGACCATTAATTGGGTGATTGTATTCCTTTCTATCTCATCAGGATTCAGAAGGGTCGACATTCATATTAGTAGACAACAGATACACTATTTTACACCAGGGTTATCTTAACTCTCCTTCTCTCTGTCATAATATAGTGACATGATCTGGACTACGCTGACCTCCTGCAGAATATCACACTGATCTAATATATCATTGATCCATACTGAATGGCCAGAATAAGATAGTGGCGACTAACATGCAAATGCCTTTTTAAGATATAAGTGCTGCAGAGGCTAGTAGATAAACCCTATGAATATTTAGAGACTTGCCACTTTAATAAAACATTTTAGGGACAACAACTCAAGGATATGTCAAAACATTCCCATAAAGGACAAATTATGCACCTTGCCTCCTCTTCCACAAAGAAGTCTAATTCCTGGAGGTCTCTTTTATCTGGGAGCCACACATTCCACACCTAGGAATAATGCTCTGGCCCACACATTGGATGCCATGAAAGACTGTCAATTGTGTCCAAGAAAAAGAAGGCGTTCTGCAGCAGCTCTAAGCCGCAGTGCTTAGTGGGCCTGCCACTTGGGGCACATGATCTAGCAGATGTCATTCCTGGAAAAAGACACACTGAGGAATTTGTCAGTCCCCAGTGGGTGAATCAATGGGTAGACTCCTAGGTTCTGGACTCTGGTAGTCACAGAAAGCTTCGCCACAGAGACCAAGTGACCATATTTTTGAAACTCCCCATCATGAACGGGGTTCTGTTGGACTGACCACATCATAAAGTCAGGCAGCAGTTCCAACAGAAAGCCCCCATAAAATAAAAAGTTTTTACTCAGGATTGAGCTGAAGCAGGAGCAGGTTTGGTTTCAGGATGGATCAACTTGGTATGCAAGTAAAAGACAAAAATGAACAGAGGTTGTGATACAGCCTCATTCAGGGTGGCCTCCAGTGTTTCAAATAGATCAATAAGCCCCTTGGTGGCAAGTTGATTACTTTGGGTCACTTCCAAACTTGGAAAGCAAAGTGGTTCAATCTCAGAAAAATGGATATTTAATCCACGTGTGTTTTTCTTTTTTTTTTTTTTTTCCTGTTCACAGAACCTCAGACAGCACGCCCCTCCCAAA